>NC_086322.1:107907403-108220153 GCF_036172605.1 Pelobates fuscus
CAAAGGAGGTGCAGTAAAAAAAAGCTATATTTATATATATATATATATATATATATATATATATATATATATATATATATATATATATATATATATATACATACACACACACACATTTTTAAAAATAAATATATACTATATAAATAAAATACATAAATATAATTGTTTTCAGTGTCTCCTATTTTTCTCTCTACTGCTAAGTTTTTCTCACTTTACCTGTGAACTCAAATGCTGGGAAAATGCTCCTACCACTGTACTTCAAAATATATACATAATACTATATTTCTTCATTCTCACACCCTTTGGGTTTGTGTGATTCATTTTGTCAATAGTGTTTTTCGTTACAGAAATTCTACCTAGACAAATTAACATATGGCTGAAATTCAGACTTAAAAAAAAATTTCTATTTCCAGGAAAAATTGACAAACCAAATGTTCTCCCCCTGGACAAGTCTGGAGATAAATATATTTTGTTTTTCTGGTTTGCTTTCATTGTGGTTATTCGGCTATATATAGCGATAGCACAAACAATGCAAATATAATCAGTTATTGCACATGCATTTTTTTAAGTATGTATATAACTACTTACCATATAAAAACGTCCTTGTCCCAACATAACCAAAAATACATTATTGCATGTGTATTCTTACTGTATGCATTAAATTAATTTAAATTAATGTCTAAAAATCATATTTACAGATGGGGACCCCAAAATGTTTTCTTATACATTTTCAACTCATTCCAACTTTACATTTTGTAAAGTGCTACAAATATAATAAAAAAAGGATGCAGATTCCTACATGTGTTTATTGTTATCTGTCATTTCCCAGAAATAAGTTCACTTAAAATCAGTCAAACAGAAAAAGATATACATCAAATCTAAATAATGTCTGTGCTTCTTGAAAAATGACAAAACGTCTGATAAAACTAAATGCAATTTCCAGCTGATGTTTAAAATTGGTTATCATGACATTTTTGAAAATGTAATACACTACAAGAAGGTAAGAGTTTTCCTACTTTGGCATCTCACTATGATCCAATCAGACACATACATGAGACAGCGCTTAGAAGTTTGGGGATGCTTTCTACCCCTAAATATCTTATGCATTCAGTTTTCACTATCCTTATCTCATCATAAGATTCTGATTTATATTCATAGCATTTTTACACTTCACAATTTTAATATTTCTTGCCCTAGGTATTTTAATATAACAGTAACAAGAATAAAAATTCTGATGGCAACATTGAAAACAATCTTTTTTTTCAAATCTAAAGATTTCTTTTAATTATTATGCTGCAATGTATTCCATGCATTCAATGCATCCTTCTTATTTTATAAACAATTATCGCATTTAAATATGAACTTGAGTCATGATATTGACAGTATTGCTAAGTTATTTATAATAGATTTGTATCTTGAGTGACTTATTTAGAAATATCTAATATATTCAAAGATGGTATAAAATGGACACAAGAGAACGCAAACATTTTAAATTAATAAATATATAAATAATCCATATCACATAAAAAAAATATTTACAATCCTAAACCAATTCATTTTAATTTGCTCTAGATTAAAATATTTCACCAGAACATATACTATAGATTTCAAGCATGTTCTTAAATAGATTGTATTATGACCCAACTCTCAAATATCCACATTATTGACCGTAGGACACTGTAAAAAATACAGATCAGGGAAAAGAGCACACAAAAGTACAGTTTTAAATTTTACAAGGCTATTTAATGTGTCTTCCATGTTAAAATTAGTATAGAACACACTGATATATAGCAGGACATGGTCATATGTTGGAACTGAACCCCATATTTGTATGCTAATATAGGGGATTTTAAGTTGCCTTGTAAAATTAAAAACAATATTTTTGTGTGTGTGCACTCTTCCTTAATCTGAATTTTATATAAATGTTGGTCTCTATGAGAAATTCATGTTCTGAGTGTGCCCCCAATTCCCTTTTGATTTTTTTTTAAAAAACACTGTAGTCACCATAACCACAACAATTGATTGACGTGGCTATGGTGCCCAGAGTCCATGGTTGCCAGGTCCTAAATCACTACTTAGTGGTTTACTTACCATTTAATGTAGATTCTTATTCCCCAGCAGCTTAAAGCCCAAGCCTTCAATGATGATATGGCAGAGGTGTAGCTATGCAATGCTTCGTGCCATACCAGGAGTAGAGGGCAGTAATGGACTGAGAGTGTAACCTGATCCAATCCCTGATATCAACTGTTAGGGAGTTAAGTGAAAGCAGAACTCTGCCTCCACCATATTATCATTGGAAGCCAACCTTTAGGTTATCTTTACTAACCTGGGAGTAAACCATTATTACTAGTAATGCAGGACTCAGAACCTGTGGACTCCAGGCAGCGTAACCACACAAATCTGCAGAAGTGGTTATAGTGCCTACAGTGTCCCTTTAAGTTGACTTTGCTAAAATGAAAACCTATACATTGAGAGTTGAGTAGCTTCTACATATTGTGCCCTATGAAGCCGAATTGCAATATTGAACAGCACAATATGGCTATTATAATATCTGTTTTAGCACTTTCAGATAGTGGCTGAAGAGAGAAAGTATAAGGAAAACTACGCTAATAAATAATGTTATTCTTTTAGCCTTACATATTTCTTATTTCATTGTATTTAATAAATGTCTGACTGTGTAGACTTTGGGGCCTTGATTAATTAAGCATTCCAAATGATTCGTTACTGTTAGAAAAACTTTCCAAATGTATCTACAAAAGTCACCTTTAAAGTCTATGGAACCTTTGGTAGATAAATAATTTAGAACATGTTCCTCACAGTATTAAATCATTTGGAACGTTTATTAAATATATTGATCATTAAAATAATTATTGATAGCTTAACCCCTTAAGGACGCATGACATGTGTGACATATCATGATTCCCTTTTATTCCAGAAGTTTGATCCTTAAGGGGTTAAGGACCAAACTTCTGGAATGAAAGAGAATCATGATATGTCACACATAAGGGACATTCTGGGCATCAATATAACTTTAATGCAATTGATAGATTCTGGCCTCATTAATATTCTGTATTTTTTTGCATGCTCAAATCTTTCGTTTTTGCATAAAATAAAAAAAGACTTCCTTACCGAAAATGGCATGCACACAGCTCAGACACTGACAGCAGGGAGTTGTCTGAACTACAAAGCAACCTGCATTAGAAAGAAAGGATACCTAGGGAGACATAGAGTAAGGATATCATTACCTGCTTGCAGTATCTCTGACTGTCTGCAACCAGGTTGTGAATTTGAAGCAGCTTACTCAGTGCTGTTGGGGCTGAGACTGGGTGCATACCTCTGCTATGAGAGGGTGTGGCTAAGAAGGCTGGCTTATGGTGCCGCATTCTTCAAAGCATTTATTTAAATATTGTGCAAAAACTATAAAGATTTGAGCATGCAAAAAAATATTAATGAGGCCAAAATCGATCAAATGCATTAAAGTTATATTGGTTCCCAGAGTGTCCCTTTAATTATCTAGCATTGTAGATAATAAAAAAATAATTTAATCTGTGTGCCATTTTGACCAACCATAATAAACATTATTTAGTTGACAGAGTCCTTATATACATCCTTTTTTTTTAAAGCCCAAGAAACATTTTAAAGAGAAAGATAGAGTTAAGCTCTAAAAAGGTACCTTTCCTCTAAGTTTTAGGTTCACAAAAGCAATCCATTTTGGTCACAGATGTTGGCTCAAATAATCCATTTATTTAAGTCTAAAATAAAAATATAAGTGCAAATGTATGTGTAAGGAATTGTTCAGTTTCAGAATTGTCAATGAGGAAATTATTCCAAAAGCTTAACAGAAAACTCACAAGGTGCACCTGTATCTGCTGGATTATTGATAATCATTGGGAGCTATACCTGTAGTAAATAGTTTTTAGAAACTGCACCTCAAATTGAATCTATCGTCACTGTTTGGTAATTATCACATTTACTTCTAAAAACACCTGCAGTACTGTAGCCTAGATTTCCAGTTTTTGCAAGTTCTGATTTGCATAAAATTCTATGTTTTGTCTGCAAAATATTTTTGCATCAGGAAGTCTACAACTAACTTTGAATTTACAAAATACAATTAAAAATGAAAACCTCTACATTTATAAAAAGTCTACTTCAAGATTAACAGAAAAGGTCCCAGTTTTAAATTATTAACTAGACTGATAAGGTTTTTTATACTGTTTTATGACTTGTTTTATACAACATTGAGTGTGACCCATCCATTGTAGGTCATAGAAAGAAATGATGACTGTAATTGAGGAATACAATATATAAGTATTTATACCAAGGGATTTTTGTTCAGCTGTTTGCTTTAAAGTATACTATTTTTTTTAAAATCTTTTTTTTTTAACATAGTTTTTTTTTTATATACTGAATAAAAAGTAGTCACAATTTTGTCTGATTTAGAGCACAATATTTGGCAATCTTTGGCAATGGGCAGAGCTTAAACAGGGTTCTTTTTTAATGTACGTATAAATTAAAACACTAATGAATAGTGGAGCAATGAAGATGGGGTATCTTAGTCTTTAATTACAGTGATACATAAGGAAGAGAGCAGCATATGTTAAAAAAAATAGACAAAATATAGTGCAGATGGTACAATGTCCGCAAGTGAGGTGTAACTCAAATAATTAGTAGAACTCATATGAAGCAAAGCCTTATAACAATATAGCTCAATTTTCACACAGGTTTGCCTTTGCAGGTAGCAACACACCTTTCTTCATATGGAAACCCCACTCAAAAGGGAGAAGAACGGAAAAAAAATAATAGTGCAGACATTTAAACCACTCCAATATAAACACAAAAGTTGGATGTGCTCACCTGGATAAGAGTCAAATAGGTCCTGGGTCTGATGTGCCACTACCAACAACTGGATAGCAGTAGATGAAAGTGCTGAACACTGATAAAATATACTATAGATATGTAATAAAATATGTATCAACATTTATTAATACTTACAAATAAAACCAATAAAAGTGCAGTAGCAGCAAGAATTAACAAAGTACCAAAACATGTTTCGCCTATGATTTCAGCTTCTTCAGTCAGCTAAAATCCTTGGTATACTTTCCCAGTTTTTAAATGGTGGCACCATTTAGGTTCTTTTTAGTTGCCAAGACAATTTACGCACATTCTAACAGTCAAAATAACTCCCACAGAATAGCAAAATGCAGACATCATGGTCATAGATAAACAAGATGGAGACTCCCAGATAACAATCTAGTTTTTAGCGAGTAGAACTGCATTCTTCAGCACTGAGTGCTAAGTAGACAAAGAGTAAAGTATGTGTTTCACTGTTATGAAGCTCAACCATATTGGTTCTATGTTGTAAAGATTAAGAGAATATATCCAGGGAATATATCCAGCAGGGTGCTCCAAATAGGGTGGACCAATGTCTCATACAGCATAAAATAGTGAAAAAGTAGTCTAGGCACACCTGCAGGTTTCTTTGATAGGCAGTCTTTATTTGGAATGCAGAATAAAATACAAGATTGCAGCTCTACCTATCCTTTGCCAAGTCTATTCTAATTGTTTTATTCTAATCTTTGTCAACCAAATTATCTCTATGAGCATCATGTCAATACAGCATTATAGTGATTTGATCTTAACGTAGCTGAAAATCCAATCCTCTTTTGCTGGATACTATATATGGCCTGTGGATGGGGGGCAATGGGCCCTGCATAGACTTAGAGTGCCTCTGTCATCCATCCTAGACCAGAGAAGCCTCAAAGCTGCAACCTGCCTGCAACATGGATGTCATTTTGTGCAGCACCATCTGTTGGTTTGAGGTTGTTTTGCTGCAGTTATGTGCATTGCCTAGATCAGGGGTAGGCAACCTTCGGCTCTACAGATGTTTTGGACTACATCTCCCATAATGCTTTTACAGCCATATTGCTGGCAAAGCATCAAGGGAGATGTAGTCCACAACATCTGTAGAGCCGAAGGTTGCCTACCCCTGGCCTAGATAGTCAAGGTAAACAATTTGCATATTTGCATACCACAGGCAATGCAGGCAGAAAGATTTGTGTTTTTATGTTAGTGTTTATGTTCCAATTACTCCTGTGCCCAGTGAAAGATTGTTTTATTTTTATTTTTTTATTTCTTGTGTTCTTGCCTGCATGTTTCCCCATACTTTTATGTTGTGTGTGTGTGTTGTTTTCACATAACGTATTATAAGTTGAATGCAGAGTTTGGAAAAGTTCAATCTGTGTTTAGAAACAATTATTGTTTTTGGAACAGTGGTCTAAGCCTAGTCCTCGAGAAGTACCACTGGAAGAGATTAGGGCCAGCTTTCTGGATGCAGTTGTCAAACAAGGCAACGTGGACCTGCTATAGAGTCTTAGAGCCTGCAACATAGAGCTAACAGTTTGGCTCAAGTAGCCAACAATGTAATTTCATAGATGGCACTAGGAGCTGGCAGAGGTAATGTTACTTGCCTGGAAAGTGCAGACATAGGGGATCATATGTGCCTACAAGGAGACACAGACAATGTAGCCTGACAAGTTCATATGCCAAGCTGTCACTTCTGTTCTTGTTAAAATTAATTTAGTATTTTGTTATACCTTATTCTGGTAAGCAAGATGCAGTTTTTAATAATGTAATCTTGCTGTATAAAGTCTGGATTAATCCTAACATTATTTTTAAATTCTTCTGTACCAGCTTCCATTCGTAATTTCCTTCACTGCTTGCTTGGCCTAAAGTTATCTTTCTGACTGGCTTGCTTCACAGTTCACTACTATTCCACATCAAATGATCTTAAATAAAAGTATAAACCTTCATTTAGTCTCTATCTAACAATGGAAAACAAGACACAACATTACATACAAAGATATAAAAAAAAATAGAATTGTTCTCATCCATGATAGATTTCCTTTCAAGATTGAGTACAAAACAAGCTTTAGAAGTGCTTTTACAATTGCAAACAAAATAGTCTTTGGGAATGTGTGCTCATTCAGGCTTATTGACAGACAAGATATATGATTCATAAAGGTGTGATTCTATCTATTTCAACTGAAACTAAAAGGATTGCAATTGGGCATCTGTGTGAGATGCACAGGATTGTTCCCACTAAATATCAGTTCAAATTTAAATCCAAAACATTTATATAACCATTCTGTTTGAACAGATTTTATCATCTTATCTCTGTGAACATTTGGTATTTTGGTATTTTGTCTTCTTCTGTGACTTTTTGCTACTCCAATATCGATGTAACACAATAAACCTTTGTTTGTTGTCTGTGCGTGTTTGTTTTTTGTTGTTGTTGTTGTTTGTTTTGTTCGCCTACTCTAATTAATTTTTGTTTATCTTATAGCTAACTGACATATTTTTTCTCAGGAACTGATTTTTTTATCGCTAATGACAAACATTTGAACAACAAATACTTACTGTAGTAATCTAGTTTTACTTGATATGAATTCAATAATGTGTAACGTGTCTTCCTTAACGTCTCTATCAGAAAGTGCAATGTGTGCCTGTCAGTGTATGGCAATGAGTGCTTGTGCATCAGTAAATTATCAGTGGTATATGCCTGCAGTGTGTGTTTAGAAGGAATGCTCTGAGTTTCTGTCAGTATTTTTCAGTGAGTGCACATGTCAATGAGAGCTGTTTGCCTATGTCAGTGATTACAGTGTAACAGTTAGTAAACACAGTGTAGGGAATTTAGTTAGAGTACAGTGTATCCTAGTCAGTATGAGTATAGTATGTGTCTTTCCGTGCAGTTTGTCCCCAATAGTCAAATCAGAGTGGGTGAGCTTTGTGAGAATATAGGGTGTCAGTGTGCTTGCATTGTGTTCTTGTCAATAAATACAGTGTTGGTGATTTTAGTGAGGGTGCAGTGAATGGAATCTAATGTGAGTGAGTTTGGTGTTAATTTGGTTGTTGCTCTCACTGCAAATGCATTTTGGCTGTCATTTTACAATACAGTAAGTGAGCAGTCAGGTCTCCTCCCTGAGAGGGTAGTGGATGCATGGAATAGCCTTCCAGCTGAAGTGGTAGAGGTTAACACAGTAAAGGAGTTTAAGCATGTGTGGGATAGGCATAAGGCTATCCTAACTATACGATAAGGCCAGGGACTAATGAAAGTATTTAGAAAACTGGGCAGACTAGATGGGCCGAATGGTTCTTATCTGCCGTCACATTCTATGTTTCTATGTTTCTCCCATTTTTTGAGAGCAAGCAGAAAAATGATTGGAGAAGATACATGCTAAAGGCAGCTCAGACAAGCAGTTTGTCACATAAGGCAATGAACACATTTTGCAGTGATGTCTGTGAAACAGAGGTGCTAGTAAGCATTAATGAAGAGTGGAAGTGTGTCATTGACTGTCTAGTACATGAGCCAGCACCAGCCACAAAGTCCCCTGTCACCATGTGCCAAGTGTGATGTAGAATGGTATACATGGTATACTTTCAAAAGAAATCTTCCTTCCAATCTTCCACTCAATTCAGTTATTTGTGCCTTAAATTTGAAACTCTCTTTAAATTCACTTGAAATTCTCAACAATTCTCACTTTAGTGAAAAACACTAACAGTAACATACAACTAAATGGCACACAAAGTTGACTTGTGATATCACTAGTTGTATTGACTTGTTTTAGGTCATTAACATGTGAGAAGTAAAGTAGTCTAAAAAAGACTTCCTTACCATATAGTTACAAGTATGCAACAGGATGTTACCAAATACATTCAGCCTGGGCATTTCCTACAAAATTTATCAATATGTTAACATGCCCAGTTCTTCTCAAAAGCTTCTCAAAAGATTTTGCTATGGCTCACTAATTTCAATAATGATCAATTGTTTTTACACAGTTCATTTATGTAACCATATCCCCAGCAAAAACAGTAAACCAAAACACTAACAATGAATTTATTCATTTTGATTTCAATATGATTAAATATGTATTTATTTATGTTTATTTATTTATTTATTTATGCTACTATTTTAGGTTTTGGTTCTGCCCCAAGCACTTCCTAATTGATCTACCTAGTAGTAAATATATATAATGGGTTCATTCTTGTATGTCAAGGTCCACCCTTTTTTAAATTAATATATTTTTGTATGTCAAGGTCCAACCTTTTTTAAATTAATATATTTTTTTATTTAAAATGCCATATAAACCTTTAAAAGTAAGAATAAACGTATATGATTTAGCCCCCAATGCTGGTTTCCACAACCCTTTTGTCAAACAGCCTCAAATGTGAGGTCCAATTTAATGTTTCTCATAGAGAAGAATATATTTGGACCTTTCTATACATATCAAAATGCATTCTCAGTTTATAACATTGGATGTTCTAGACACTTTTCTGATCTGATTTTAGTACAATTTTCGGGTGGGTGGTTCTGATAACAAATAATTTGCCTATATCACTCCCTAAATGTCCTAAAATAATTAATGTTGTATACATTTTTACAAGATCTAATTATCATTGATGCAATTGTTACATTTAATTTTAAAGTTATAATGTCTTAAATGATTTACTTATTCTGGAAGTATTTTTTTCAGAAAGATATCTCTCTTTCCAATTAAATCATATAATAAGGGCTCTCTGAAATGACTGATATTTCCATTACTTGCGAACACACTGTTAGTAATATCTAAAGGAAGTAAAGATTTTACTTGCTGTTTTTTTTTTCTTTTGTAGCACTATTTCCTATTGATGTATTCCTTCAGAGTATTTACTCTGAAATAAATTTGTGCAGAGCAATAGTTCATTGATTCTGTCCTGCATAATAGAGATTGCTTACTGAATTGAGCTGCAAATTGTGTTTATTGGCATTTTGAAGGGTGCATTGCTTGCAGATTACAATTATGATGCTGGATTGAAAACAAACAAGTACCGCCGACAGCTTCTGGGAATCCATGCTTAGGAAAACCTTCATCTCTTGGGTATCCTTAACAAAATGACCGACCTTTCGCAACACGATCACTTGTATTATTTCCCTGAAGACATGTTCTCACTCATTAAATTGATTGCATGCACCTCGTGTGATTGCCAATTCACTAGATCAAACAAATATTTTAAGTCCTCCCTTGGACTCAATCATTTTTGGTTTGTTAAAGTTGGTATTATGTTTTCACTACTATTTGTAAGATTGAGTTTGAATGATTGGAATAATCTTCAGTTGTATTCTTCAAGCCTACCTGTTTTGTAAGGATAAAAACCTTTAGCTCTGTTGAACTTTTAGATGTAACTAAGCCTGATAGATAGAGTGAAAATCAATCCTCTATTCCTGATTGCTATTAATATGAAATGAACACTGACTGCATTTATCCTCCAAGTACTCTCAGGCTCAAAAATAACAGTGTATTATTAAAAGAGGATGTTTTATATTAAATTGCTGTTTTCCTTAGAATTAAAAAATACAAGAAAATTAAATTAATAGAGACATTTAGTAGGAAATGGTACATTCAATTACATACACTTATATTTAATTTTATGAGTGGCAGATTTTCATGTACCATTCAAGCAATTTATTTACTACATATAGATAATGTATTTATTTAAAATTATTAAATTATACATTGATCCAAGTGGGATCAATTTATTCACTATTTTGCAGTAGGCTATTCTGTTATTTTGGAGTACTATGATACATATGTATACACATATTACATATTTATTAAAAAATATTAGAAAAATACTTTCTCACCCCTTCGAGTGGTATTTTCTTTTTGTGTGTATTCCTCATTCTTGTGTCCTCATTCTTGAGGCCTGAAAGACTGAGGGTTCTGCATAGTATCTTCTCTTATGGACAGATGTCCCATCTGGAATTTGACAGAATCTGAAATCTGATGAAGCTTTTCCCCTAACTTAGGGGTCACAGCCTTGAGTGCTCCTATCATAACTGAGACTACTACTGCTTTCACTTTACACTTAATTTCTAAAATCCTAAGGTGCAACACACTAGAGCCAAGTCTGAGTGTGAAAAATTACTTATATTCCTATTTCCACTGTAATCATTTATCTGCACTATTGTGTCTTTTATTATTTATTTCAGATTACAAAGATCCATTTGTATTATGCATTTGTTTGATCACCCTGCTTATGCTCCACCCCATTGAGTATTGTGTTTGGTGTAATTGATTAGTGTGGACTAAGGGGATCCCCCACAGGAGCATTTGTTTAATACCACTGTGGATTTTTTTGTAACTGGCATATGTGTTGATGAGTTGGATCTTATACTTGCCATTAGTCTGGAACTTCAGTACCTGTCTGACTATCTCTAAATTACAGCTTGATAAAGATCCCTGAAGGGATGGAAACATTGCTGTATCTGTCCTGTTTTTTCCAATAAATCTGCTTGCATTTCCTCAGTAGCCAGGACCTATTCCTGATCTTTCCACTTCTGTGAAGTTCATCATTTTAAAATGTAGTAAACATCGGAGGTGTAAACTCCAGTCAGTATTTACAGTTACTTTCATTGTTTCTTCTAAGTATTCACATTAACTGGGGAAGCAAAAGCTAAACCACAGTTTTAATAAGTAGAGTATACAATTTTTTTTAACTAAAACAAATACAGGGAGTGCAGAATTATTAGGCAAGTTGTATTTTTGAGGATTAATTTTATTATTGAACAACAACCATGTTCTCAATGAACCCAAAAAACTCATTAATATCAAAGCTGAATATTTTTGGAAGTAGTTTTTAGTTTGTTTTTAGTTATAGCTATTTTAGGGGGTTATCTGTGTGTGCAGGTGACTATTACTGTGCATAATTATTAGGCAACTTAACAAAAAACAAATATATACCCATTTCAATTATTTATTTTTACCAGTGAAACCAATATAACATCTCAACATTCACAAATATACATTTCTGACATTCAAAAACATAACAAAAACAAATCAGTGACCAATATAGCCACCTTTCTTTGCAAGGACACTCAAAAGCCTGCCATCCATGGATTCTGTCAGTGTTTTGATCTGTTCACCATCAACATTGCGTGCAGCAGCAACCACAGCCTCCCAGACACTGTTCAGAGAGGTGTACTGTTTTCCCTCCTTGTAAATCTCACATTTGATGATGGACCACAGGTTCTCAATGGGGTTCAGATCAGGTGAACAAGGAGGCCATGTCATTAGATTTTCTTCTTTTATACCCTTTCTTGCCAGCCACGCTGTGGAGTACTTGGACGCGTGTGATGGAGCATTGTCCTGCATGAAAATCATGTTTTTCTTGAAGGATGCAGACTTCTTCCTGTACCACTGCTTGAGGAAGGTGTCTTCCAGAAACTGGGAGTTGAGCTTGACTCCATCCTCAACCCGAAAAGGCCCTACAAGCTCATCTTTGATGATACCAGCCCAAACCAGTACTCCACCTCCACCTTGCTGGCGTCTGAGTCGGACTGGAGCTCTCTGCCCTTTACCAATCCATCCATCTGGCCCATCAAGACTCACTCTCATTTCACCAGTCCATAAAACCTTAGAAAAATCACCAAAAATCAACAATGAAAACTTAAGTTTTCTTGAGTGTAGCGCTGGGTGTGATAGAATAATACAACAGTGAATAGTGCTCTTGATTGCACTTACCCTCTTTTACACACTTGTATACATGAAAAAAAAGGGGAAAGTAGACAAATAATTGTGCAGTATATTAAGGTGAATCAAAATTTTTTTTAGTGAATTCTGAAGATAGAGTCAAATTCACTCACATTTTTTAGAGCCTTTTACAGATATAAGGCTCTAAACTTCCTGGCATCTGTGTCTTTTAGGGTAGACCACACGACCCCCCTCTCACGATATACGTATACGTGTTCTCCTCCAAGTTTAGATAGAAAAAAGACACAGGTAATCTAATCTGAGCGTAGTATTTTCAAATACTATAAATACCAATGTAAATGAAATATAGTATTGCTCACCTTTTTTAGAGCCTTTGATAACCGGCTCTAAGTATATTGGCCTAGTGTCAATTTGTGGGGTGACACTACCCCTTTCTGGAATCACTTCAACAGGATGCAGCAAAGAAGGTTAAGTATAAAAATATATTTATTATAAAATGAATATTCTAAAATTATGTATATAATTTACTAGAAAATAATAAAATTTGAAATATCATATGTAAAATACAAATGTTGTTGCCAAAACGCGTTTCGCCGTCACACGGCTTCCTCAGTCGGCTCCTGATCTTCTTCTGAATGAAAACGCTTATATGTCTTTAAATCGACCGCCAAAATCTCCTAATTTTCAGTCCGGTGTGTTTCCAGTGGCTCGGGTTGATGTCGTCGCGTCACTTCCGGTCCTTCGTACTACATCTCCCATGGTGCTGTGCGGATCTCGGCGTCACTTCCGGTGTGCGTCAGCGGTGTTATGGGGAACTGAGTCCAAAGTGATATCGTTGAATAGTTCGTTTTTAGTCCGTGATTGCATTTCAAGCATATAGATCATATGTTCCGGGTAGAAGTAGAACGAGATAATTGTAACGTTAATATTCAAGAACAATTAACAGCAATGTATAAATATTAAGATGATGGATATAAATAAAATAACAATAAATAGAAATAAAAATAAAATTAAAATTGAAAATGAGAAAAAAGTGTGATATATCAGAGATTTGTCTATATTTGGTATGTTGGTTACTTAGTTTAGTATCATATTTCCACCCCTGCAGGTTTGGCTGTGGGCTGTTTTTATCCTTAAAATTAGACAATAGAAGTAGAATACAATAAAGAAGCAATAGAAGCAATTGGACTTCCTTATATTTCTAGCAGCATAGATTCTAAAGGTTCTAAGGGTCACAAGTTATTTGTGTTTTAAATAGTATGAAATTCGTGATTTGTTCTGACATTAAAAGTCCCTGAGTCTTTTCAATATGGGTTGTGATCATGTAGATGTCCTTAATTGTTATTAAGTCAGGGATAGGGATGAAAAGTGGATATTAGTAATACAATTTATTAGTAATAAAGTTTATAGAAAATACAGTCTATTGAAGGAATATTTGACTTTGGATTGCTCGTTGAGTTTATTTTAAAGAAATTTTGTTTGGTTGTGGTGCAAACTACTGTAGGCATAAAATTCTTAGAAGGGTTTAATTTTTTAAAAATTCTTTTATATAAAAATATGAACTGGACCTCATCTTTAAAATTAATTAAAAAGTCTAAAAGGTTGAGAAGTTAAAGGAAATGGCAAAGTTCGAAATCCGCATTCAAACCATGGGGGGCTAAGGCGTTCAAATTAAAAATCCACTTTGTCTCGATTTTTCCTAGCTTCTTTATTTCATCCTCCCCTCTCCAATTCAAGGTGATTTTCTGTATAGCTGAAAAACTTAGAAATTGGGGATCGTTGTTATGTACCTCTTTAAAATGATTTGAAACGCTATGTTTATCATACCCTCTCTTTATGTTTCGTATATGTTCGTTTATTCTTACGTATAAAGGACGCTTGGTTCTGCCCACATATCGAAGATTACAGGAACATTGTAGTAGATATATCACTCTCTTTGAAAAACATGTAGTCATTTCTCGTATTTTGTATTTGTTTTCTTTCTTTGAATCCGAAAATTCTGTAACGTGTCTTTTCACACTCTTTGTGTTTTTACAGGCTGAGCATAGCCCACAGCCGAAAAAACCTTTCTTTTGAAAGAAAGGGGTGGGTTTTTTGTCTTTTATATGGTTGTGTACCAATTTTTGTTTCAGATTAGGTGCTCCCCTATATATAAATCTAGGCTTCTCTGGTAGAATAGAGTACAGCATTGGGTCGTTCCTTAACATTGGCCAGTGTTTACTAATTATTCGTTTTATTCTATTGCTCTCTTGATTAAAATTACTGATAAAAGGTAAGATATTGTGTTCTTTTGTGGTTTTCTGTTTATATTTCAATAAAGAGGATCTATCCATTTTTTCTATTTGTTTAATGGTGTTCACAAGGGATTTTTCTTCATAACCCTTCTCTATGAACTGTTTTTTTATTCTTATGGCTTGGGTTTCAAACGTGCTTGTGTCTGTGCAGTTTCTGCGGATCCTCATTATCTGTGCTTTTGGGATATTTTTTAACCAGGGTGAAAAGTGACAGCTGTTTAAAAAAATGTAATTGTTCACATCTACTGATTTAAAAAAGGTTTTTGTCTTAATTTGGTTTTCTTCTATAAAAATTGTGAGATCTAAAAAATTTACGCTTACTTTACTGTATTCTGTGGTTAATTTAATTCCCCAGTCATTGGTGTTTAAAAAAGTTAAAAATGACTTTAAAAGATCCTCTGAACCCTTCCAGATAAAAAATATGTCGTCTATGTACCGCTTATAGGAGACCAGGTTCGCCTCCCAGTCCTTGTTGTTATTTATGAATCTCTCCTCCCAGAATGCCATGAAGAGATTTGCATAGCTAGGAGCGAACCTGGTCCCCATAGCAGTACCGACTTTTTGTAAAAATAATTCGTTGTTAAACCAAAAATAGTTATTATTTAAAATGAGTTCTATTCCCTCTGTTATAAAATTAATTTGTTCATCAGGATAAAAGTCATCATTCTTCAGAAAAAATTGTGTGGCCTCTATTCCTCTAGTGTGTGAGATGATTGTGTATAGTGAGCTAACATCTGCGGTGACTAGAATGTAGTCTGATTTCCACTGTATTTCATGTAAAATTTGAATAATATTGAGTGTGTCTTTGAGGTAGTTTTTAGTTTTTTGTACGATTGGTTGTAAGCACTTGTCCAGGTATTCCGATAGTCTACTCGATACCGAGCCTATGCCTGAGACTATCGGTCTACCTGGAGGATTGGTAGCATTTTTGTGGATTTTTGGTAAGTGATAAAATACAGGGATTTTTGGTTTCATGATGTTGAGGTATTTGTATTCTCTTTCATTTAATATCTCTATTTCTCTTCCCCTCTGTAGTAAATTTTCAAATTTTGTCTTAATGTTAAATGTCGGGTTTCCTGATAACTTTTCATATGTGTCTCCATCTCCAACTAGTCTTAGGCCTTCTTGTAGATAATCTTCCGTTCTCATAACTACAATCCCACCCCCCTTATCGGCTGGTTTAATTACTTTTTCTTTATTCTTCTGAAGTGCTTTTAACGCTAACCACTCCTCTTTGCTTAAATTCATGTGTCTCTTATCTTTGGGTTTGATTTGATTTATTTCCTGCATGACCGCATTCTCAAACGAAATCATCTCTTTGGATACAAAATTATTTGGAAAGAAAGTGGACTTTTCCTTAAGGTCAGTGTGTATATATCTTGAAGGTGAGGTCTGATGTGTTAGTTTATCTGTTCTCATAAAACATTTCTTTAGACACAGTTGTCTTTTGTATTTATTCAGATCTATAAAAATGTCAAATTTATTTAGGGGTTGTGTAGGAACAAATTTTAATCCTTTGTTTAGAACCTTTTGTTCGGCCAATGGTAGGGGGTTCCCCGTTAAATTAAAAATAATTGATTGTGATTGTACTGATGTTTTCCTTATCTTGTTGTGTGTCTTTCCTCCTCGTGTAGCCCTCCCCTTAAATTCCTTTGTCTTTTGGGGGGGTATTCTGAGGGGAATTTGTATTTTGTGGAGATTGTGCTGCTTTGTATTTCCCTTTTTGGCGTCCCTCCTGAAAAAAATCATCATCTTCAATGTGTCTGTTTGTTAGAATGTCAAATCTATTGGAAGTGAAATTGTTACTTTTTTTGTTTCTTTTCTATTTCTCGTGAGGATGGGTGATCTCTCCCTGGCTTTTCTGTTTGGTTCATATCTTTCCTTTGTAGGGGTTGGTGCAAATTTATTGATTCTTGGTTGTGGTTGAGGGAATCTTGAATGTGGTGACCTAACTCTAGAGCGGTGTCTCCTATCCTGTGAATTGTTGTGTTCCCATTGAGAGCGTGTAGGGTTTGGATTATAGTTGTTTTCCCTTCTGTTTGCATGGGCATGGTTATTTCTGCTCTGTTGTGGGGAGTGGTCTCTTCTAGTGTAATATTTTTGGTGATTGTTGTTATGTGTATCAGTGTGCACCTTTGTTGCATAGGTGGTGACTTGATTATTGTCATAATCGTACCTGTCCCTCCTGTATTTCTTTCTTTTAATATTTATGGTCTCAATTTCTGTTTTGTCTATTTGTTTTTGAATTGTCTTTGTTATGGTTTCATATTCCTCAGAAGTGGTATGGTTTACAAGTTGGGTTTGAATTTCATTAATGTCTTTATCTAATTTTTGTAAAGTGAGTTTTCTCCTTTTGATTATCATTTTCATAGTTGTGAAGGAGAAATTTTCTAGCATCTCCTGCCATTCTTCTATAAATTCTTCCTCCCCTTTATCAAATGTGGGATATTTGTTGTATCTTAGACCTCTAGGGGCAATTTTTTCTTTAATATATTTCTCTAGGGTTGCTACTTCCCAAATTATTTTAACCTCTTGGTTCATACATTTAGTTAATTTGTATTGACATTCTCTTAGGTCATGGGTATTGGTCTGAGGTTGGGAGTTGTGCATTAAAGTGGGGGTGTCAAACATAGTGTCTATATTCGTGCAGTAGTTCTTTCTCCTTTCAAACAGTGACATTTTAGCTGCCTCCACACTTACAAGGAGTAAGATATACAGGAACAAGTTCAAAACACACAAAAATGTGGAATAGGTGGCGCTTTTGTATTCGTGTACAATTAAGAAATAGCCGCTAAAACACTCCGTGGGTACTCCTATAAAACCCACCACATATAAAAGATCACCAAAAATCAACAATGAAAACTTAAGTTTTCTTGAGTGTAGCGCTGGGTGTGATAGAATAATACAACAGTGAATAGTGCTCTTGATTGCACTTACCCTCTTTTACACACTTGTATACATGAAAAAAAAGGGGAAAGTAGACAAATAATTGTGCAGTATATTAAGGTGAATCAAAATTTTTTTTAGTGAATTCTGAAGATAGAGTCAAATTCACTCACATTTTTTAGAGCCTTTTACAGATATAAGGCTCTAAACTTCCTGGCATCTGTGTCTTTTAGGGTAGACCACACGACCCCCCTCTCACGATATACGTATACGTGTTCTCCTCCAAGTTTAGATAGAAAAAAGACACAGGTAATCTAATCTGAGCGTAGTATTTTCAAATACTATAAATACCAATGTAAATGAAATATAGTATTGCTCACCTTTTTTAGAGCCTTTGATAACCGGCTCTAAGTATATTGGCCTAGTGTCAATTTGTGGGGTGACACTACCCCTTTCTGGAATCACTTCAACAGGATGCAGCAAAGAAGGTTAAGTATAAAAATATATTTATTATAAAATGAATATTCTAAAATTATGTATATAATTTACTAGAAAATAATAAAATTTGAAATATCATATGTAAAATACAAATGTTGTTGCCAAAACGCGTTTCGCCGTCACACGGCTTCCTCAGTCGGCTCCTGATCTTCTTCTGAATGAAAACGCTTATATGTCTTTAAATCGACCGCCAAAATCTCCTAATTTTCAGTCCGGTGTGTTTCCAGTGGCTTGGGTTGATGTCGTCGCGTCACTTCCGGTCCTTCGTACTACATCTCCCATGGTGCTGTGCGGATCTCGGCGTCACTTCCGGTGTGCGTCAGCGGTGTTATGGGGAACTGAGTCCAAAGTGATATCGTTGAATAGTTCGTTTTTAGTCCGTGATTGCATTTCAAGCATATAGATCATATGTTCCGGGTAGAAGTAGAACGAGATAATTGTAACGTTAATATTCAAGAACAATTAACAGCAATGTATAAATATTAAGATGATGGATATAAATAAAATAACAATAAATAGAAATAAAAATAAAAATAAAATTAAAATTGAAAATGAGAAAAAAGTGTGATATATCAGAGATTTGTCTATATTTGGTATGTTGGTTACTTAGTTTAGTATCATATTTCCACCCCTGCAGGTTTGGCTGTGGGCTGTTTTTATCCTTAAAATTAGACAATAGAAGTAGAATACAATAAAGAAGCAATAGAAGCAATTGGACTTCCTTATATTTCTAGCAGCATAGATTCTAAAGGTTCTAAGGGTCACAAGTTATTTGTGTTTTAAATAGTATGAAATTCGTGATTTGTTCTGACATTAAAAGTCCCTGAGTCTTTTCAATATGGGTTGTGATCATGTAGATGTCCTTAATTGTTATTAAGTCAGGGATAGGGATGAAAAGTGGATATTAGTAATACAATTTATTAGTAATAAAGTTTATAGAAAATACAGTCTATTGAAGGAATATTTGACTTTGGATTGCTCGTTGAGTTTATTTTAAAGAAATTTTGTTTGGTTGTGGTGCAAACTACTGTAGGCATAAAA
This sequence comes from Pelobates fuscus, assembly GCF_036172605.1. Lineage (NCBI taxonomy): Eukaryota > Metazoa > Chordata > Amphibia > Anura > Pelobatidae > Pelobates > Pelobates fuscus. The sequence goes on from NC_086322.1 coordinate 107,926,650, forward strand.
TTCTTAGAAGGGTTTAATTTTTTAAAAATTCTTTTATATAAAAATATGAACTGGACCTCATCTTTAAAATTAATTAAAAAGTCTAAAAGGTTGAGAAGTTAAAGGAAATGGCAAAGTTCGAAATCCGCATTCAAACCATGGGGGGCTAAGGCGTTCAAATTAAAAATCCACTTTGTCTCGATTTTTCCTAGCTTCTTTATTTCATCCTCCCCTCTCCAATTCAAGGTGATTTTCTGTATAGCTGAAAAACTTAGAAATTGGGGATCGTTGTTATGTACCTCTTTAAAATGATTTGAAACGCTATGTTTATCATACCCTCTCTTTATGTTTCGTATATGTTCGTTTATTCTTACGTATAAAGGACGCTTGGTTCTGCCCACATATCGAAGATTACAGGAACATTGTAGTAGATATATCACTCTCTTTGAAAAACATGTAGTCATTTCTCGTATTTTGTATTTGTTTTCTTTCTTTGAATCCGAAAATTCTGTAACGTGTCTTTTCACACTCTTTGTGTTTTTACAGGCTGAGCATAGCCCACAGCCGAAAAAACCTTTCTTTTGAAAGAAAGGGGTGGGTTTTTTGTCTTTTATATGGTTGTGTACCAATTTTTGTTTCAGATTAGGTGCTCCCCTATATATAAATCTAGGCTTCTCTGGTAGAATAGAGTACAGCATTGGGTCGTTCCTTAACATTGGCCAGTGTTTACTAATTATTCGTTTTATTCTATTGCTCTCTTGATTAAAATTACTGATAAAAGGTAAGATATTGTGTTCTTTTGTGGTTTTCTGTTTATATTTCAATAAAGAGGATCTATCCATTTTTTCTATTTGTTTAATGGTGTTCACAAGGGATTTTTCTTCATAACCCTTCTCTATGAACTGTTTTTTTATTCTTATGGCTTGGGTTTCAAACGTGCTTGTGTCTGTGCAGTTTCTGCGGATCCTCATTATCTGTGCTTTTGGGATATTTTTTAACCAGGGTGAAAAGTGACAGCTGTTTAAAAAAATGTAATTGTTCACATCTACTGATTTAAAAAAGGTTTTTGTCTTAATTTGGTTTTCTTCTATAAAAATTGTGAGATCTAAAAAATTTACGCTTACTTTACTGTATTCTGTGGTTAATTTAATTCCCCAGTCATTGGTGTTTAAAAAAGTTAAAAATGACTTTAAAAGATCCTCTGAACCCTTCCAGATAAAAAATATGTCGTCTATGTACCGCTTATAGGAGACCAGGTTCGCCTCCCAGTCCTTGTTGTTATTTATGAATCTCTCCTCCCAGAATGCCATGAAGAGATCCAAAGTCAAATATTCCTTCAATAGACTGTATTTTCTATAAACTTTATTACTAATAAATTGTATTACTAATATCCACTTTTCATCCCTATCCCTGACTTAATAACAATTAAGGACATCTACATGATCACAACCCATATTGAAAAGACTCAGGGACTTTTAATGTCAGAACAAATCACGAATTTCATACTATTTAAAACACAAATAACTTGTGACCCTTAGAACCTTTAGAATCTATGCTGCTAGAAATATAAGGAAGTCCAATTGCTTCTATTGCATCTTTATTGTATTCTACTTCTATTGTCTAATTTTAAGGATAAAAACAGCCCACAGCCAAACCTGCAGGGGTGGAAATATGATACTAAACTAAGTAACCAACATACCAAATATAGACAAATCTCTGATATATCACACTTTTTTCTCATTTTCAATTTTAATTTTATTTTTATTTTTATTTCTATTTATTGTTATTTTATTTATATCCATCATCTTAATATTTATACATTGCTGTTAATTGTTCTTGAATATTAACGTTACAATTATCTCGTTCTACTTCTACCCGGAACATATGATCTATATGCTTGAAATGCAATCACGGACTAAAAACGAACTATTCAACGATATCACTTTGGACTCAGTTCCCCATAACACCGCTGACGCACACCGGAAGTGACGCCGAGATCCGCACAGCACCATGGGAGATGTAGTACGAAGGACTGGAAGTGACGCGACGACATCAACCCGAGCCACTGGAAACACACCGGACTGAAAATTAGGAGATTTTGGCGGTCGATTTAAAGACATATAAGCGTTTTCATTCAGAAGAAGATCAGGAGCCGACTGAGGAAGCCGTGTGACGGCGAAACGCGTTTTGGCAACAACATTTGTATTTTACATATGATATTTCAAATTTTATTATTTTCTAGTAAATTATATACATAATTTTAGAATATTCATTTTATAATAAATATATTTTTATACTTAACCTTCTTTGCTGCATCCTGTTGAAGTGATTCCAGAAAGGGGTAGTGTCACCCCACAAATTGACACTAGGCCAATATACTTAGAGCCGGTTATCAAAGGCTCTAAAAAAGGTGAGCAATACTATATTTCATTTACATTGGTATTTATAGTATTTGAAAATACTACGCTCAGATTAGATTACCTGTGTCTTTTTTCTATCTAAACTTGGAGGAGAACACGTATACGTATATCGTGAGAGGGGGGTCGTGTGGTCTACCCTAAAAGACACAGATGCCAGGAAGTTTAGAGCCTTATATCTGTAAAAGGCTCTAAAAAATGTGAGTGAATTTGACTCTATCTTCAGAATTCACTAAAAAAAATTTTGATTCACCTTAATATACTGCACAATTATTTGTCTACTTTCCCCTTTTTTTTCATGTATACAAGTGTGTAAAAGAGGGTAAGTGCAATCAAGAGCACTATTCACTGTTGTATTATTCTATCACACCCAGCGCTACACTCAAGAAAACTTAAGTTTTCATTGTTGATTTTTGGTGATCTTTTATATGTGGTGGGTTTTATAGGAGTACCCACGGAGTGTTTTAGCGGCTATTTCTTAATTGTACACGAATACAAAAGCGCCACCTATTCCACATTTTTGTGTGTTTTGAACTTGTTCCTGTATATCTTACTCCTTGTAAGTGTGGAGGCAGCTAAAATGTCACTGTTTGAAAGGAGAAAGAACTACTGCACGAATATAGACACTATGTTTGACACCCCCACTTTAATGCACAACTCCCAACCTCAGACCAATACCCATGACCTAAGAGAATGTCAATACAAATTAACTAAATGTATGAACCAAGAGGTTAAAATAATTTGGGAAGTAGCAACCCTAGAGAAATATATTAAAGAAAAAATTACTCCTAGAGGTCTAAGATACAACGAATATCCCACATTTGATAAAGGGGAGGAAGAATTTATAGAAGAATGGCAGGAGATGCTAGAAAATTTCTCCTTCACAACTATGAAAATGATAATCAAAAGGAGAAAACTCACTTTACAAAAATTAGATAAAGACATTAATGAAATTCAAACCCAACTTGTAAACCATACCACTTCTGAGGAATATGAAACCATAACAAAGACAATTCAAAAACAAATAGACAAAACAGAAATTGAGACCATAAATATTAAAAGAAAGAAATACAGGAGGGACAGGTACGATTATGACAATAATCAAGTCACCACCTATGCAACAAAGGTGCACACTGATACACATAACAACAATCACCAAAAATATTACACTAGAAGAGACCACTCCCCACAACAGAGCAGAAATAACCATGCCCATGCAAACAGAAGGGAAAACAACTATAATCCAAACCCTACACGCTCTCAATGGGAACACAACAATTCACAGGATAGGAGACACCGCTCTAGAGTTAGGTCACCACATTCAAGATTCCCTCAACCACAACCAAGAATCAATAAATTTGCACCAACCCCTACAAAGGAAAGATATGAACCAAACAGAAAAGCCAGGGAGAGATCACCCATCCTCACGAGAAATAGAAAAGAAACACAAAAAAGTAACAATTTCACTTCCAATAGATTTGACATTCTAACAAACAGACACATTGAAGATGATGATTTTTTTCAGGAGGGACGCCAAAAAGGGAAATACAAAGCAGCACAATCTCCACAAAATACAAATTCCCCTCAGAATACCCCCCCCCCAAAAGACAAAGGAATTTAAGGGGAGGGGTACACGAGGAGGAAAGACACACAACAAGATAAGGAAAACATCAGTACAATCACAATCAATTATTTTTAATTTAACGGGGAACCCCCTACCATTGGCCAAACAAAAGGTTCTAAACAAAGGATTAAAATTTGTTCCTACACAACCCCTAAATAAATTTGACATTTTTATAGATCTGAATAAATACAAAAGACAACTGTGTCTAAAGAAATGTTTTATGAGAACAGATAAACTAACACATCAGACCTCACCTTCAAGATATATACACACTGACCTTAAGGAAAAGTCCACTTTCTTTCCAAATAATTTTGTATCCAAAGAGATGATTTCGTTTGAGAATGCGGTCATGCAGGAAATAAATCAAATCAAACCCAAAGATAAGAGACACATGAATTTAAGCAAAGAGGAGTGGTTAGCATTAAAAGCACTTCAGAAGAATAAAGAAAAAGTAATTAAACCAGCCGATAAGGGGGGTGGGATTGTAGTTATGAGAACGGAAGATTATCTACAAGAAGGCCTAAGACTAGTTGGAGATGGAGACACATATGAAAAGTTATCAGGAAACCCGACATTTAACATTAAGACAAAATTTGAAAATTTACTACAGAGGGGAAGAGAAATAGAGATATTAAATGAAAGAGAATACAAATACCTCAACATCATGAAACCAAAAATCCCTGTATTTTATCACTTACCAAAAATCCACAAAAATGCTACCAATCCTCCAGGTAGACCGATAGTCTCAGGCATAGGCTCGGTATCGAGTAGACTATCGGAATACCTGGACAAGTGCTTACAACCAATCGTACAAAAAACTAAAAACTACCTCAAAGACACACTCAATATTATTCAAATTTTACATGAAATACAGTGGAAATCAGACTACATTCTAGTCACCGCAGATGTTAGCTCACTATACACAATCATCTCACACACTAGAGGAATAGAGGCCACACAATTTTTTCTGAAGAATGATGACTTTTATCCTGATGAACAAATTAATTTTATAACAGAGGGAATAGAACTCATTTTAAATAATAACTATTTTTGGTTTAACAACGAATTCTTTTTACAAAAAGTCGGTACTTCTATGGGGACCAGGTTCGCTCCTAGCTATGCAAATCTCTTCATGGCATTCTGGGAGGAGAGATTCATAAATAACAACAAGGACTGGGAGGCGAACCTGGTCTCCTATAAGCGGTACATAGACGACATATTTTTTATCTGGAAGGGTTCAGAGGATCTTTTAAAGTCATTTTTAACTTTTTTAAACACCAATGACTGGGGAATTAAATTAACCACAGAATACAGTAAAGTAAGCGTAAATTTTTTAGATCTCACAATTTTTATAGAAGAAAACCAAATTAAGACAAAAACCTTTTTTAAATCAGTAGATGTGAACAATTACATTTTTTTAAACAGCTGTCACTTTTCACCCTGGTTAAAAAATATCCCAAAAGCACAGATAATGAGGATCCGCAGAAACTGCACAGACACAAGCACGTTTGAAACCCAAGCCATAAGAATAAAAAAACAGTTCATAGAGAAGGGTTATGAAGAAAAATCCCTTGTGAACACCATTAAACAAATAGAAAAAATGGATAGATCCTCTTTATTGAAATATAAACAGAAAACCACAAAAGAACACAATATCTTACCTTTTATCAGTAATTTTAATCAAGAGAGCAATAGAATAAAACGAATAATTAGTAAACACTGGCCAATGTTAAGGAACGACCCAATGCTGTACTCTATTCTACCAGAGAAGCCTAGATTTATATATAGGGGAGCACCTAATCTGAAACAAAAATTGGTACACAACCATATAAAAGACAAAAAACCCACCCCTTTCTTTCAAAAGAAAGGTTTTTTCGGCTGTGGGCTATGCTCAGCCTGTAAAAACACAAAGAGTGTGAAAAGACACGTTACAGAATTTTCGGATTCAAAGAAAGAAAACAAATACAAAATACGAGAAATGACTACATGTTTTTCAAAGAGAGTGATATATCTACTACAATGTTCCTGTAATCTTCGATATGTGGGCAGAACCAAGCGTCCTTTATACGTAAGAATAAACGAACATATACGAAACATAAAGAGAGGGTATGATAAACATAGCGTTTCAAATCATTTTAAAGAGGTACATAACAACGATCCCCAATTTCTAAGTTTTTCAGCTATACAGAAAATCACCTTGAATTGGAGAGGGGAGGATGAAATAAAGAAGCTAGGAAAAATCGAGACAAAGTGGATTTTTAATTTGAACACCTTAGCCCCCCATGGTTTGAATGCGGATTTCGAACTTTGCCATTTCCTTTAACTTCTCAACCTTTTAGACTTTTTAATTAATTTTAAAGATGAGGTCCAGTTTATATTTTTATATAAAAGAATTTTTTAAAAATTAAACCCTTCTAAGAATTTTATGCCTACAGTAGTTTGCACCACAACCAAACAAAATTTCTTTAAAATAAACTCAACGAGCAATCCAAAGTCAAATATTCCTTCAATAGACTGTATTTTCTATAAACTTTATTACTAATAAATTGTATTACTAATATCCACTTTTCATCCCTATCCCTGACTTAATAACAATTAAGGACATCTACATGATCACAACCCATATTGAAAAGACTCAGGGACTTTTAATGTCAGAACAAATCACGAATTTCATACTATTTAAAACACAAATAACTTGTGACCCTTAGAACCTTTAGAATCTATGCTGCTAGAAATATAAGGAAGTCCAATTGCTTCTATTGCATCTTTATTGTATTCTACTTCTATTGTCTAATTTTAAGGATAAAAACAGCCCACAGCCAAACCTGCAGGGGTGGAAATATGATACTAAACTAAGTAACCAACATACCAAATATAGACAAATCTCTGATATATCACACTTTTTTCTCATTTTCAATTTTAATTTTATTTTTATTTTTATTTCTATTTATTGTTATTTTATTTATATCCATCATCTTAATATTTATACATTGCTGTTAATTGTTCTTGAATATTAACGTTACAATTATCTCGTTCTACTTCTACCCGGAACATATGATCTATATGCTTGAAATGCAATCACGGACTAAAAACGAACTATTCAACGATATCACTTTGGACTCAGTTCCCCATAACACCGCTGACGCACACCGGAAGTGACGCCGAGATCCGCACAGCACCATGGGAGATGTAGTACGAAGGACTGGAAGTGACGCGACGACATCAACCCGAGCCACTGGAAACACACCGGACTGAAAATTAGGAGATTTTGGCGGTCGATTTAAAGACATATAAGCGTTTTCATTCAGAAGAAGATCAGGAGCCGACTGAGGAAGCCGTGTGACGGCGAAACGCGTTTTGGCAACAACATTTGTATTTTACATATGATATTTCAAATTTTATTATTTTCTAGTAAATTATATACATAATTTTAGAATATTCATTTTATAATAAATATATTTTTATACTTAACCTTCTTTGCTGCATCCTGTTGAAGTGATTCCAGAAAGGGGTAGTGTCACCCCACAAATTGACACTAGGCCAATATACTTAGAGCCGGTTATCAAAGGCTCTAAAAAAGGTGAGCAATACTATATTTCATTTACATTGGTATTTATAGTATTTGAAAATACTACGCTCAGATTAGATTACCTGTGTCTTTTTTCTATCTAAACTTGGAGGAGAACACGTATACGTATATCGTGAGAGGGGGGTCGTGTGGTCTACCCTAAAAGACACAGATGCCAGGAAGTTTAGAGCCTTATATCTGTAAAAGGCTCTAAAAAATGTGAGTGAATTTGACTCTATCTTCAGAATTCACTAAAAAAAAATTTGATTCACCTTAATATACTGCACAATTATTTGTCTACTTTCCCCTTTTTTTTCATGTATACAAGTGTGTAAAAGAGGGTAAGTGCAATCAAGAGCACTATTCACTGTTGTATTATTCTATCACACCCAGCGCTACACTCAAGAAAACTTAAGTTTTCATTGTTGATTTTTGGTGATCTTTTATATGTGGTGGGTTTTATAGGAGTACCCACGGAGTGTTTTAGCGGCTATTTCTTAATTGTACACGAATACAAAAGCGCCACCTATTCCACATTTTTGTGTGTTTTGAACTTAGAAAAATCAGTCTTGAGATATTTCTTGGCCCAGTCTTGACGTTTCAGCTTGTGTGTCTTGTTCAGTGGTGGTCGTCTCTCAGCCTTTCTTACCTTGGCCATGTCTCTGAGTATTGCACACCTTGTGCTTTCGGGCACTCCAGTGATGTTGCAGCTCTGAAATATGGCCAAACTGGTGGCAAGTGGCATCTTGGCAGCTGCACGCTTGACTTTTCTCAGTTCATGGGCAGTTATTTTGCGCCTTGGTTTCTCCACACGCTTCTTGCGACCCTGTTGACTATTTTGAATGAAACACTTGATTGTTCGATGATCACGCTTCAGAAGCTTTGCAATTTTAAGAGTGCTGCATCCCTCTGCAAGATATATCACTATTTTTGACTTTTCTGAGCCTGTCAAGTCCTGCTTTTGACCCATTTTGCCAAAGGAAAGGAAGTTGCCTAATAATTATGCACACCTGATATAGGGTGTTGATGTCATTAGACCACACCCCTTCTCATTACAGAGATGCACATCACCTAATATGCTTAATTGGTAGTAGGCTTTCGAGCCTATACAGCTTGGAGTAAGACAACATGCATAAATAGCATGATGTGGTCAAAATACTCATTTGCCTAATAATTCTGCACACAGTGTAGATTTTGTAAATGCAACAACTGCCTTGTTGCAATTTACACACATAGATAAATACAATTGCACAGAAGTACATCAGTTATTATTTATATGCAGATAGGATATATATTACTAAATTAGGTATCAATATCTCTGCATCCTTGCCATCCTGTTTACTATTTTTCTTATGGTATGCATTGCATGATAAGGATTTGATGTTATGTCCTCTCCCGACTACTTTTACTTACTACTAAGGCAAGACTTTACTGTTAAGACTGAACTGGATGGCTAGTACCTCACTGAGAATAGATAGCATGACCACATGCCAGTTTTGCCTCGGATGAAGGCACTTTAGCAGCGCCGAAACACGCTTCAGGCAGCTTCAGCAGACAGGCGTTTCTGTTTATAATTTACTTTAGCCGTAGAGCGTCTTACAGGTCGGGGGACAGGGTGGGAGGTTTGGATTTAATGTAGGACCAGCATCCTCACAACCTAGTGCCACCTCGGATTTAATTTTTACTCATTAGGTAGAAAATGGGACTCAATCCTTCGTCTATATAGGGGGAGATAACTATCCCTGGAGACCCATTAGATTGAGGGAAGCTGCAGGATTGTATTACTAATCTCACAATATGTAACAAGTGCACGAGGCTACAATCCACCTCTACACAAGCGGTTTAATTTACTTTACTTTACCCATCTCTTGCTAAATATTGATACTATAATCTATTATTATCCAGGGGTACATTTTTGAAAATTCCCAGCACGCATTGGTTACTTCGTCTGTTTAAAGCTACGGCACCGTTTCTTAGGATAGAGCAATTACCTCATGGTGTTATTTAATATTATGTAGTGACCCAACCACTGGGGCATCTATCCTATAGAATAGTTATTTAATTTATTTATTTATTTATCGGCCTGTCTGTATATGTTTTTTCTCAATTCTGTTCATGTGACAAGCTTCACAGTTATGAGTATCGGCATTTTAATATATAGTTACTAATAAAAGTTATGGTTTAACACCTACGTAGTTTTGAAAGGGACCTCCTACTTTTTGACCCCTGGGGTGTTTTATCTCCTGGGGTCTTTTTCTTTTTTGAAGCACATATGTTCGTGAGGGTTATCCCCTGTAAGGTTGTCCCTGACACACGTCAAGCTAGTTCCCTTAGGGGTTACTATCCCTCTCTACTGTTAGCATGACCACATGACAGCTGAGACGAAATTGGAGGTAGAGAGACAATAATTGGGGTCTGTAGAGAGATAAACTGGGAGCTACGGAGATAAAGCAGAGCAAAGGAGACAAACTGAGGGCTGTGGAGAGACAAACTATGGGCTAGGTATACACACCATTAGACAATTTAACATTTCCCTTAAAATGGGTAAACTTACTTCTTGAATTCAGAATCACAGTATGATTTTAACTCTGGCAACATAAGTAATAGAAAATATATTACAACTTTTAATTCAAATCATTCTAATATTAGATATGTTCAGACAACATTGTTTTTTGTTTGTTTTCTAAGGCAGAGACATATCTAAATTACTATATAGCTATTGAACACAACATACTCATATAGGTGATATCATATATAATAGTTCATACATTTATTAATATATATTGTATTTTATGTTTTATTTATTTTGTATTCTTTATTTATGTCGTGCATGGATTGACAAACAGATTTGCACAGCCACAGTAGCTGATGCAATCGTATCAATAAACAATGGTGAACAACAGTGTGGCTTTATGTACATTGCACATTTTCTTTTTTTTGTTTAAACAATAGAGGATTATCTTATGAGATGGAAATATATGTCTAGATTGTGCATATATTGCATATTTACCATAGGACTTACTGTCTAGACTGTAAGTAAATAATAGCAATAATAAAAAGATTGAAATATACCACAAGTAGAATAATTATCACGGCATTCGTGAGACATATTGATTGCGAGTGACTACAATACTGATTATTTGCATTGCCGTCAATATAATAATATGCTTGTGGGCATATGCTGAACGTGTGAGATTAACCAAGGAGCCACACATACGGGCCCTGTTTAGAGACAGTGGGTTTCCCTCTGTGAGCTTAAGAGAGTTAACTGTTGATATTGTGCCCCTAAGTATAGGAACAGGGCAGCTGGGGCGTGTAGGATTGGGTTCATTCTAGGCACCCTTCATGCACTGAACCTAACACATAATCTTTTAATGGTTAAATCATACAATGCTATCATTTGCTCCTACCACAGAGAAACATGACTAGAGAAGTTTAGGTTAAATAGAGCATACTACAGGTTATGCGCCTAAATAAAATACCATAATAGAACTAATTAACTATTAAACAGTGCAGTCCCTGCGTCTTGGTAAGGTATGTGCATCCGCTCTTTGCCTGGGTCAGCCGACTCCTTTCTGGGGAGTTACAGAGTCCTGCTGATGTACAAGGAGCTTGCCCGGTGGTATGTCCCCTTGTGAGTTTAAGTCCATGCTGGTTGAGAGGGGCGGACTTGGAAGGCGCCGCTTGGGTCTTTTCGGTGTTGCCGGGTCCCAGCGCTGGGTCGAGTGTTGCTCCACTAGGGCCCCCTCTGCTTGCCAGGTTGATGGGCTGGATTGTGCAGGGTATATGTTTATGTCTCGGCGGTGCACTGGTCTTGGTAAGGTCAGTCGCTTGGGTATGCGTGTCCGCCGGGAGCTTCGTTGTTTTCGTTGCCATCGTCTGGCTCTGTCAGCGTGGGAGGGGGTTGTGTTTGCGTTGGGAATGTGGCAGCAGTCCCTCAGGTGAGAGTATGGTTGGTCTGCATACCTCTTTTTGTTGCTCCTTCTCTGCCATTCGCCTCCAGAACGCGGCTAGTATGGCATCTAGCTTGGACATGAGGTCTAGCGGTTCTATGCGTCGAGCGCACATGGCGGAAGCCATGTTGCTGGGCCGCACCTCATCTGTCAGCTCTCCCTCTTTTCCTCTGAGGGTCTCGACCCTCGTGTGTCCTCTTGGGGTCGGACCGGGATAACCCTCACCGGTCCAGGGGGGGAGCAGGGCATTTGTGGGTCTGTGTCTCTGGTTTGTTGATGGGGAGAGCGGCCATCTCCCTCCGTCTCTGTCGCTTGCAGGCCCCGGCTTGAAATCTCGCGCTCCCGAGTTCCAAAGTGCTCGATTTTTGTGTCAGGCTTCTCACCGTGTCTTCCTGAGTTCAGGTATCATGAACTCCGGTGAGTGTTTAGCTCAGATTTAGCGAGTTTACATGGATTCTCGGTATTTTCAGCGGGAGCTCAGCTTTTGTGCGACTGCTCCGCTTGCTGGCTTGGCCCCGCCCCACTATATTGTATTTTTTTATTTTAAATATATAATTCATCACTCTACATTCTTAAAAGAAACTTAATAAGTTGCATGTGCTCTGAGAGAATTTGACTGATAAGGTATGTATGGGAATACTTTGGTAAGTACACAAACATTACATGGCAAAAAGACTTAAAAATGTAACACAATTTAGATGTTTCATTGATTGAATTGACATACACCATTGAAATTGGTGACAGTAGCATACCACAGGCAACTCAGCATATCAAAACAGAATGCCCACATTGACTTTTATGACTCCAGCTATTTAAAGACCTATTTTCACAATCCTTTTAGCTATTAGTAGTCTTCAAGGATAAATACAATTGAAATTTAATCATACCAAAATTGGTGATTGCTCTGAATCAGCAAACTTGCAATCTTTGATTTAAATAGTTTGTTTTTTTCTTTTTAATGCAGGCTAGGCGACCATCCATGAGATGTTATATATAAGACAATTTAATCATACACAGATATGAGCAGGCAAGCATATTTAGGAAGAAAAGGACACGCGATCTTTAACATCCTTGTAACAAAGGTTAATTTTGAAGTATAAGAAGCAGGGTGGATATGTATATAACCAGTAGGTTAAAATGGGTATGTGGGTCTTTTTTCTATCTTCAATTCAAATTGAAACATGTTACACATTAAGAATTTTATATGATGTTTACATTCAGCACAATTTAGAGGACGTAAACTGGAGGGATGCAACATATGAAATGTAAGCTCATTATCTACCTATTGTTCATTTGTCACTGTGTAATTGTCTCATTTATTGTAAATTTCCCTCCCTTTCATAATATTGCACAGCAGTGTGGAATTCATAATATTTGCATTTCCAACTAAAATATTTAGTAAAGATGTATACATTGCAAAAATCTGACTTTCTGACCTTTATGTTAATGTGTGTAAGACATGTGTACTATGTTGTGTTTGTATTTGTTTTTTAATTGCAGTTTATTAACAAAAAGAGCATCAGACACCAACATATTCCAGTGCAATTTGTAGGTTAAGTTTAAGAAAGTTATTCTATTTTTTTTTTTTTTTTGGATTTGGAGATTTGTTTTGGCTACTGCGCCAAACCAACACATGGCTGAAATTCATGCATCCTGAACAATTTTCTATGTTTATGAAAATGGTTCAACCAAGTCAATTTTTTGTCACCATGCAGGTCCAAGTCTGCTCATTAGTATTTGACAAATTTTCAAAGCCAATATTTTCTGCACCACTTTTGTCCTGCAGTGTTTACATTTTTGCTCCATAAATACTGCGTACATGATGTTAACAGATTTTTCTGGGAACTATATTTACCCATTAATTTCTTTTTTATTATGTGTACTATGGTCATTGCTGCCACCCAGAAGTGATGGGAGTTTGAGTGCAGGACTTTTTTTTTAATTTGTATTCACTTTTGTATCACACAGCTATGTTACAATGCTGCTGCTCATGTGTTCCTTATTAGGGGTTAATAAGCATGTAGGGGGTGTATATAATTAAAATTTCTGTCTCATTAGAGATATCTTTGCCAGAAGCAAGGTGTAAGGTTAGTGCAGGACCCACCTGAGAGGTCTGCCTTGACGTGGCAGGTGGTCTAAAGTCTCTCATGGCCATTGGAGAAACTAAATAACCTCCAATTGTTTAAATATGCATAGGGATTTGGGAAGAGTGCGAGTGACTCCCTGTAAATAGTCATCTAATATTTATACTTACTCTATTGTAAATTCTGTTTAATTGAGAATTTCTTATTTCCTGCTCTGTTCAAGACCCTACATGAGCCTCCTGTTTGTAATTAAAGTCCAGTTTACAGAGCAGAAAACACAAACTTTTAAAGTCAGTTATATGTAATTGAAATATTTGTTCCATGCAGGCTGTGTGAGTCACAGGCAGGGGATGTGTGGTTAGGGCTGCATAAGAAGAAACAAAAGTAATTTAACTTCAAAATGACTGAATTGAGCAGCAAAGCTCCATGATCTATAAACAAAAACTTCTTCATTAAGCTAAAGTTGTTTTGGTGACTATAGTGTTTCTTTAAAAAAAAAGTATAGATTCATTTTAGCCTGCAGGGTCCCTTTAAGCAATGTATTTATCATTTAACAAAATATTAACTTAATTACTCTGCTGCCAAAGTTGCTATGATTCTGGGCTGATTCCCCTTGTATAACATTGACCCTCCATTTACTATAATTTAACCAGGGTGTACCTTTTCTGATATACCCTGCTTATGAAGTGTATCAGAGCCTTCTAACAATGTGCTCCTTCCTTTTGACTCTGACATACTGCCATACATACAAATTCTCCATCGCGGTCCACAACTAGCCACGCTACATGAAGGGAGGTTAGCTGGCATGGAGGTAGAATCCACATAGGATCTGGGTGCATATAGGTGCACAGGGGGCTGTGGGGGAGGGGCAAAGAGGAGCACAAAGAATCTGGTGGAATGGGACAGTGGCACATAGATGGGGGAGAAACCACAAAGGGATGGCAGTAACCACAAAGGGATGGGGGGGGCATAGAGATGCCTAGAGGGTTGAAGGTGGCAAATAGGTGCACAGAAGGGTTGGGTGGGACAAAAAGACACATAGAGGGGCAGGTGGTGACAAAGAGACACACAGAGAGCTGAGAGTAGAAAGAGACCCACAAAGGGGTTGGGAGACAAGGACACACAGAGGCCTGGGAAGGATAAAGAGACACACATAAGGGCTGAGGGGTAAAATACACAAACAGAAGGGTTGGGGGGGAGGGATAGACATGCAGAGTGGCCGGCGGGAGATGAGAGACACAAAAAAGGGACTTGGGAGAAAGAACACACAGGGGCTGGGCTGGAGAAAGAGTCACACAGATAAGCTGGGAGGAAAAGAAACACACAGAGGGCTGGTGGTGGCAAAGAGATAAATAGAGTAGCTGGGGACAAAGACACACAGATGGGCTTGAGGGTCAAAGAGATTCACAGAAGGATGGCAGGACAAAGCAAGGTTGGGAACTAAAGAGACACAAAGGGACTGGAGAAAAGACACAAAAGGACTGGGTGAGAAAGAGATACAGAGGGGCTGAGGGGAGAGAAAGTGACACACATAGGGGCTGGGGAGAAATACACACAAAAGTGTTGGGGATGAGACACAAAGAGGCGAGGTTATCATCACAAAGGGGTTAAGTAAGAGACACACAGAGGGATTGTGTAAGAGGAAAAGAGACACACAAAGGGGTTGGGAACAAAGAGATACATATATAGGCTGGGAGAAAAAAGAAACACAGAGGGGTTATGGGGATAGAGTCACACAGAGGGAATGGGGGAAAAGAGGTGCATGAAGGCATGGGGAACAAAGGCAAACAGAGTGTCTGGGAGGGACAAAGAGACACGCTGGAAGGTAGAGACCCACAAAGGTTCTGGGGGTAGAAGCACACAGAGGGTCTTGGGAAGGGGAAATATACACACAAAGGAGTTGAGGAAGAGACACACAAGTTCGCAATTTTTGTTTTGAGTAGGGGTGCAAGTAGCTGGACTTGACTAGGGCTAAAAATAATTCACACGGGCCCTGCAATTTAAAAATATATTGTTATAAATTCCATCAGATAGACTTAATATGCTGTGCTTAACCTTATTCTTAGTAAAGTATTCTGAAGTGTCCACTCAAAGAATAGACCTCCGATTTGTGTGCATTTATTTATGATTTTTGTGTATATGTACATATTTATGGATGTTTGTGTGTTACATATATTGTAAAAATATATGTACACATACACAAACACATAGATAAATAAGTGCACACACATCAGATCTTTTGTCCAAGTTTGAGTGGACACTCTATAATACTCTACTAAGAATGAGGTTAAGCACAGCATATTAAGTCTATTTGATGGAATTTATAACAATATATTTTAAATTATGCCATCTATCTTTAGCAGAAATGTATGCAGGTTATACAATAGTTAAGTGAGACCTCATTCCAAAAGAAAACTGGGTCTTTTCTCAGCAGGGATTAAAGACTGGGCCAACGGTTTCTGAATTGAGAATGTAGTTTCAAATCCTACATTAAAATCAACAGTGAAGATAAATGCATACAAAAGGATTTACAGAACTGTACTGTAGAGATTGTCTACTGCAACACATACTTTGTAATATATAGTAGGCAAATAGTTGTTCCCATTTTCTCCATGTACAATTATAATTCTTAACTAATAACTAATTTCGATATATTTCCATTATGACTGCCCTTTGTGAAACTTTTTAAGTATATCTATTTATTACACATGATTTATACACAATACCGCCTGATTTTTAGTAAAAACTATTTACTAAATAATTAAAAACTATTGTTTAGCTTACTATTATTTTTTGTTATCATTCAGCTTTTATTTTAAAGAATTAAGTTAATTAAACAAAATAGTAAACAATAAATGTCAGTATACAATATAAAATACAAAAAAGTGCAAGTTAAGAACAGTAAATTTACCAGGTAGAAAATCGGACTAAAAAGACTAAAATTCCATCTTAGGAGCAAGAGGAGTCCAGTGACTGGTACGTGCAATATTAAAAGGTAAATTATGTAATCACAATAGGCAGTATAAAGCATGAAGTATCAGGGAGCTCTAGAAGAGCCACAAAATTGGTGAGAAAAATAATAATAAAAAAAAAAATAATAACAGTAGATGAAAGAAAGTAAAAAGAAGGGAAGGGACAGGAGCAGAAAAAGATGGAAAAAAAGAAGCAGGGTAGAGGAAGATAGAAAGGGGAGTTTGAGAAGCATAACGCAAAAACTCAAGTAGAGCCAGTAGGTCATGGTCAAGGAGTGATCAGTTGTGGCCACCCACCCCCTGGAGGCTTCAAACCGCTCAGAGAGCCAAATTAACCAGTGTAACCACATATTAGTGTAATGTTGGTGGTTGTTGGTAATAGATAGAGTAAGCTGCTTATTAGAGCTAATACTTCCATTCTGAGAATCTAGTCCCATACCGATGGTAACACTGCTTGCTTCCAGCAGGTGAGCATGAGACTACAAGCAGTACAAATCAAATATCATTTTTATATTTACATTATGATAATGCTACTGATAATCATTTTAAAATGCCAAACAACCCTCCAACTTGCAGAGAGTTATGGAATGGGATAAAGATGGAATGAATAAACTCTGGAAGGGAATTGAACAAACCCAGAAAAATTGGGCATAAATGGCCCTGATATGGTGAACTATGTGAATATCAGGAGATTGGAAGCTCAGCAGCCTTTTGTCCATGTCACCCAGCAGGTGCTGGAGATGTGCATGACCTTCTCCCCTTCACCCCTATATCTCTTGACTCATAACCCCAAATTCTGACCAGGAAGGAGGTAGGCCTTTTCCTACCTCCTTCCTCTAGATTATCACTGCTGGCACAGACACTCTGGTATGGGCACGTTCTTGAACATCTGGTGGGAATGCCCATTGATCAAACCATATTGGGAAGCCATCCATTCAATAATTAAACAAATCTCCGACAGCCTACAAAGTACCCTGTGTGTGTAAAGGCGCTTAAACTTATATATACAAATAAAGTTTTAAAAGTAAAAACATGCTACTAAACTAGCACAGAGAACCAAAAAAAAAGCTCTTGCTGTATTACATCCACATCAAAGTATGTCAGCAATATGCAGCTAAAATATACTGCTCACCTTTCTTAAAGCCCAGATAACCTGGTTCTAGGTACTAATGCTCAGTGCCAATAAGGGAGAACAACCCTTCTTTACAAGCAGACAGTTGGGGTGGCTTGTAGGACTAAGAAACACATTTTTTTTAAATGCACTTATTAAAAACATATAAAATGCATTAAAAAACAATAAACAAAATGCTAGATGCAAAGTACAAATAATAGTCTGTCACTGCTCCTCCTTCGAGACGCGTTTCACCCTCACCTAGGGCTTTATCAATTATTGTCTATTTGTTCCTCCTCCCCCTTCAAATATTCTGGTCTCCATTCCCATTTATTACTGCATTCCAGGCTCAGCCAATCCAATGTGGAGGTTTGGGAGGTGTGTAGTCCCTTAGGTAATATATATTATGTGCTCTGTCTCCGGGGGAAGTGACGTGGCAATCCTGATTGCGTCACTTCCTTCTGTCTTCTAGCAATATCTTTCTGTCCTGGAAATGACGTGACACCATCAGAAGTGCATGCCATTACCATTCTGTTCGCTGCAGTCATTTATAAGCAGGGATCCGGGGCTACTTGTAAGGGAAAAGGATTGTTTATGTTGAATTGTTGATATTAGGGAGAATGCTGTTTCGCAGCATCTCACACATATCAATTACCATAACTGTGTGCATACAAGCATATAAATAAAAGAAAAACAGAGGAAAAAATATAATAAAAAAGGTTAATGGTCAGATATAATATATACTTAATAAAGGCTACAACCTGGGGCTCTCTATATAATTCCTTGTGAGTGCATTTTAATCCTCTAAATACACACAATACATATTCTTATTAAAAAATACTCTACCCTTTCTATATAAATTAAAGATTCTCAGACAGTCTTCACCCTTTCACCCTGACCCATTGCTCCTACTCCACACCACCATCCCAGCCTCCTGATACAAAAAACCCTTATCACAAAAATTCTACAAGTAGTTCCCCTATATTGGAGAAAGGATACCCCACCACCACTCAGTTACTATTACACTAAATTGGAGGAACTGAGACAATCTGAAAAATTGATGCTCCCAGGGCAGAAATAAAACATACACAGACACATGGCTACTTTGGCTGACATACGCTTATATGGAAGACTTAACAACTGTCAACATTCAGGAGCCCAATGGGAGCTTCGACCAGAGGAATGACCAATGCATAGAGAAATACATTGGCTTTATGTCAAGGTCCTGAGTCACTTGGTGGTGTGGCACTAAGGGAGTGGACGAGTGATGAACTAGGGACCCTGGGTGGGTTGCGAAAATTACTGCCTGGGGTTGGGAGGGAGGGGGAGAGGAGTATGACCACCAGATAACAGTCCAACACTGTGGGAAAAATTCACCTGATCACAGACTTGGATTTAAATAACACTGTTTGATAACACAGGACAGGAAACTCCAGTACAAAGTTAACAAAGAAAGGTAATGGATGTATAATGTAACTAATGACCACTGAAGGGCCTACGAGTCTTGCCTCAACGTATTACTTAATATAACATAGGGCCCTATGTGACCAAAAATAATACAGATTTCAGGCACCTGCGAGTCCCATTGTGTTAATTTGAATCGCTTGAATAATACCAATAATATATTATTAACAAAAAAAGTCATAATTGCAACTGAGACATGAAAACTTTTATAAATTTGATTACAAAAAAAAAAAGAAGAAAAGCATTTGCAGACAAAGATTGCAAAAACACAAGAATTGCAATGGCAGGATATAAACAGAAAATAATTTTAAAACACACTTAAAGGAAATAATAGCAATCTTGCTGACAATTGAGCTACCAAAATAGCATACCATCACATTAATATATCATACATTGCAGTATTATAATATTTATTCATAAGAAAACAAATCTCTGCCAATTAAACACTAACTTTAAAAGCTGTATGAACATATCATATAAAATATAGTCCTATCATTGCTGTTATCTGACTGATACTGCAGATTATGTATAATGCTCATTATATTTGAACAAACTGCAAAGCATCATAGTCTGTTTTTTTTTTTTATTTCAAGTATACAGCAATTCTTAGCTTTCCAATAAGTGAAAATAGCCTTTATTCATCAAAACAAAGAGTGACACATAATCCTTTTGGGGTTTCTTAAAAGTTCTTTCTACACCTAATCCTCAGCAAAAGTAAATTAGATATGTGAAATAAGCACCCAGCACTCACCACATACTATTGTAGGAGCAGCCTCTGCTTCTCTTGCTCCAGATCCGCATATAAGCCAAGACACCCAAATAAAAAATCAGCAGCTCCAAAGAAATTGAAATATGTCTGTAATCCAAGATAAAAAGAATGGACCTGGCAATGTTTTGACCTTAACAGTCCTTATCAAGGCTTAACAAAGTCTGTGAACATGGCTGAAACATTGCCCAGTCCATTATTTTGATGATGGATTAAAGAAGCGTTTAATCCACTTTAGAATCTCAAGTTAAAAGGGCAAATTTACTTAAGTGCTGGTCTTCCATTACTATGATCTATATATGTGGAGGCTCGTGTGACCTTTTACAAGGCTTTATACATGTTATACATGTTACTCAATCATATCTAGCTACATATAGAATTAGTATTACTTCTTGCATCAGCGTGGACTTTGATTTGTTAGCTAGGATGTGACTTACCAGTAAATTATAAAAGGTTTAGGAATGCTAATTTACATTTGTACAGGTCTTCTCTCACTTTGATGCATCCAACTCGGTCTATTAGAGAGATTCATGGTTTATAGATATTTCATATATAAAAGGACCAGCAAATAGTTGACTTTGATTATGGTTCATTTTCATGAGCAATAACCAATTAAGCAATAAGTATTCCTTTCTTAGCATGCAATATTATTTCCTATAACCAGGTATTTCTAGAAAGGAAAGGATTACATAGCCAATATCGAGATTTTTGTTTTTGTTTTTGTAGAATAGCTATACACAAACTAGAAAAAGTTTTTCGCATTTTTAAAAATGTATGTATGCTAAATAATACATTTTATGTGTTATTGGTATATGAAAATAAAGCCCTATCCACCCTTAAAAAAAAGAAAAATGTATTCATCAGTATTCACTGATTAAGAATACTACAGTAGAAACTCATGGACAACAAAAGCATAAAGCACCTAAATTCTAGAGCACTTCACAAATTAAGGAGCATGAGGAAAATAAGAGAAACAATTCTGAACAAAACATTGTTCTGTGTCCATACATTTTTCAGGAGTTCATCCTGATAAAAATAGAGAGTCCTGTGATTATATTGAAAATGGAATTGGATATCAATTGTAAAACCAGTGGAACCTAAGATAATTTTTGGTTATATGTTGCATTCACTATAAATTACCTGCATGTTTATGCACAAACCAGAGATTACCTTTCCAACAATCTTTATACCTCACCACCATACATTTACCCCATTACCTTGATTTTAGACTGCCATGAGTTCTTCAATTCAGTTTTGGGGTAGAATATTTCTTTTGCAGTATAATTCCAAATTGCAGTTGAATGTGATGTTTACCATAATTGCTTAGATCACATAGCATTCAAGCGCCCATTTCTGTTGCAGCCAGCAATAAAATATATTCCGTTGCATTGTACACAGTACAGATGACAAAGATTTCCACATATGATGTTCGCCACTTGAAGTTCTCATATTTTCATGAACATAATGTTTTGTATAAAACATAATAAAAATGTTCAAATCCAACATTGAAGGAGTGCTTCATTTTTTCAGGTGATGTGTAATCATTAAAGAGATTGCTTTTTTGTATACTCTCTCTGGTAACAGTATGTTAAAGAAAAAAGAAATGCAGTAATATTGCTCTTTGATATTCTGGCTTCAAAACATCAGATGACCCTGTAAAAAATTATACAAATGCATATGTAAGTCTATGTAAAATAATTTAATAGATACATGATTAGTCTGTTTGTCGCACAAGACAAGACGTTTATACCTTTGAAAAAAATAAAATAAAGTTGTATATCCATTGTTATGTGTCTAAAAATAAACCATGTGAGTAGGAGTTATGAAAGAGAAAAAAATGTTTTTATATTTTATTTATTTTGAGGTGTATGCACTTAATAGTTACTATTTTACATGGGATGTAAGCACAAATATACTTTTCAAAAGACAAGTTTAAAGCATATATTTATACAGTGTAAAAATAAATAAAATGTATGAATCACAAACTATAGGTGTAATTTTAGATGCTAGACTCTATATATAGCAAATAAATCAGTTACTAAAGCATGATAAAAAAATCAATCTAGTTTACTATTAACAATATTTCATTGAAGTCTTTATCTTCTTTGTAGTTATTCTATTTTAGTTATGTCATCACTTTAAATAGTGAGACCATAACAGATTTTTCCAGTGATAACTAAATTAGTGAGATTTTGATTGAAAATAATCATCGAACAGTGCACTGGTAAAAATAGCAATATAGATCTTAATTAAAACAGCTAATAAATGATACATTATTATGACATGATAACTAATTATTGCATGCCTCACCAACCAATCCGATTTAGGTGGTACAGTCAAAATGTTTGGATCCTGTCCACCTTCCCTGGTATCAGCTCTCTCTAGCAATCATAACACAAACTCATCATTAGATGCACATGTGCTATGTTTAGGGCACTAGGACATTGAAACAGTGCTCCCTGCAGGGTCAGCACTTAGTGGGATAGCCAAAATGATTGTCAGGCAGCTTGATATCTGTTGATACCAGTCTGATCTGCCAATAATGTGGGTGGACATGCCCCCTTTCTGGCAGATCAGTTTCTTTCCTTTCACACCCACCCAATTTAGGTGGAGCCAATGATACAACTGCATCACTGCTCTGCCCCCTTTATTCCCCTTGTGCCGGCGTCCATTGGTCTCCTCTTATACTGTCAGTCTATGTGCTCTGTAGTCGTTCTTGTTACCAGAATTGTGCTTATACTGTGCATTGGATTTACTGTTTCTGAACTTTTGGCTTGTTGGACCATTCTTGTTCTCTTTCCTAGACCTCAGCCTGTGTCTTGTTTATTCTCTTGCTGCTTGCAGACATTTCATTTATCTGTATTGGGCACTAGCCTGGCCATTCTAAAGACCAGAATGTGTTGATTAACTTTTTTCCTTTAGGGTTACGTGTTAGGGTATTTCTATTTCTGACATATACATGGTGGTGTAAAAACATTATGAAGACATTCCTGTCTTGTTCATGACAGAAATGTCCTTTATCTCCTATTCTATTCTTCCTTACCTGGAAACTAGTACTGAGAGCTGTAAAGAGCTTCAAAAACAAAATGGTAATAACCATGGCTGATAGATAACATAAGGTTGCTGTTTTTTTTAGATGACCAGTATTACATGATTAATGACTTAGGACTCGATTTAATATTTGTGGATAGGCTTTTCAAATTATCTAATATTTTTGGATACACTTTTAAAATATATATATTTTTTATAAAATATTAACATAGAAAA
The DNA here is from genome assembly GCF_036172605.1 of Pelobates fuscus. Lineage (NCBI taxonomy): Eukaryota > Metazoa > Chordata > Amphibia > Anura > Pelobatidae > Pelobates > Pelobates fuscus. The sequence goes on from NC_086322.1 coordinate 107,949,855, forward strand.
AAATATATAATATTAAAAATGATATGAAAAAAATAAAATCAAAATATTAACATATTTGTGAAAATTTTAAATCATTTTAAAAGTTTATCCTAAAAAATTAATTATTTTAAAAGCTTAATCAAAAATATTACTTCAAGGTCTTAGTGGAAGAAATGGATCTTGACATCCTCACACAATGAATGAGGACATTAAACATCAAAACTAAGTCAAACACGAACCTGGAAAAGAAAGCACTATATGGTTCAGGGGTAGTCAACCTTTTAGCAGCACTGTGCCGAAATAAGATTGTGATGTTCCGTAGCGTGCCTATTTTTTTAAATTAAGGTGTGTATGTTGCCGTATTCTGCTTTTTATTTCTACTGCAGTTGCTTTGTATCATTGTATTTCTGCGTATATGAGTGATTATATTTTAGATGTTCATGAGTAGTTTATGGTATCGTGTGTGATACCTATGAATGTGGGCTGTGTATGGTGGCTACTTGTGGAATTGTGTGTGTGGATTGAAATGTCACATTGTGTGTTTGGCAGTGTGTGTATGTGTGGGGCTGTTTGGAGTATTGCATGTGAGAGGCTGCATGTGGGGTTGTGTGTTGGCTGTTCATATAATCTGTATGAGGGGAGGCTTATTCTTAATTTCTGTGTGTATCTAGCAGTGTCGGTGGTTTCATGGGTTCCAGTGGGGACCAGGCTGGCCAGGTACAGGTAAAGAACAGGAGCTGCAACAACAGCTGTGGGCTGCTCTACTCCAGTGCAGATTCCCATTTACAAGTGCTGGAATGAAGTGATCTGAGATCACTTCCTCTATGTGCTGCAATGCATAAATTAAGGATTGCCCTTCACCACCTTATTGTATTCGCAAATATCTGAAGATTCACTGGACTCCTGATAGGCCAGATCCTCTTTGGCTCTAGCAGCCTTGAGTGCTCTGTGAAGACATCTTGAGTGCCGTGCATGGCACATGTGCCATAGGTTGCCTACCCCTGATCTAGTTGTTGTCAGGTAAGATCCACTAGAAGTGTGTTTAGCCACAAAAAGCAGACATGTTTTACATTGTGGTTGCAAAATTATTGTTCTATTTCAACTTTTAAAAATAAAGACAAATAAGTCAAAGGGGCCTGATGGAATACACCCAAGGTTAATTAAAGAGCTTAGTGGTGTACTAGCAAAACTATTAACAGATTTATTTAACCAATCATTATTAACTGGAGTAGTCCAAGAAGATTGGAAGCTATTGAATGTTGTGCCCATTCACAAGAAAGGTAGAAGGGAGGAGTCGGGCAATTATAGGCCAGTAAGCCTTACTTCAGTAGTGGGGAAAGTAATGGAAACCATGTTAAAGGATAGGATTGTTGAACATCTAAAGTTACATGGATTTCAAGATCAGAGACAACATGAGCTTACTTCAGGGAAATCATGCCAAATTATTCTTACTGATTTTTTTGATTGGATAACTAAAATAATAATAGTCCAGGGAGTTTCAGTAGATATTCAGTAAGGCTTTTGACACTGTTGCATATCAATAACTTGCAATATTTAAGCTTGGATTCCAATATTGTTGAATGGGTAAGGCAGTGGCTGAGTGACTGGCAACAGAGGGTTGTAGTCAACGCAGTGTATTTGAAGCATTGTCTAGTTACCAGTGGGATACCTCAGGGATCTGTACTTTCACCCATTCTCTTTAATATTTTTATTGGTGATATTGCAGAAGATCTTAATGGTAAGGTATGCCTTTTTACTGATGATACTAAGATATGTAACAGGGTTGATGTTCCAGGAGGGATAAGCCAAATGGCAAATGATTTAGATAAACTAGAAAAAATGGTCAGAGCTGTGGCAGCTGACATTTAATGTGGATACGTGCATGATAATGCATCTTGGATGTAAAAACCCAAAGGCAGAGTATAGAATATTTTAAACAGTCCTAACCTCAACATCTGAGGAAAGGGATTTAGGGCTAATTATTTCTGATGACTTAAATGTAGGCAGACAATGTAATAGAGCAGCAGGAAATGCTAGCAGAATGCTTGGTTGTATAGGGAGAGGTAATAGCAGTAGAAAGAGGGAAGTGCTCATGTCATTGAACAGAACATTCTATGTTTCAATGTAAAACAAAAGGGGCTCTTCCACACGACCACTTTTTGAGATCAAGTGGTCTATGTTCTTATAGTGTATCTATAACCCTTCAATATATTATACAGGAAAGGAAAAAGGATCGAAATGTAATAATATAAAAACAAAAATCAGAAATGCATTTTCATAATTGAACAAAATACGTACTCCATGAAAAATAATGTATTGTCTTTAAACTATTATCTAAAGCATAGAACACTACACCTTATTGCAACACAGTTTTTGTGATGTATGCTAGAATTGCACTAACTATATCTTTCCTATTTTCTTTTTAGGTTTTACAGTTATTCTCATGCCTTATCAGTGAAAAAATGTGTAAATACAAATTAGATGAAACATGCATGTTAATATTAAGTGCTTCATGGCAACATTTGCATATGGCTGTTTCCATTGAGACACTTTACAATGAAGTAAATTATTAAAATATAGCAAAGAACAAAATCATGTTTAATAAAGCAGGTCTTTTAATATAGTTTTGCCATTGGCAATCAATTATAACGCACAGTTGACTGAATGTTATGCTTATAAAAATATAGTTGAAATTTCTACTTCTTCTCTACAATCTCACAAGTTTTCCCACCGTAATTCAGAATCATATTTCTAATGGCTACCAGCAGGTATATCAGGTAAGTGTAAAAATGATCAAAAGTAAAATAGTTTTGTTAAAATTTCTATTAACAATTCTTGCGCCTTGTAACTATAAAGAATTATGCATAAAGCATTTTTAAATATAGGTTAGATCTCTTTTTTCATATTCAGGATATCTGTTTTTACAGTAGCTTCTCAGTGTGAAACTACTGAGATCAGAATGTGTTCTCAGAAATCTGTGTGATTATTTGTGTAATATAAATTGGTATGCTATGTAAAAAAATTATTTTTATCTAATTTGTGAATGTAAATGTGAACGCTCAATTAAAGTTTTTCACTAAGCAGTTGAGTTAGAGACTATTTGACCTTCATTTTGCAACTCAAATTTCAAGTTACCACAATTGACTTGATGATCTAGTACAGGATGTATTGCACCCCACATTGCACGAAACTGAAAATGTCAAATACCTTAGCCAGATAAGTTATCACTGAACATTGTCCTCTCTCTTTTAACCCCTTAAGGACCAAACTTCTGGAATACAATGGAATCATGACATGTCACACATGTCATGTATCCTTAAGGGGTTAAACCTTTAAATTTCAAACATTTTGTGTTTAACTTATGTGCCATATTTCTGTGGAATTATCTGTGGCATTTTATTCTTACAATCAAAAGAAAACTAGGATGTAACATTTTAATACAATTAAGCAACACAAAGGATAATCTTTCCCACTGTTCAAACAAAAAGCAAATTGATTACTAGTCATATAAAGAAGCTGGGAATATTATAGTTAAGGGTTCCCAGGTGTTACCAGAGGAAAATAATCCAGATATTAAAGGGTTACTCTAAGAATTTGAAGTGGTCATGGTGCTTGGCAACTTTATATGCAACATTTCCCAGGACATAGTTGAAAACGAGAGAAATCTTAATGTATCTTTCGTGGTAAAATATTTTATAAATAAAATATTTTATAAATAAATAAATTTCATTTTTCATGTTCAGAAACAGCATTTTGACAATTTTAGCACAATCATTAGTCAACCAAAAAATAATAATTCTGTGCATATTGGGCATCTGTCATCAGCATGCATTACATACTGGTTACTGATGGTCAATGGTAGCATGGATTCTCCACCTCCCAAGTCTTGACTTCAGTCTACCTTCGAGGAGGTCACACTCCTGTAGTTAGGGGGAGTGGGTCGAGTCACTGGAAGAGGGTTTCGCTGCAAGGAGAACCTGACCTTGACCTGTCATCTAAACAAAATCTTTGTTTTTTTTATATCACTGTTTATGGTTGTGGTAACATTTTAACAATCAGATATCCCAAGAGCTCAGTCCAGATCATAGGCCTCAATTGGTACAAAGACCTTTAGAAGAAGACAAAAAGCATAAATGGGTGAGATCCAACTTCTGACCAATTTCCATGAAAATATGTTTTTTATTCACAACTTAAACAGGTAAAAAAAATATGAAAACTTCTGAATTCTCAATTGATGCTTTGTTGTTATGTAAACAAGCAAATATTATGTATAGAGATGTCGCGAACATAAAATTTTCCGTTCGCAAACAGCGAACGCGAATTTCCACAAATGTTCGCGAACGGGCGAACTGGGCGAACCGCCATAGACTTCAATAGGCAGGCGAATTTTAAAACCCACAGGGACTCTTTCTGGCCACAATAGTGATGGGAAAGTTGTCTCAAGGGGACTAACACCTGGACTGTGGCATGCCGGAGGGGGATCCATGGCAAAACTCCCATGGAAAATTACATAGTTGATGCAGAGTCTGGTTTTAATCTATAAAGGGCATAAATCACCTAACATTCCTAAATTGTTTGGAATAACGTGCTTTAAAACATCAGGTATGATGTTGTATCGATCAGGTAGTGTAAGGGTTACGCCTGATTCACAGTGACAGACCAAACTCCCCATTTAACACACCGCAAACAACCGCAAACTCCATTTGCACAACCGCAAACTCCACATTTGCACAAGGTTGGATACCAAGCTAGCCATGTCCCGTTCCTTGTCCTCACTGATGTCATTGAAGGTCTCTTCCTCCACCCAGCCACGTACAACACCAAGGGTCCCCGAAAGGTGACAACGAGCCCCCTGGGATGACTGCTGTGTTTGGTCTTCCACCTCCTCAAAGCCACCTTCCTCCTCTGACTCCTCTTCTTCAGACTCCTCTCTCTGCATTGCCTCTCTCTGCATTATTATAAGGTGTGTTAAGTAGTACTATTCTTATCAGTTTAATCCCTGTTACGTCCCCTATATGGGGACGTGTATATGGCATCGATTTTAGGAACCGGGAGATGGAAAAAGATGCCTGGTTGGTCCTCCTACTTCAAATTTGGGGCACTGCGCGTGCAATCTTATGTGCCACCAGATAGGAGTGGTGTGTTAAGTAGTACTATTCTTATCAGTTTATTCCCTGTTACGTCCCCTATCAGGGGACGTGTATATGGCATCGATTTTAGGAACCGGGAGATGGAAAAAGATGCTTGGTTGGTCCTCCTACTTCAAATTTGGGGCACTGCGAGTCTAATCTAATGTGCCACCAGATAGGAGTGGTGTGTTAAGTAGTACTATTCTTATCAAAAAAGGAAGAAAAAACCCAAAAAGGGATGTCTTATATAAAGACCGCCCAGAGGGTAAATACCCAGTCCAATCTCAACAGTAGTGTAGTTGCCAAAAAATAAAAAAAGCCTTTATTGAAATCTATTAGAAACCTGGGTTATCAGTGATGGACAGAATAATATAGGGAGAAATATGTATGGTAGGAACAGGGCTAGTCAAGAGCCTAATAGCCAAAAGGAACCCTCACAAAAAACGGAGAGGGGATAGAAGGCAATATGTACCCCCATACATAACTCAGGTAACAAAGCAGTAGGAGAGAACATGGAAAGGGAGAAACACCCACTCCCAACCAAACAGTAGTGCTATGCTAATACCCTATCTCCTATAAAACACCTTTGTGGGTGTTCTAATCTAAATGCTGTCATAACATCTGAAGCCCCAGGTTACACACACATGCTAGAAAAACATAAATGAAAAAGGTGCTCAGAGCAAAGTGCTCAAAGAGTATTGAAAACACAGAAGAACCCGACGTACGTTTCGGCGTGACCACACGCCGTCCTCAGGGGTATCAACAGTGAGCAGTGAGTATATGGCATCGATTTTAGGAACCGGGAGATGGAAAAAGATGCTTGGTCGGTCCTCCTACTTCAAACTTGGGGCACTGCGCGTGCAATCTAATGTGCCACCAGATAGGAGTGGTGTGCTAAGTAGTACTATTCTTATCAGTTTAATCCCTGTTACGTCCCCCTCATCAGGCCTTTTTTAGTTGAATGTATCGCCCACTGTCAGTCCCTTCAGGATCCATCCCTCATTCTTCTTAATAAAGGTGAGGTAATCTAGACTTTTTTGACCTAGGCGACTTCTCTTCTCAGTGGCAATACCTCCTGCTGCACTGAAGGTCCTTTCTGACAGGACACTTGAAGCGGGGCAGGCCAGAAGTTCTATCGCAAATTGGGATAGCTCAGGCCACAGGTCAAGTCTGCACAACCAGTAGTCAAGGGGTTCATCGCTCCTCAGAGTGTCTGCAGTTAAGGCGAGGTAGTCTGCTACCTGTCGGTCGAGTCGTTCTCTGAGGGTGGACCCCGAAGGGCTGTGGCGATGCATAGGACTTAAAAAGCTCCACATGGCCTCCATCAACAACACGTCTGTAAAGCGTCCTGTCCTTGCCGGCGTGGTCGTGGGAGGAGGAGGATTACTTTCACCTCTTCCCCCCCTTAACCCCTTAAGGACCAAACTTCTGGAATAAAAGGGAATCATGACATGTCACACATGTCATGTGTCCTTAAGGGGTTAAACATGTCATTATTTCACCTCCTAAAGAGTTTATTGTCGTAGTTCCTTACATGCCTTTACCTTAACCGTTCATGTATTATGCTATTCACTAGTCTCATCTCATGGGGCGACTCAAACTTGATTTATAACTAGTGGTGGAGCTGCTGATATAAATACACAGTTGATAACGTGCAAGCTACACCCTAAACATGACAGCCATCTTTCACAACAATGTACTGCTATATACTCAGTGCAACTAGCCATGATATACGCACGTTCAGCCTAGCATGCTCAAATATAACACACTTCTGTCTAAAAAAAAAAATACAAAAAAAAAGAATGCAGCTTCCGAATGAATCTAAAATGGATGCTGTCCAGGAGGTGGGATGGTCTGGGAGGGAGGGTCTGCTGCTGATTGGCTGGAATGTGTTTGCTGACTGTGAGGTACAGGGTCAAAGTTTACTCAATGATGACGAATAGGGGGCGGACCGAACATCGCATATGTTCACCATCCGTGGCGAACGCGAACAAGCTATGTTCGCCAGGAACTATTCGCCAGCGAACTATTCGGGACATCTCTAATTATGTATTCTACCAAAATTCTTCGCTACTTTGAAATGTTATCAAGGTTTTACCAGGAAGTTTGTTTGGCACAATCCACATTGACATAGCATTTCAAAACATTTATTTGCAGATTCGTTATTTACAAAAAGTGCTTCATTTGTTTGTTGCTTTTCAAGGTTAAAAACAGTCAATATTAGTTTGTTTTAAAATGATTTAATTGGAAATGATAATTGTTGTTTATTGACAGGCTTGATAATGCTAATAAGACATCATTAAACATTTTGTTTCTGCATCAATAAATATATTCCTCATCAAGCAATAGGCTAATAGTAAATTATGAAGCATAATGCAATCACTCCTTTAAGTTATTATAAAAACAAGTGTATTTGTCATTTTTCTTATGCTGCACTTTTTTAAACTTATTTTAAAAAAAACAAAGTAAAGAAGATTAAAATGGCACAGACATGTTGTTACAAATAAAATATAAAACACAGAAATACGAGATGTCCAAGCTAACAAAATGTGGGATTTGTAGTTTTGATTTTTGTTCTAGGTTTGAAATGCAGTTGTCACCCATGGCAGCTCAGTGTTTAGTAAGTAAACCCCTTAATATGGACTGAAATATGTTTTATATTTACTAAACCTTATTCAAAAGCATTTTTCAATATTTTGTTCATTTTCAAAATGGGAAATATATTTTCAATAATTGCTTGCTATAGGCTATAGTGTGCTGGATTATATTATCTGTGATAAATGTATGATTCTGTATGGCAAATTTGTCTAATAGACTATAATAGAAAATTCTAATGTGAAAGCCAGGGAAACATTTTTCACAGTAATTGAATCCAAACCAAAATCATTAGAAGAAGTTGGTGATACTTTCAGAGATATATTTATAATACAAAAAAAATATTATTTATGTAAGACTGCCAAGGTATGTCAATGAATTTCTTTGCTTGCCTACCCACATTCATATATGTCTAATTTTCTACTAATATTTTATGATGCTTTTTACTTATTTAAGAATGCATTGAAAACATTTATTTGGATTATCTTAGAATACTGCAAAAAAAAAAAAACATGTAAAAACTGACAAACTGACACATATCATGTAATTTTATTTGTAGAAAATACAAATGCATCTAACAAACACGTATTTAGTATGTATATATATATTATATAGAGATTGACATGTTGAACATACCTGTACTTACTTGTGAAATAAAGAAGATATATAGATAGATAGATAGACAGACAGATAGATAGATAGATAAATTCATCTTCTTTATTTCACACGTAAATACAGGTATGTGATAGGAAAATGTGTTGGCCCATACGATAATTATAATGTAACTGGACAGAGAGGGGGTAACCCTCAAAAGTTTGAACAAGAACAAAGAGAGAGAACACTGTCCTAAAGAATGAAAACACAATAGTGAATATTGGTATCACAAGGGACGTTCCCAACGTCAAGTGTCACAATTATTCAAAATAATGTGCTCTAGAATATAAAAATCAATATTTTAATGAGTAACAGAAAAACGTTCCTAAGGTAAACTGTCCCCAGTGTATTTAATCCAGTGTATCGTGGCTAACTAGAAGCTGGTAGCCAGAGTAATGGATATAACACCTAGGGAGGCGTGTACCTAGGGGGTGAGGTGGGAAACAGGAAAACGAATGGGGGAGGGTTGGGAGGACAAAAAGACACAAAGTGTAGCAGAAGATGTGTTGCCACAATAAGTGTGATCCACTACACCAATACTCCCATAATAGTTAAATCTCTCCCTAAAATGGTAAGCTTGTAGTGACAACCATTCAAATAATTTGTCGGTTCCAGTACAGGTAGTCTGGATGGACCGGGATGAGGATATACCTCTGAGAATCACTGTGGTCCAGACCTTATAGCCAAACTATTAGCCAGTGTCAAAGCCTCAGTAGGAAATCACTTAGTGAATCTCTAGCGCTACAGGAAGTGTCCAAGCCTCAGTAGGAAATCACTTAGTGAATCTCTAGCGCTACACGAAGTTTAACCAAGTTATCCTGAGGTGGTCACTGTAATAATGTATCGTTATAGATACTGTGTTACAATGGGGATGATCCGTACAAGTGAGTCTAGCGGTCTCAGCAATTTCACAGGTGCTACGGTAAGCAGTGTAGCCCTTGGCACCACACCAAGATACTTTGGGGGGTCCGTATAGAGGGATAACTATTGCACGGCTCATAGAAATCCTATTGATCCTGATAGTTCTCAATGCTACAGAAGTTTTTTTGGCTAGATACGGAGTGTGGTAATATCTAGTCCAGCATAAGGTGATAGCTGAGAGAGCGCCATAGAGATACAAATCAAAGCCTTAGGATTGCTACAAAGTAGGAAAAAATGCCTTCATGGGCATTTAGTCATAGGAAAGAGAGGTTTAGAAAGGGTTTGAAAGAACTTGCTGGTATAAAAAGTGAGTACTGGCAGAGAGTGGCTATAGTACCAGATGGTTGGCACCACAACCGGTATGGAGCTCAATACTGCTCGTCACTTACTACCATCAGGTAAGTATGCTGACGAAAGTGCAGAGAGCTTAGTAAAAGTGTGTATGTATATACAACCCCGGTCGGAATAGCACTCAATACTACTCGTCACTGTACTACCTTCCCGGTACCACGATCAGTAATGCGAACAAATTGGTTTGCTCAAAAACCCAGGAGGCAGTCATAGATGAGTATCTTGACGAAAGTACTAAGAGCTTTGTCAGAATGTCTAGAGACCCGACGCGCGTTTCACCCTGTTTAGGGGCTCGTCAGGGGAAAGAAATGAATCCCCCCAGTGGCAGAATTATATATCCCACCCTTGCAGCCGATTGGTCCGTTTTCAGCCGGCAAAAAGTGGAGAACTACGGTGGCTCAGTAGGGTCAAAAATCTGACGGTGTCAAAAAAAAAAAAAAACTACGGTGGCTCAGTAGGGTCAAAAATCTGACGGTGTAAAAAAAAAAAAAAAATAATTACTGACTGAGTTTCCAAAAGAGTTCTCATCGTATCCATTTCTGAGCATATCTGTAGTGCTAGTAATCCTCTCAGAAGTTGTTAGGGATCCTAGAGTGTGGCATAATACGCAGATTATTGTTATTATGCCAAGAGGAGGTGAAGTATGATAAACAGGAGTATTTAAGCCAGATAAGGCTAAAGCACCCCTCATTATAGATGCATAAAGGTACCGTAATACCTAGTTGCATTGTTAGAAATTATATGTTGAATATATTTTACAAGGAAAGTTTTGTGATAAGGAAGTAGTGCACAGATCAAAAAGCGGCCGGATTCCAGCCCTTGGTGAACATCCTAGCGATGTTTATAGAAAGGAAGTTCATGACATTTATTTGTCAATTAAAGCATGCCGTGTTTGAGAGCACGAGATGAGGTCACTTGTAAGTACATGATAATTATTGGCTATTTACATATTTACAAAAGGACCAGAGGAGGGAGGAACAGTGGTGCTCGATGACCTCCAATTATCGGTGTATGAATGGTGTGTAATTAAATTCTTCGTTTAAGCCACAAGGGGCTAAGGTCTTAAAGATAAATATCCAGCGGGATTCTTTTTGTAATAGAGTCTTATTGAAGTCGCCTTTTCTTGGATTAGGCATTTGTTTCTCGATGGCTTGAAAACGTAGATTGTCAGCAATGCCGTTGTGGAAATTCTGGATATGTCTTGCAACTGTGGTTGGGGTGACCGTATTCTTGATGGAATTGACGTGCTGCAGGATCCTCCTTCTAAATTGTTGATAGGTCTTCCCGATATATTGGATTCCACAGCTACAGGTGATAAGATAGATGAGCCGGGTGGTGCCGCAGTTTATTAAGGCATTTGTGTCAATGCTGATACGCATCTGAGTGGAAACCACCAACTTGCTAGGTGAGACGTATTGGCAGGCCTTGCAATGGCCGCATTTATAGGTTCCCTTGAGATCAGACAGCCAGTTGGATGGTGTTGCGGGGGATGAAAGGTAGCTATGGACAAGTTGATCCTGAAGGTTGGAAGGTCTCCGTGGATACGTAAATACAGGTATGTTCAACATGTCAATCTCTATATATATTTGGTCTTGAAAATTGTTCACATAGAGACTGAAACGATAAACATACCTGTATTTTCTGGTGATATGAAGATGATTTGATGAACAAATTTCCTGTATTTGCCTCATCTTGCAATATATATATTAAAGATATTAAAACATAGGGGGGGGGGGGGGACAAAACAAATTACTTTGGCTGACAGGGAGAAATATAGAACACTTAAAGCTGTAAGGAATGGTTCTTGGATATCACATATTGTCAAGTAGTGTGCAGGTATTGCTAGTTCAGGTGATCAATTCCATTTTTGCATCTAAGCTAATAATAGTGTGGGCTGATACGCTTTTATGAAGAAGTGGGTTTTTAATGATTTTTTGAAGGAGTGGAGACTGGGTGGGCATCTAACAGGGGAGTGACGTGAGTTCCACAGGAATGGTGCAGCCCTTGAGAAGTCTTGAAGGCGAGCATCAGAGGTAGGGGTAGGGTCAGCAGATAGATGTAAGTCTTCAACAGAGCGTAAGAGCCATACTTGTGTATTAGGGAGGATAGGTAGGTGGGAGCAGCATTATGTAGAGATTTGAAAGCAAGAACCAGAATTTTAAATTGACATAAAAATGCATGGTTTACCAGATTGTATGGCAAAGTCTTATAACATTCCAAATGCATAAATGCAATAGTCTCTATGTAAAAAAAAAAAAAAGTCAGGGAGCCAGTCAGGGCATTGAGCCTATAGCAGAGGTGTCCAAGAGATAGATCCCCAGATTTTGTAGAACTACAACTCCCATGCTGCTTTGCATAGCTCCAGAATGCTTTAGATTGGCAAAGCATCATGGAAGCTGTAGTTTAAAAACATCTAGGATCTATCTTTTGGGCACCCCTTGCCTGGAGAATAATTAAATAGCCTGATCTTTTTCCACCCCATGTGCCAAAGTCCACTTTCCTTTCCCTTGTCATATGGGGTGAAAGGTAATGAATAATGTTATGTTAAGGGACACTAAGCCACCTTGCCCACTAGAGAACCAAGGGATGGCCATCCAATTCCATGGTAAAAATATTAATAGGATCAGCACCCTAACCAATATCATCACAACCAATCCAACAGGTTACCAGGCAATTGCTTTTCTCTTGACCTGGTGTCTAATATATATTTCCTGGGTAGCCAACCCAAATATGAATAAAGCTATCCAACCCTTTATAATAACAGTATGCCCACCAAGAGGTTTGCTGTGGGGTCTTTGGGGTTTAACACCTAATGTATAGGGTACTTTAGCACTTGATATTTACAGATTATGGAGGAGCAGCAGAATATTTTTATTTTTTTTCTGGGAAAAAAGTAGCATGACCAAGAAGCGTTGCAATGAATGTCATACACAAAATATACTGAGATAGTAATAGATGATAGTAATAGAGGAAATAGAGGAACAAAAAAAGGCTACATATTATAGCACTGTTTAGGTGATATAACACAAAATGTTTGATAATGTTTCACTCACAAACCACTAGGTAGATCAAGTAAAAGCATTTCTCAAGCCTTCTTAACAAGCCTTTTTGTTCCTCTACAGTTTTGCTATATCGCAATATATTTTGTGTATGGCATTTTATGTATAGTGAGTGGGAACCCTGTGAGAAGCACATCTTTAATTGTGTTAAGTATCCTATTTCACACACTACTTTGGTGACGGTGGTTGTGGAAGTATATATAAGCATTGATCTTTTTTTCCAGCAATTTGTTTAATTTTTTTTCCCCATTAATATAGTCTCTAGAGCATATACGGCAGCTATTAATTAAAATATGTGTTACGGTATAACCCAGTATAGTGAGGGTTAATACCGATTTGGGGATTCACCTTTACAAGGGAACAGCAACTCACAAACGCTCTAACCCACCGAACGGGAAACATACAAACTCCTTCACTCCTGGAACAGGTACAAGTAATACTCCAAAGTATCAATGCCCTCAATCACGAGACCAAGCTCCGTATTGAGGGTAAAACAGGATTCTGATTTATTGAGGGCTACTTGCCCAGTATTTATGCAGGTCTTCCACCTGGTGGACACTCCCCTAGGGAACCAGATGGAAGACTGGGCCAAGAATAGTACATTAGCCAATCACAGTGGCTCAGACATAAACACTCCCCTTTGGATGATCAAAACCCTCCTCTCTATCCTGGAGATAATTGGAAAGAAATCCAATTATCTCCATGGATAGAGGCAAAACGCCATTTTACATGGGACAATAAAAATACATAAAAATCAATATCTGGGAAACTACTGAATGCATTCAATACATTTAACGTATCCCCAGACAGCCTAGATCTGAGCGCACATTATTACCGAATAGTGCTCAAATACAATGTACACAGTCCAATCGCCATGGAGCCAAAGTCTTTCACACTGCTCTTTCGGTATACGAATGGCTCCATGGGATGGCTGTCTGGGTTAAGTCCATTCGTGTAATAAAAGTCCTGAATGGACCGGCATTCGTATGCTAGATGACAAAGAAGGGAGGTCGGTGGTTCAGCGGTGTTCGGGAGAAAAAGTGTCCGTTTTGGGTTCCAGGAAATCGTCGACGAACACTGCTGTTCATTCGTGTGTCCAAAAGGGCCGTCACCTCGTGGTCGGCATACGAACGACGACCACCCAGCATACGGTTGTCAATTAAGAGGTGTCTGCAGTTAACCACAACGTTCTAATGAGGCCAAGAGGTTAACCAGCAGCACACTTCTCTTCTGGGTGGCCGGCCATTCGGTAGTTTGTTTGGGAGTTTTAGGGAATAAATGTCCACTCACTAGTTACACGTTATACACAACCCTGCTGGGGTTCAAGGGTGCTTCCCTTATTGTAACTGCTGTGACTCCAAAATACAGCTTCGCTGACCTCTGCCACGTACGCCCTGTGCCACGCCTAAATTCTACCTGTTAACGAAATGGAAGCTCCTCAAACAACCGACTTCCAAACTATGATTAATGAGGCTGTAGCCGCCTCCATGGAGAAGGCTCTCTCCAAGATGATGGCCTCTGAGAAGAGGAAACCATCTAAACCCCACCACTCCCGACACGACTCAGACTCAGAAGACCCAGAGTCTCACGAGAGCCAAGATCCCCTTCCCGGCAAGCACCACTGGAAAGGGGAACAGGGACGCCAGAACCCGACTAAGGGAAAGATCCCGGCTAAAAAGCACAAACTATCCATGGTCGCCACTCCGACCCCACAACAGGAATACTCCTCAGACGATGACGACACTCACAAGAAGTCCATGGCCATATTAGACGAATGGCAAGCACACGACTCGGACTCACAAGAGGACGTATGGGGCTCGGACTCTGGATCACAACCTGGTTTCTTTCAAGATACCTTACTAAGGAAACCCCTAGATCCCGACACCGCGGAAACCCCACAAGAGGGTGAAGACGCTATATTGGATCCATCTTGAAGTGCCTATATTGGATCCATCGGGTCACAGACTTTTCGACCCAAGAAACATACACCACCCACGTTCAGGGGACTGGACACCCCCGGACCACCTCGCAGTTTGACACTGTTGCACATAGAAGGCTTATCAATAAACTACAATCTTTGAGTTTGGATTCCAATATTGTTGAATGGGTAAGGCAGTGGCTGAGCAACAGGCAACAGAGGGTTGTAGTCAATGGAGTATATCCGAAGCTTGGGCTTGTCACCAGTGGGGTACCTCAGGGATCTGTACTTGGACCCATTCTCTTTAATATTTTTATTAGTGATATTGCAGAAGGTCTTAATGGTAAGGTGTGTCTTTTTGCGGATGATACTAAGATATGTAACAGGGTTGATGTTCCAGGAGGGATAAGCCAAATGGAAAATGATTTAGGTAAACTAGAAAAATGGTCAGAGTTGTGGCAACTGACATTTAATGTGGATAAGTGCAAGATAATGCATCTTGGACGTAAAAACCCAAGGGCAGAGTACAGAATATTTGATAGAGTCCTAACCTCAACATCTGAGGAAAGGGATTTAGGGGTGATTATTTCTGATGACTTAAAGGTAGGCAGACAATGTAATAGAGCAGCAGGAAATGCTAGCAGAATGCTTGGTTGTATAGGGAGAGGTATTAGCAGTAGAAAGAGGGAAGTGCTCATGCCATTGTACAGAACACTGGTGAGACCTCACTTGGAGTACTGTACACAGTACTGGAGACCCTATCTTCAGAAGGATATAGAAGGGCTACTAAACTGGTTCATGGATTGCAGGATAAAACTTACCAGGAAAGGTTAAAGGATCTTAACATGTATAGCTTGGAGGAAAGACGAGATAGGGGGGATATGATAGAAACATTTAAATACATAAAGGGAATCAACACAGTAAAGGAGGAGACTATATTTAAAAGAAGAAAAACTACCACAACCAGAGGACATAGTCTAAAATTAGAGGGACAAAGGTTTAAAAATAATATCAGGAAGTATTACTTTACTGAGAGGGTAGTGGATGCATGGAATAGCCTTCCAGCTGAAGTGGTAGAGGTTAACACAGTAAAAGAGTTTAAGCATGTGTGGGATAGGCATAAGGCTCTCCTAACTATAAGATAAGGCCAGGGACTAATGAAAGTATTTAGAAAACTGGGCAGACTAGATGGGCCGAATGGTTCTTATCTGCCGTCACATTCTATGTTTCTATGTTTCTATGTTTCTATGTTACCCGAGGCAGAGCACGCTTCTCTACAGGTAAGCAACCATCTAACACATTTCCCTCTCCCACTGCGTACAGCAGGGCGTATCTCTCTGTTTTTTCAGGAATGGACGACCATCTCCGCAGACGCATAGGTCCTACAGACGGTACAGGGCAACATCATTGACTTCGTAGACCACCCATGTCAAAGGGACCTTCCACTTCACATCAACTGCTCCATAGAAGATCGCACCCTCATACACAACGAGTTACTAGAACTATACTCGAAAGGGGCAATCGAACCCGCCTCTGGTCCCGAAGGCTTCTTCAGCACCATATTCTTAGGTGAAGAACAAAAAGGGGGAATTTCGCCCCATCATCAACTTGAAAAGACCCAACGAATACGTCACATACAGGCACTTCAAGATGGAAGGCATACATCTCTTGAGGGACCTATTGCAAGACAAAGATTGGTTCACAAGGCTAGACCTCAAGGACGCGTACCTCTCCGTACCCGTCCACCACTCCTGCCGTCAATTCCTACGCTTCCTCTGGCAAGACCTCCCCTGGCAGTTCACATGCCTTCCCTTCGGCCTCAGCTCGGCTCCTTGGTGCTTCACCAAACTACTGAAGCCCGTGGTTGCACATCTTCGAACTCTAGGAATTTGTTGCATTATATACCTGGACGACCTCCTACTGTTCTGCTCTGACAAGTCCAGACTGGTACGTCACACACAGTATACCACAGATTTCCTATCTTCCCTGGGTTTCGTGGTGAATTTGCAAAAGTCGGCAATCCATCCATCTCAAACAGTTCAGTTTCTAGGATTCGAAATAGATTCCACCACCAGCACACTACAACTGCCACAGTCGAAGATTTCAGCCATTCGCAAGGAACTGCGCAGGTCTATCCGATGCCACACCATTCCACTCCGCGCCCTCGCCCGATTAGTGGGACTCCTCTCAGCCTCCATACAAGCTATCTTCCCAGGACCACTCCACTACAGGGCGATGCAACGCCAGTCATCCTTCCACAGACCAACCGGTCCCCATTACGGAGGAAGTCAGAGACGAACTCAGATGATGGCTAGACAGCATGGAAGCGTGGAATGGTCGGGCCATCTTCGGGAACACACCTGACATAGTCATGGAATCGGACGCCAGCCTCTGGGGATGGGGCGCGACAAGTGGAGATACTTCAACAGGAGGTGCCTGGACATCCCAGGACCTCAACCTGTACATAAATTGCTTAGAACTTCTGTCGGGATCATTCACCATCCGCAGCCTAGCAAGGGACAAGATGGACTGCTGCATCCTCCTCCGGATGGACAACATCTCCGCAGTCCGCTACATCAACCGCCTGGGCGGTGCCCGATCCCGCATGCTGTCGGAACTAACGAAGGAAATTTTCGATTTCTGTCTACCCCGCAACATCTCCCTCAAAGCGGAATACCTCCCAGGGGAGATGAACATCACAGCGGACTGGTTCTCACGCCACTGGCGAGACACCAGCGATTGGAAACTGGACCCACGGATTTTCGACCTACTGATGGAACGCCGGGGTCCATTTCATCTGGATCTGTTTGCGTCTTGCAACAACAGACAAACACAAAGGTACTTCAGTTGGCTCCCAGATCCGGAGAGCGAGGCAGTAGACGCATTTCTACAACCATGGCCGAACACGGGGGCCACGCCTTCCCTCCTTTTGCCATGATAGCAAGGACCATCCACCACCTGAAAAGCAAACTAGTCTCCCTAGTGCTCATCACCCCCCTATGGAGGGGACAACCATGGTTTCCGGCCCTCCTGGCATTATCGTACAAGGATCCCCTCCTTCTACCCCACCACCCTTACATCCTCACGGATCCCAAAGGCAACCCTCACCCACTGATGCTGGACATCCGTCTCACCCTGGTGGCTTGGACTCTTTCCGAGGTACCTGGCAGGTCGGCGGACTATTGCAGACTGCTAGGGACCTCCTGTGGGACTCATGGGCTCCAGGAACCAGAAGAAGCTACCTATCCACTTGGAATTCCTGGTCCACTTGGTGCATGGAACTGAATCTCGATCAATTTACAGCCACTATCCCAACCGTTTTAAATTTTCTATCGCATCTATTCTCCATAGGTTGGTCATACAGATCGATCAACGTAATCCGCTCCGCTATCTCGGCAGCTCACGTCCCCACTCTACGGATCCCAGTGGGCAGGGATCCACTGGTGTGTCGACTCCTATGGGGCATCCGACTAAAATGCCCCCCAGGACCCAAATACTCACGTCTCTGGGACGTGGACATTGTTCTCCGGCTACTGAGAGACTGGCCAAACAACGATAATCTGTCCCTTCGACAATTATTGGCGAAACTCACGATGCTGCTTTGCCTAGTATCCTTCCGCAGGGTTTTGGACATCCGGGCATTCGACATCGACGCGTTCTCTATCTCCCCAGAAGGAGTCACCTTCCGGGTGTCTCATCGCACGAAATCGGACTCCACCTCGGTCTTCTACCCCTTCTTCACCTCAGACCCACAACTCTGCGTCGTTTCCACCCTACAACGGTACATAGAGGTTACATTACCACTCTGGACCTCACCCTCAGGCCAACTCCTCGTATCTTACGTTAGACCATACGTTCCCATCTCGACGACCACCCTCGGCAGATGGGTTTGTTGGATTCTGGCTCTCGCAGGCGTAGATGCTTCCTTTGGGGCCCACTCAGTCCGCGGGGCGGCGGCCTCCTCGGCCCTCATGGCAGGTGCCTCGCTAACGGATATTCTCCGGTCGGCGGACTGGTCAAGAGAATCTACGTTCCGCACATTCTACTTCCGCCCGCATGCCGGTGCAGCCATGTCACTCATTCAACATCGTTAAAAATGCAAAATAGAAAGCCTCCTGTCATGTGATAAAATTGAAGATTATGCTACCGTTAGTGTACTTATAATCTTAATTTTAATAATGACAGGAGGCAAGTATTTTCCCAACCTTCCCACCCGGGGAGGAGGGGAACGTCTGATTTCTATAATATGTAGAGTCCTATCGTAGTAGTACAGACATAGTTTTGCTCCGTATCCTTTTATCATTGTCACCCAGGGTTTATCAAAATTTTCAATCTATATATAAGTTTTTGGTTCTAGTAATATCTAGAGTTTATCAGAGTATCACCTTCCATATATAAGTTTATTGTACTAGTAATACTTGGGTCGTTGTTCATTGACGCAACCAGTTGGGAGACCGGTGCCTAACCCATTTCACATTCTCTTTCAGTTTAACTTCTCACAAGCATGGAACATCTACAGGATCCTAATCGGAGTACTACTCAACCCTTGAATGACACAGTTCCCGTTGGACCTTTTTTCGTCTTTTTCAACCGGTTGATAATGGTTACGACAACAGTTGATTCTTGTGGCTGATCTTCTTCAAATCCATCGTTATACTGGTTTCTTGTTTACTAGTGATCGTTTCAGACTTTTTACGTATCTCCTTCCCTGTTTACGATGTCGCATCCGAAAGAATGGGAGGAGCCTATTTACTGGGAATGTCATACTTCCTATTGCATTTTTGATTGGTTTAAATGTTTTCACTTTCTTTACTGCTGTGGAGTTTAGTAAAGAGAGTAATGCAAAATACTCGCCTCCTGTCATTATTAAAATTAAGATTATAAGTACACTAACGCTAGCATAATCTTCAATTCTTCATTATTTTAATTCTGTTCTTAAAAAGTGAGCTTTTTAACAGGGCACAGCTATCCTACACCAAATATTGCTCTCGGCCACCTCACGACTTCCTTCTAAATGTGTTTCTCATTGGGCGAAGTTGACAATCTCTTTTTGATCAGCATTGTTCCATAATGTTCTACAATGTTCTACAATGAGCTTCATTAGCTCTAAAAAAACAGAAAACCAAGTTTCTTAGTCATTGGTAGCACACTCCTTGGATTCTTCATAAGATCTCCCATGAAACGAACTAGTTGTGCTGA
The DNA here is from genome assembly GCF_036172605.1 of Pelobates fuscus. Classification (NCBI taxonomy): domain Eukaryota; kingdom Metazoa; phylum Chordata; class Amphibia; order Anura; family Pelobatidae; genus Pelobates; species Pelobates fuscus. Next base: position 107,969,660 of record NC_086322.1, read on the forward strand.
GAATGCCATAGTGAGATTGTACACAATTTGGCTGGATCAGCTGTGGTTGAAACAGGACTCCAACAACTCTAACACTTAGGAATTGCAAGTCTGTAGTTATGCCACTTTCTGGCAGTGGATGGCATCAGTTGAAGAGATATAGAATATGGAATCACTAACTTCTGAATAGTATGACTGATCTGGTAAATGTAGCTGTATTACCCCTGGCTCTAGCATATTGCACAGAGTAGATCACACTAGCACACACTTATCCTTGACATTTTACTTACCTTCAGTTTCCCAAAGAGTGAGTGACTATTTGGATTATTTTGGGCAGGCATGGCTAGCATTGAATCTTCATCTCTTGCTCCTCTTTCCCTTCCTTACCTCCCCTTCTGTACTCTACTATTTTTGTTGTTGTTTTTTTTTTTATTAAGGTATTTATCAATAAAAAAAAATATTTTATAAATGTACATACATTTACATAATGAGTGTGACAAAACCTCATACATATAAACAGAAGAAAAATTCCAAATATAACCATTTTGTATGTCCTCATATAGCAAACCATAGACTGGCTTTATAGCGTGTCGGTATCTTGTCTTATATAATAACTATGGGCGATATTGTAGTATTTTAATTTATGGCTTTCTATGGTTAAATTACATTCATACACCCATCCACACATAATAAAACCTGGATTGGGTTTATATCTATATGTATCAAGCAGTAGAAAGTTTATATAGTTTATCATTTAATTATATTTGTTTGAATTTATCACATGGTTAATTTCCTCAATTAGAGTGTTATATATCTGTTTCATTGGATTATTTCTATGCACATCATACAGGATTGTGCCTTTTTCCATCTCCAATTGAGTTATAATTTGGGCCTTTAATTGAGAAATATTTGGAGTGACTGTTTTTTTCCATGATCTAGCAATCAAAAGCTTAGTAGCAGTAAGGCAATGGGTGACCAGGGTTTCGTTCTTTTTTCTAGCTTATTGCTGTACAAATGTAATAAAGCTATTTCTGGGGTAAAATTTAATCTAACGTTACTTATTTCTGTTATTTTTTTAAATGTGAGATCCCATGTTGGTTTGATACTTGGGCAGTTCCACCATATATGTATCATGGAACCGTCCAAGTCAAAGCATCTCCAACAGTTTGAAGGATTGCTTTGGCAAATTTTGTTTAGCCTCCTCGGAACCATATACCATTTATAGCTAACTTTGACAAAGTTTTCCAGTATATTTAAACAATGAAAATGTTTTTTTCATTTTAAGAAATGTAAGGCACCAGGAGTTGAAATCTATCTTAATATCTAGATCTCTCTCCGAATTTTTAAATGCAGTAGAAATATTAGTTTGGTTTATAAGATTCAACAATTCAAATATGATAGAGTATTTCTTGTACATAGTTTCTATGGAGAGAATCTTTCTAATGAAATTTCCTGTTTCTCCGTTATAGTTCATAAGGTGTATTTTTAAAAAGCTCTTTATACGCAAGTAATTAAAGATTTCCCTCAGAGGTAGGGCCAATCGGGCTTTTACAGTAGGATAATCTATTAGTTGGTCTTTCTCATATATGTCCTTAATGCGAATATCCAATTCGGTATACCAGTTTTTCAGAGTTACCGTATATACTCGAGTATAAGCCGAGTTTTTCAGCCCATTTTTTGGGCTGAAAAACCCCAACTCGGCTTATACTCGAGTCAAGGTCTGTATTATGGCAATTTGCATTGCCATAATACAGACTGGGGGGAGAGGGGGGCTGGCAGAGCTGTAACTTACCTGTCCTGCAGCTCCTGTCAGCTCTCTCCTCCTCTGCGTGTCCGGTCAGCACCTCGGTCAGCTCCCAGTGTAAATCTCGCGAGAGCCGCGGCTCTCGCGAGATTTACACTGGGAGCTGACAGAAGAGCAGAACGGACGGCGCAGAGGAGGAGCGAGCTGACAGGAGCTGCAGGACAGGTAAGTACAGCTCTGCCAGCCCCCCTCTCCCCCCCACTGAACTGCCACTGGACCACCAGGGAAGGAGAGCCCCCCTCCCTGCCATGTATCAAGCAGGGAGGGGGGACGAAAAAAAAAATGTATAAATAAAATAAGAAATAATAATAAAAAATAATAATAAAAAAAAAATTAATAATAACAAAAAAAAGGGGTATAAGGACCACTATGGGGGGGGGGTATAAGGACCACTATGGGAGGGAGGGGGGTATAAGGACCACTATGGGAGGGAGGGGGGTATAAGGACCACTATGGGAGGGTGGGGGGTATAAGGACCACTATGGGAGGGTGGGGGTGGGTTAAGGACCACTATGGGAGGGAGGGGGGTATAAGGACCGCTATGGGAGGGAGGGGGGGTATAAGGACCACTATGGGAGGGAGGGGGGGATAAGGACCACTATGGGAGGGAGGGGGGTATAAGGACCACTATGGGAGGGAGGGGGGGATAAGGACCACTATGGGAGGGAGGGGGGGATAAGGACCACTATGGGAGGGAGGGGGGGGATAAGGACCACTATGGGAGGGAGGGGGGGATAAGGACCACTATGGGAGGGAGGGGGGTATAAGGACCACTATGGGAGGGAGGGGGGGTATAAGGACCACTATGGGAGGGAGGGGGGTATATGGACCACTATGGGAGGGATGGGGGGGATAAGGAACACTATGGGAGGGAGAAAGGGGATAAGGACCACTATGAGAGGGAGGGGGTGGGATAAGGACCACTATGGGAGGGGAGGGGGAAGTAAGGACCACTAGGGGAGGGGAGGGTAAGGACCACTAGGGGAGGGGTGAGTCAGGACCACTGGGGGGGGGGAGTGAAGGAACACGGGGGTGGGGAGGTAAGGACCACTGAGGGAGGAGGAGGGGAAGTCAGGACATATGGGGGGGGGAGGGGGCGGCAAAAAATGTTTTGCCTACGGCGGCAAATATCCTTGCACCGGCCCTGCACACACTGCATTCACACACTGCATTCATACACACACACACTGCATTCATGCACACACACACTGCACTCATACACACACTGCACTCATACACACACGCTGCACTCATACACACACGCTGCACTCATACACACACACATACGCACACACTGCATTCATTATACACACACTGTAAATAAATATTCAATTAATGTATTTTTTTTTTAGGATCTAATTTTATTTAGAAATTTACCAGTAGCTGCTGCATTTCCCACCCTAGTCTTATACTCGAGTCAATAAGTTTTCCCAGGTTTTTGGGATAAAATTAGGGGCCTCGGCTTACATTCGGGTCGGCTTATACTCGAGTATATACGGTATATCTTCCATGATATTTTCTATAATTTTAAGAGATGTTGTTTCTGGGATTAGATCAGTAATTCACAATTTATTTTTTTTATACTATACCATTCATTTATTGTTTGCGAAATAATCATTGTTTTACATTCTGGTGTGTTACCCTTTTTCTTTACATTAGCCCACAGTAGTATTTCTAAATTTGGCATGTCTTCTCTATATGCTTCTAATTTGTACCATGCTTGTTCTTTGCAGTCTGCAGCTTGTATATTTAGTGCATGGGACATTATAATTGCTTGATAAATATTTTTAATCAAAGGGTATCCTAAACCACCCCGATAGGCTTTATTCGCCAAGGTTGTTGTGTTAATTCTCGGTTTCTTACCCCTCCATATAAAATCTGTAAAGCTGCTCTGTATTAAATTTAGCCAATGTATTGGAACCTTAAGGGGAATCATACGGAACAGATCCATTTTGGGACAATATAGGCTTTAAATCGTATTAATTATGCCCCACCATGATATTGCATGGGATCTCCAATATTTAAGCAATCTATTCATATCTTTTAGTTGTTTTAAGAAATTAATTTCCATCAAACGGGCAACATCCGTTGTCAGTAGAATGCCTATTTACGGAAGCTGAGTAATTGACCAATTGAATGAGTAATTTTCCCTTAACATTTGCAGTTTTTTTTTTCTCTATGTTTGTTGTTAATGCAAGTGTTTTGTTAATATTCGTTTTAAAATTTGAGACTTCCCCATATGTTGTTATCTCTTGCATTAGCAGTGGCAGTGATTGTTCAGGATCTATAATAGTTAATATAACGTCGTCTGCATATAAACAGATCTTAAGTTCTTCATTGGGGATAGAGATCCCTTTAATTCTTATGTTTTGTCTTATTGAGCAAGCCAAAGGTTCCACTGAGATAACATATGAGTTGTGAGAGTGGGCAGCCCTGTCTCGTTCCATGATGGATTTCGAACCATTCAGATCTTAAGTCCCTACCAACTACTCTAGCTGACGGCACCGAGTATAGAGCCTCCGCTGCGCTCATGAACCACCCATCAAAACCTATTTTCAGCATGGTTTGTTTTAAAAAGTCCCAGTTGACCCTGTCGAAAGCCTTCTCGGCATCAACCGACAGGGTCAACAAGGGCACCCTAGTTTTTTGGGCCCAATCCATTACTTCTATCAGTCTTCGAGTATTATTATTTGATTGCCTTCCTGCAACAAAACCTATTTGATCTTTATGTTTAATATCCGGCATAATTACTTGGAGTCTTTTTGCCAATATAGCTGAGTAAAGTTTAACATCGACATTCATTAACGATATAGGGCAATAGTTTGATAATTCTGTTGGAGATTTGCCAGGTTTTAATATCGGACTAATATGTGCCCGCAAAAGATCTGCCGAAGCATGGCCTGCTTTTGATATTTCATTAAATGTTTCAATTAGCATGGGGATAATTTGATTTTTGAAAGTTTTATAAAATTGGTTAGTATATCCATCGGGGCCTGAAGCTTTTTGTTTTGCAAGGTTTTTTATTGCCCATCCTAATTCGTCTGTTGTAAAAGGCTTATTTAAATTTTTTAACTGGTCCTTTGAAATTTTAGGCATTTTTATATTTGATAAATAACTTTTCATGACTGTCATTGGGGGATGAAGTTTTAGATTACACTGCGTGCAGAATTATTAGGCAAATGAGTATTTTGACCACATTATCCTCTTTATGCATGTTGTCTTACTCCAAGCTGTATAGGCTCGAAAGCCTACTACCAATTAAGCATATTAGGTGATGTGCATCTCTGTAATGAGAAGGGGTGTGGTCTAATGACATCAACACCCTATATCAGGTGTGCATAATTATTAGGCAACCTCCTTTCCTTTGGCAAAATGGGTCAAAAGAAGGACTTGACAGGCTCAGAAAAGTCAAAAATAGTGAGATATCTTGAAGAGGGATGCAGCACTCTTAAAATTGCAAATCTTCTGAAGCGTGATCATCGAACAATCAAGCGTTTCATTCAAAATAGTCAACAGGGTCGCAAGAAGCGTGTGGAGAAACCAAGGCGCAAAATAACTGCCCATGAACTGAGAAAAGTCAAGCGTGCAGCTGCCAAGGTGCCACTTGCCACCAGTTTGGCCATATTTCAGAGCTGCAACATCACTGGAGTGCCCGAAAGCACAAGGTGTGCAATACTCAGAGACATGGCCAAGGTAAAAAAAGGCTGAAAGACGACCACCACTGAACAAGACACACAAGCTGAAACGTCAAGACTGGGCCAAGAAATATCTCAAGACTGATTTTTCTAAGGTTTTATGGACTGATGAAATGAGAGTGAGTCTTGATGGGCCAGATGGATGGATTGGTAAAGGGCAGATAGCTCCAGTCCGACTCAGACGCCAGCAAGGTGGAGGTGGAGTACTGGTTTGGGCTGGTATCATCAAAGATGAGCTTGTGGGGCCTTTTCGGGTTGAGGATGGAGTCAAGCTCAACTCCCAGTTTCTGGAAGACACCTTCTTCAAGCAGTGGTACAGGAAGAAGTCTGCATCCTTGAAGAAAAACATGATTTTCATGCAGGACAATGCTCCATCACACGCGTCCAAGTACTCCACAGCGTGGCTGGCAAGAAAGGGTATAAAAGAAGAAAATCTAATGACATGGCCTCCTTGTTCACCTGATCTGAACCCCATTGAGAACCTGTGGTCCATCATCAAATGTGAGATTTACAAGGAGGGAAAACAGTACACCTCTCTGAACAGTGTCTGGGAGGCTGTGGTTGCTGCTGCACGCAATGTTGATGGTGAACAGATCAAAACACTGACAGAATCCATGGATGGCAGGCTTTTGAGTGTCCTTGCAAAGAAAGGTGGCTATATTGGTCACTGATTTGTTTTTGTTATGTTTTTGAATGTCAGAAATGTATATTTGTGAATGTTGAGATGTTATATTGGTTTCACTGGTAAAAATAAATAATTGAAATGGGTATATATTTGTTTTTTGTTAAGTTGCCTAATAATTATGCACAGTAATAGTCACCTGCACACACAGATAACCCCCTAAAATAGCTATAACTAAAAACAAACTAAAAACTACTTCCAAAAATATTCAGCTTTGATATTAATGAGTTTTTTGGGTTCATTGAGAACATGGTTGTTGTTCAATAATAAAATTAATCCTCAAAAATACAACTGGCCTAATAATTCTGCACTCCCTGTATATAGTTTACCATAGAACTTCCTAAATGTTTCAGCTATATCTTCAGGCTTAATAATATTTTCATCACCTACTAAGATTTTATAAATTTTTCTTTCTTGATTTTGTTTTTTTAGTCTATTTGTTTACATGGAATCTACTTTATTATTTTTAGAGTAAAATTTTATTTTCAATGTATTTAATTTTTTTGGGATTCTTGCTTCAATTAATTTGTTTATATTGAATTCGCAAATTTTAATCTTTTCTTGCCTCTCTCTTGAAAAATTATCTTTATTTAGTGCTGATAAATTGTAGTATTCTATGTATAACTCTTACAGTTTTATCTCTCTATTACTTTTTTGTTGACTCGCCAATTTGATCCAGTAGCCTCTTATCACTGTTTTAAATGTGCACCAAAGACATTCTTTTGTTATTTCATCTGTTTCATTTTCTTTAATAAATAAATACATCAAATTAATCATATGTTCGATATTTGGTTTAGCTTCCAATAACTGATCGTCTAGTCTCCATATTGGCGGTATTTTTTTTATTCTTTCTGCTACTTCAGCAATTATTAGATCATGGTCCGACCATGTATTTCCTTTTATATTGACTGATGTGAGGCATTTGAAAAAATTTTAATTACCAAGAATTAAATCGATTCATGCTGCAGAGCCATGAGGGATCGATCTATGAGTAAAGTTTTTTTCATTAGGATGACTCATTCTCCAACAGTCAATCAAGTCAAATTTATTTATGATTTTATTCATTTCTTTAGCCTGTTTGACCAAATTTTGATTAATATTTTGGTTAATTTCTACTTGTTTATCCATAATGGGGTCAACTATACAGTTAAAATATCCTGCTATCACTACCAACCCTTTTTGCACCTGTTCAGTAAGTCTCAAGATCTTATTTAATAATTTAATCAGGTGTTTGTTTGGTAAATATACATTTAAAAATGTATACATTACTCCATTCAGTAGGCCAATTAGTATCAAAAATCTACCTTCTGAATCTGCTTTATGATATTGACATTCAAATATTGTGTCCTTAGAAAAAATAATAGATACCCCACTTTTTTTTTTCGTTTGTTGTGATGCTGTATAAATTAATGGAAATTTTGTATAATGCCATAAGCGTTTATTATTGGCTAACCAGTGAGTCTCTTGAATGAATCCCACCTTAACCTTCTCTCTAGTCATTAAATCATATAAAAAAAACCTCTTTTTACATGGGAGTTAAGGCCTTGCGCATTTATGGAAATTAATTTAACCCCTTAAGGACCAAACTTCTGGAATAAAAGGGAATCATGACATGTCACACACGTCATGTGTCCTTAAGGGGTTAATCATGTAACCTTTTAAATTTTAAACCTTCTAAGAGTTTATCCCCAATCCATTAAACATACTTTAAACATACAAAACCATTAATCTCATTCATATCCCAATAGACAATCCACATTCTCTTGGATAACTAAATGTGATCCAAGGTCTGAGTACCTTATTTGTACCCTATGGTAGAAGAAATAGAGATTGACTTGATCTCTATTGTTTTAACTGCTGACTCCTTATATAAGTAAGAATGAGGGGGTGTTGCATATCTAAATTTTATAAAATAAAAAAAGAAATTCTGGTATTTAGTTCTAATTTATCACAATCAGCTTATGAAAAACTGGAAAAAAAATGGTACATATTGATTCACATCATTTAAATTTAAGAATACTATAAGATCTCTAAACAAGACCTGTGTAATTTCTGAAAAAAAAAAAAAGAACCTCAACTGGGTGTTGAGGGATTTATAGTTTATCTACCCAATGTCCCACCTGTTTTATATAATAACTATCTCAGTGTTAATTTCTGTCTTTTTTCTTTCTTAGATCTAATTTCACGTGCAATAATCAAACTAAAAAACATATCATTAATTATAAGTGTGCCATCAATCTTCGTAAATATTAATGAACATATATACAAAAAATATAGTATTTGACTCTCCAATAAACAACTTTGTCATATTCAACTATTATCCAGTGTTTAAATCTTATGTTCCACCCCTTCATCTTTCCTTTTCCCTATTTTTCCCTCCAGTTCAAATACAATATATAAATTCCCTTTTGATTATAAACATTGTGAGTTTTAGTATGTGAATATTTAAATGTGTGCCATTATACACTTCAATCAGCAATAACACCCTTTGAAATACAAGTGTAAATTTCGTATATAACTCAATCTTTCATTGAAAACACGTTGCTGTACTCTACTTTTTTACCTTTTACCTTTTTGTCAATTTCTATGGTTTCTATGCTAGCCTCACTTTCTGTCTGTAACTATTTCTCTCAGTTCAGATCCACTTGATCTAGCTATTCTAACTATATTATGTATTACTCTAATTTTCTGGCACATCCTATTTTTCAGGAAACCTTGTCAATGTCTTATTCCCTGTCATGGATAACATTTGACTTGCATTGTATGCCATAATGTCAACCTCATACTTGTCTGCCTCAGGTCCTTGAATTTGCTATCATTAATGTTGTATTTCAAACCCAAAAAGTTCTCAACAAATAAAAATTGTCAAAAATAAAGAAATAAAACAAATATATATCATGATTATGTAAGCAAATTGTGCAAACGTTTTATTTTTGCCTTGTTTATATTTAAAATAAAGTATCGCTATTAATGATCACACTCTTAGCTACTGTAGATGGAGTAGGTACTAATGGAACCTGAGGCACATGTCAAATTTAGAATATAACTGGATTAGTCTTCACAAAAATCCCATGGTAAAATATGGAGCAGATGACTTTAGATCAAATGGGATAAGAATGGATATGGATTGTCTTACTGTGTTATTCAATAAAGGGAGAATGGTCTGCAACTCAAAGAGAATTTCACATTTAAAGCCAATTAGCTGAACTGGAAACATACTCAAAGTCAGCAATGCTGCCAACTCAACTGCTCTGACCTTAAACTGAAAATTCACTAGGAATTCACTTTGAATTCTCACTTCAGTGAATAACCATGACATAATCTGGCAGAAAATTCAGGAACAGCTGTTTCCCTGGACCCATGTTTGGCCAGTAATCACGTGTTATCAAATGAATAAGAACATGGTGGATTTCAAGCAAGTATTGTTAAGTGGAATCAGATAAGATGCAGAAGAAAAGATGCCCTTGGAGAATATAATAATATATATTCTATTATATATATTATAATAATAATATGGCCCACCTAGGAACAGGTATAGCAGAGAGACAGCAGAAGGATGAACAAAATGGTAATACACTGAAGAAGTGTGGATTGACACAGAAAAATGCATCTAACATACTGACAAAGAAAGCTAAATTAAAATGGAACATGTGACAATGTCCAAGAACAAATATATGGTCCAATACTTTTTATTATAGAGAGGTCACACACAGAGTAGGCTAGCTTCACTTTCAGCAATTAAAGACTGTGTTTTATTTCTGTTTAAACTTGCCCCTGCCACACAGCCACAATGCACATATGCACTTAAATGGAAAGTGCTTTCTCGATATGTGTCATATGACACTCCAAACATGTGTGTAATGAGAACCTAAGGTGAACTGCAATTGCCTATTTTGCAGTAGCTAAACTGAAATAGATACGTGACACTTGATATATCCTGAGTATGGCCTTAAAGTGCCACTGTCACCACCATATTAAAAATGTGTATTTCATAAAGATATAATCTATATTAAATACTGATTATGACTGTGTTCAAATGTTACTGAAATTCAAACCCACTCAAGAGATATACTGAGACAAAGTAGTGTATTTATCCTCTGCCTGACTTTCTTTGACAAAAGGTGGAGTCTAAGAGCCAATTCCCCCAGCCATCACTAGTGACACATGTGCAAGAGTACAGCAATGAAATCAGAGGCAAAGAGGACCCCGCTGGACAGAGATTTTGGTGCCCACAAGAGTAAACTCATCTTCACCTGCTCCCACGGACACTCAGCCCCCAGTGGCAATGTCACAGTTGGGGGACTTGTCAAATTTGGCAAAACCCCAAACAGTGGCAGTGCAACTTTAAACTCTAAAAACACACCTATCATAAAGCTGACCAAAGTCCAAGTAGTATGTGGGGAACCTCATTTATACGTTTCCTAAAAAACATTATTTACACTTGTTTATAAACTGTCATTGTACTTGTGAAAATAAGAAGGGTAATATTTCTGAGAAAGCCAAGATGGAATTGATGTTCCTTAATTTTCAAATTCCTTGGTACAAAGCTTTGTAGCAAACCGCACGCAAAACTGTCTTTGACAAGATGAGCTTTGCTGAAATCAACGTATATTAAAACAGTCAGTTTTATATTTATATTTTTCAATAAACAAGTTTGCCCTGCAGAATCCAGTGTCATATAAATCTCGATGCTTATTTATATTAAACTACAGATTATTATTTTTTTGTTAATGGAAGATTTTCAAAAAGAGCAATTTGTTCATTCTACCTATAACTATACTAATTGTATTGGTTACATTAGCTAAACATTTAAAAATAAACCAAATAATTCAGAACAAAAATCAGTTAACATTTTGTTATCATCTAAACATATCATCAATTTTACATAGTGTACTTTAGAAACAAATATAACAATCAATCCCTATCAATCAATTCATATGGAAAAATAAATGTTCTCTCATCTTGGAAATTATGTGAATGTTTGCATACCATATTACATTGCATAAATGCAGACAATTGATTTTTTTCACAAAAACTAACACTGATCGCACATATATCAGTCCGTCTAAATGTATAGTAAGCTATTTCACCAACATATCTGACACCTAGTTGTAGCTAATCTTTTTTTTCTATTGTACATTTATGCTGATTTTTATTTTATACAATTATAATAAACCATTATTTATTATCTGTCATATTTACATTTCCTTGCAATTATAGATATTGTAAACTTAAAAAATACATGTCAGCATAACTAAACCACAGGCGAAGCAAATAAAACTGAATACTGGATGGCAGTTCAGCATTGTAACGAGTATATACCCCTACACGCAGGATCCAGCAAAACAGAAGACAGCACAGAGGAGAGATACGTCTACCGGACCTTAGAGTGGCCGGACTCGACGTAAAGGAGAAGTACAGAGTCAGGAGCGATCCGAGGTCAAGGGCACAAAGAGACAGCGTAAACGAGAACTAGCCGGGGTCTGGTACACAGGAATCAGCAAGCCGGCAAACAGTACAGACAAGGATAAAGCGAAAACGAAGTCAGAATACAAAGCCGAGGTCAAGTACGGAGAAACACAACTGAATACAACAAGCACTAAAGGGAACTGTAGCAGAAACCACGATAGGGCAAGGAACTAAGGGAAAAGGGTAAGTATAAGTAGCCTTCAAACTAACGTGATTGGCTCCTGTCACTTCCACTCCCCCAACAGGTAAGTGTATGGGGTGATTGGCGTGACAGGAGCCAATGGGAGCCTTTTTGCAATTTAGGCTCCCACTGTCTCTTTAAGAGCGCGCCCGAGATTCGCGGCGCGCTCTTAGCTGCAGGCGGGACACGTGACCGCTTCTCGCGGTCACTGCCCGCCTTCCTGTTTGAGCAGTCGGATGAGCCGCGCGCGGCTCGTGCAGCCGCAGGACCGCGCGCGGCTTGAAGAGAGGACCGCGGCCGGCCCCCGGATAAGGTAAGTACCGCTACAGTACCCCCCCCTGAGGACACGCCCTCCGGGCGGGCAGGACCAGGTCTGGCAGGAAAACGCAAATGGAAAGAACGTACAAGGCGGGGAGCATGAACAGCATCCGCAGAAATCCAACTGCGCTCCTCAGGCCCATAACCCTTCCAATGTACCAAGTACTGAAGCCGACCCCTGAGGAAACGAGAGTCAATAACAGCAGACACTTCGAACTCCTCATGACCCTCCACAGAGACAGGAGGGGGAGGGGGTGTACTCCGGGTATAGCGGTTGCGTACGTAAGGCTTCAACAACGAGGTGTGAAATACATTGGGTATACGCAGATTTTTAGGCAGACCCAAGGCATAAGAAACGGGATTAACCTTATGTATAATGCGATAAGGACCAATGAAGCGGGGAGCCAATTTCATAGAAGGCACCCGGAGGCGAATATTCCGTGTGGAAAGCAAAACCCTGTCCCCCACAACATAAGAAGGAGCCGCTCTGCGATGCTTGTCAGCCTGAGCCTTCTGGCGGGCAGCAGAGTCCACCAAAGAACGCTGAACCTGCTCCCAAGTATTACGCAAACCAGCCAAATGCTCATCCAGAACTGGCATGCCCTGTGAGGAGAATGCAGCCGGAAGAACAACGGGATGCTGGCCATAGACAACGTAAAAAGGGCTTTTGCCGGAAGAATCATGAGTGGCGTTATTCCGAGCAAATTCAGCCCAAGGAAGCAGGTCAGACCAATTGTCCTGATGGTGAGACACAAAACAACGGAGGTACTGCTCCAGAGACTGGTTGGCACGTTCAGCAGCTCCATTAGACTGGGGATGGTAAGCGGAAGAAAATGAGAGGGAAATACCCATCTCCGAACAAAAGGCTTTCCAGAACCTGGAAATAAATTGGCTACCCCTATCGGATACAATAGATAAGGGAATACCATGTAATCGAAACACTTCTTTAGCGAAGATAAGAGCCAGTTCCTTGGAAGTGGGCAACTTGCGAAGAGACACAAAGTGAGCCATTTTGGAAAACCGATCTACTATCATTAGGATGACTGTGTTACCATTCGAAGGGGGTAATTCAACAATAAAATCCATTGATAGATTAGACCAAGGTCTCTCGGGAACGGGTAACGGATGCAACAGCCCACAAGGAACTCTACGAGAGGTTTTCATACATGCACAAGTAGAACAAGCACTTATATAGTCAGTAACATCCTTACGTAAGGTATCCCACCAGAAATACCGAGAAACGGCTGACACTGTTTTGGAAATACCAGGATGTCCAGCAGTCTTAGTATCGTGATACAGTGACAGAATATCCCGTCTCTCGGGAACGTCAACGAACAATTTATCATTAGGCCTCTCGCCAGGTGCCATGCTCTGTTTCGCTTGTATGGCCTGCAAGAGGGACGAGGAAATAGACAATATAGTAGTTGCTATTATCCTGTCTGGGGGAATGACAGGAGTGACATCAATCTCCTGTTTGTCAATAGTCTCGAATTGTCTGGACAGAGCGTCCGCTTTAGTGTTCCGGTCGCCTGGCCTATAGGTTATTATATAATTAAAATGAGACAAGAACAGTGACCACCTAGCCTGCCTGGAAGACAATCTTTTAGCTTCGCTAAGGTAGGACAGGTTCTTATGATCCGTAAATATGAGGATGGGATCCTTAGTGCCTTCTAACAAATGTCTCCATTCTTTGAGTGCTAAAATGATAGCAAGGAGTTCGCGATTACCCACATCATAATTCCTTTCTGCTTTGGACATTTGTTTAGAAAAGAAGCCACAAGGATGCAATGGCTTGTCAGGAGACTCTCTTTGGGATAAGACAGCACCTACCCCTATATCGGAAGCATCAACCTCAAGTATATATGGCAATGAGGGGACAGGATGCTGTAAAATAGGGGCAGAGGCGAACGTAGTCTTAAGAAAGTCAAAAGCCTGAAGTGCCTCAGTAGACCAGACACGTGTATTGCCATCCTTTTTAGTCATACGAGTAATAGGCGCTACTATAGACGAAAAACCTTTGATAAAACGTCTATAATAATTAGAGAAACCCAGAAAACGCTGGATGGCTTTCAGACCTTGCGGCAGAGGCCATTCTATGACCGCAGCGAGCTTCTGGGGATCCATCCGAAAACCCTCAGCGGAAATTAAATACCCTAAAAACTGGACCTCGGATTGGTCGAATAGACATTTTTCTAATTTGCAATAAAGACCATTAGCAAGAAGGGTCTTCAGAACTGTCGTAACATGTCTGTGATGAGTGTGAATGTCTGTAGAATATATTAAAATGTCATCCAAGTACACAATAACAAATGAGTGAATAAAGTCCCTTAAGACATCATTAATAAATTCTTGGAACACTGCTGGGGCATTGCAAAGCCCAAATGGCATGACGGTATACTCATAATGACCTGACCGAGTGTTAAAGGCTGTCTTCCATTCGTGGTCCTTTTTTATACGTATCAAATTGTATGCTCCTCTAAGATCTAATTTGGTGAATACCGTAGCATGTTTGAGCCTGTCAAACAATTCTGTTATTAACGGTATAGGGTAAGCATTTTTGATGGTGATTTTATTAAGACCTCTATAATCAATGCAAGGTCTTAAATCACCTTCTTTCTTCGATACAAAGAAGAACCCCGCTCCAGCCGGAGAAGAGGATCTCCTAATAAATCCCTTTTCTAATGATTCTTTAATGTACTCCTCCATGACACGGTTTTCTTGAACCGATAGGGGGTACACCCTGCCCTTGGGAGGTATAGTACCAGGCAACAAATCAATAGCACAATCGTAGGGTCTGTGAGGCGGTAATTTGTCAGCCTCTCTTTTATCAAAGACAGTCTTTAAAGTTAAATACTGAGAGGGTATAGCCGTAGATAAAGGAGGAACAGTAGGAACGTTAATAGAATTCACAGGCGTGACTTCAATAGTACATGACTCATGGCAGGCTTCACTCCATGATTTTATCTGCCCTGTCTCCCAGTCAAAAATGGGATTGTGGGCACGTAACCATGGATACCCTAATACCAACTGTGAAGAGGGAGAGGTGATGACCTGGAACCGAATGGTTTCATAGTGTAGAACCCCTGTGTACATGTGTAGCGGTGCAGTCTCGTGAGTAACAACTGGAGATATCAATGGTCTACCATCTATGGCCTCAACGGCCAAGGGTATCTCCTTCTCCCTGATGGGAATATTGTTTTTCTTTACAAAACCAGAGTCTATAAAATTCTCAGCTGCCCCAGAGTCAACCAGGGCGTATATGTTTTCAACTATACAACTCTCTCCCATATGTAAAGAAACAGGGAGAAGCAGTCGGTTAGGAGGCAATGTAGGAGACTTAGAAATCACACCCAAGGCCAGTCCCCTATAAGGTCTTAGGTGCGAGAGTTTTCCGGGAGCAGAGGACACTCCTTTACCATATGTTCTCTCCTACCACAATATAGGCAGAGTCCCTCTCTTCTCCTATGTAATTTTTCATTATCAGAGAGTTTGGCAACCCCTAATTGCATTGGCTCCTCTTCAGATACTTTTACACTCTCCGGTGGATTAACTCTGGGGTGAATAGGCGTAACAAAACTTCTATTCCTGTTCTTGGTATAGAGCCTGTCCCGAATCCTATTATCTATATCGATGAGGTAGTCAATAAGGTCCTCTAAGGCAACAGGAAGTTCCTTAGCCGCTACCTCATCCAATATAGAATCTGATAAGCCTTCCATGAAGGCAGTAGTTAACCCATTATTGGTCCAATCGACCTGTGAGGCAAGGGTACGAAACTGTATAGCGTAATCAGCCACAGACCTAGAACCCTGTTTAACCCTCATTAATGCTCTAGCGGCATTCTTAGACCTTTTCATAGTGTCAAAAGTTCTGCGAAAAGCTGTTAGGAAACTGTGAAAGTTATGCACCATAGGTCCATTAGCCTCCCAAATAGGGTTTGCCCATTCAAGTGCTTTGTCGGTAAGTTGGTGCATAAAGAACCCAACTTTGGACCTCTCTGTGGGAAATGAACGTGGATACATTTCAAAATGAAACTCTATTTGGTTAATGAACCCTCTGCATGTCTTAGAATCCCCTCCATACCTAGGAGGAGGCGTTAAATGTGCTGTAGCATTAGGCATAGTCGATACTTCAGGAAGCAGGGGTGCAGGAGGGTTAGGTGCGGTTGCTGGAATGGTTCTAGCTAAGAGCGTCTGGAGAGCCTGAGCTATTTGATCCATACGGTGATCCTGCTCTACAAATCTAGCCTCATGGGTCGCCATCTGTTGAGCTAAATCTGCGGGGTCCATGTCCCTATCGTAATGTAACGAGTATATACCCCTACACGCAGGATCCAGCAAAACAGAAGACAGCACAGAGGAGAGATACGTCTACCGGACCTTAGAGTGGCCGGACTCGACGTAAAGGAGAAGTACAGAGTCAGGAGCGATCCGAGGTCAAGGGCACAAAGAGACAGCGTAAACGAGAACTAGCCGGGGTCTGGTACACAGGAATCAGCAAGCCGGCAAACAGTACAGACAAGGATAAAGCGAAAACGAAGTCAGAATACAAAGCCGAGGTCAAGTACGGAGAAACACAACTGAATACAACAAGCACTAAAGGGAACTGTAGCAGAAACCACGATAGGGCAAGGAACTAAGGGAAAAGGGTAAGTATAAGTAGCCTTCAAACTAACGTGATTGGCTCCTGTCACTTCCACTCCCCCAACAGGTAAGTGTATGGGGTGATTGGCGTGACAGGAGCCAATGGGAGCCTTTTTGCAATTTAGGCTCCCACTGTCTCTTTAAGAGCGCGCCCGAGATTCGCGGCGCGCTCTTAGCTGCAGGCGGGACACGTGACCGCTTCTCGCGGTCACTGCCCGCCTTCCTGTTTGAGCAGTCGGATGAGCCGCGCGCGGCTCGTGCAGCCGCAGGACCGCGCGCGGCTTGAAGAGAGGACCGCGGCCGGCCCCCGGATAAGGTAAGTACCGCTACAAGCATACAACTACTGCAATTTATTATACAAGATTGAAAAGGCATACACCCTTCAACACCATGCATGTGCATTTAGATTTATATTCTCAAAGGAATATTGTGCGTGATGAAAGCATAACGTGTGAAGCAACACAAATCATTGCTCGGCAGGAGACATTGGAGCTTTTATTCCTAATTTACAGAAAAAGCCCAAGTGAACATACATCATGGCAGTTTCCCATACAATTTCTCATCTACCAGTAGGTGTGGGAAACATGACAAATTATGAAAACATCAAACCATTATATTTATATAATTATTATACCCTTTGAGTTTTACTCTCTTACATAAAAAAGAGATTGAAGGAAAATAATGACTACTGTACTGTCCATTATTCTTGATGATAATTATATTTAATCTGTTCAAGCTAAAATGTTATCATGCAGGGTCACTAAATGTGCTATTTATATTCTGTACATTGAGGACATATACCATTTTTCTATGCATTTAGTGTCATTTTATGACCAAAGAAGCACTAAAAAAAAGTAATTGGCAATGTAATTTAAGTGTGCTTCAATGTATATTTAATGGTCATGTTATTCATTTTAAGATGCTTTAGAAAATGTTCAGCCAGCTTTGGCCTTGTTCTGTACTGTATATATTCCTGCTCTCCCACAAGAAAAAATGATATTAACACTTATAACATGCTTTTTACTTTGTTTATAACCTCTTGATAAATGCATTACTTGAATTTTTTACTCTAGATACTACAAAATGTATTATAGTGCAAATTGAACACGATGCAAAAAAAACCTGTAGTTGAATGTGTAAATATTTTGACTGTGAAACTCATGTGGTTATTATATATGATTTGAATGTTTTTCTGAAAGATTGTTTAAAACAATATTTAACTTGAGAGGTCAACAATATCTCAGTACATGTGAAAAAAAATTCAGTTTGATAAGAATCATTATGCAGATCAATATGTGTACATATGCATGTAAATATAATTAAACAATGTCTGGAAAAGACAAGTTCAACTCACACTGTCCTGAGATATTCATAATTACCTCAATAGTCTTGTTCTTTATGGATACTATGGACATTAATATAATAGTTTTATGAATATCATAGATAGAAGTATGAACTTTATAGAAAATGGGAGTTTATGGTTGTGACGATGCAGCCGAAGTAGTCGAAGTGGCCGCCATTCGACAAACGAACACATGGCGGCGGCCATTTTAATTTAGCCGAACATGGTCAGCTGTGTTTTGCCGTCGAGTTCATGGAACTGAAATCTGATACTCAACGGCACGAACGCCGCTGAAGTTTTACCTTCTTTGGAAATGTCACACTTCGAATGTAGTCGAACGCTGCAGTAACATTGTAGAGTTGCATTCAAACTGTATTTACGGTACTGTAGTGAATGGACCAACTGCACAGCCAAGATCAATGGAACTGTTTTGGGCAGGAAAACCATGCTGCGGTCGGTCAAATAAGACTTCCAGCTAACTCCCGAATGGCTGAAGGGATTTGCATGATTTATGGATATGTTTGTCCCTTGTTTGTTTATGCTGGTTCAGTAAGTTTTATGCAAATGTGATGAATAATTTTAAAGTTATAGAAATTGTGTAAAAAGTGTATTTTTCGCTTGGAGATAATTGAGCTGATACAGTAATTAGCCCAATTATCTCCCAAGCAGAGGGGAGGAATTTACTGTAATGAATGGCACTGTTTTAACTGTGTGTCTGTATATGATTGGTTGTTATGTTTGTGTTTCCAGTGCCCAACAAGGTCCACATGGGTGGTAACCTTGTGGGGAAATGGGTATAAAAGAAGCAATAAAGCCTCAGTTCATTCTGTTCCTATTTGACCCTCAACTCGTAGTCTTGTCTCATGATTGGAGGGGAACTGCTCTAATCACACTGGGGATTGCTGTACTTTGTATACTCCCTTGAGCTCTAATCACTTAGTTCTTTTAGGAGCTGTTCCTGATATGCTCTCCTGGAGGAGAGGTCTTTTCCACATGGTCCTGGAGGACAGAAGCTGATCCAGTGTGGAAGGAAGACAGCAAGACTCTAGTTAAGCTACAGCAGTTGTGGAGTCTGTGGTGGTTGTGGTGTCCGGTGTCGTGCTTGTGGTCCTCGGCGCAAGCTTGGAAGCGTCCATTAATGGAAGGTACTCGGTCGGTGATCCATTACAATGGTGTCTGTGATGAAAGCAACTTCACCACTGGTTTTTGGAGGGGCCTGTTTGCCAGCCTCCTACCCTGTGATTAACCTGGCTAAAATACTTTAAACAGGCTGTGTTCATGTGCGTTATGTACTTTTGTACTCCAGACAGAGAGACTGACCGTTAGCCCTGATTCTATGGAACTGTTTTGGTCATGGGGCCATGCTTGTGGTTGGTCAAAACTATGACTTCCAGGAAAATCCTGAACCCCTGAACCGATCTGGGTGATTTTTGGATATGCTGTTCACCCAGATCAGGGCTATCAGGGGATATGTGGGGTTTTGGGGTGTTTTCCAGACTTTGTAAAAAAATGTATGCTTTTTCTGTTAAGAGTTAATTGAGTTAGTCCATTGTCTTTGTTAATTGTATCACAGGCAGAGGGGAGGGATTGTGTACACCATATGGGAGTGTCTGAATGTAAACCTCTGTTTTTATTGGCTTGTATGTTTCTTATTCGGTGCCCAACCAGGTCCACCTGGGCGTCACCTTTGCTGTAAACCTTGTATAAAAGACCAGTGTGTGCCATTAAACTTTTTGTTCCTGATTTACCCTCAATCTAGAGTCTTGTCTCTTATTGGGTGAAACTGCTACAAGGGATTGCTATGCTCTTCATATTCCCTTGAATAATCCCCAGCTCTTGTAAGAGCTGTTCTTGCTTCATTCTCTGGAGGAAGAGAGGTTCACCCACTGGAACCTGGAACCTTGTCGTAGGTCCAGTGTGGGTAGGAGACGGCGAGACTCCAACTAAGCTGCAGCGGTTCTTGAGGTCTGCAGTACTTATGGTGTCTGGAGAAGTGCTTAGAGTCCTCGGTAAGAACTAGGAGCATTCGTCGGCGGAGGTACCCAACCGGGGTACAGGAAGCTCTGTTACAGTGTCCTCCTATAAAAACACATCGGATGGTGAGTTTATAGAAAATAATAAATAATGTTGCATGATATAAAGCGTCTTAGTAACTTAGAAAGATTAATTGGTATAAGCCCCATTAGTAAATGTGATTGTGTCCGAGCTCACAATAGCGAGCTTCACTGAAAATACATAATATAATAGTAAACTAGGAATGCCCTACAATTTTCAGATTTTAAAAGATTACAATTGTGTTTGTTTATGATGAGTTTAAGTAAGGCATTAATATTTCTTTACATTATTTTTTTTCTCATTACATCTTGTTTTCTTCATTATGCATCAAATGCCATGCCCATGCTCTCATGGCCTTCAAACAACAAAGTAATTAAGTATTGTAGCCATCGTCTACCACTATTGGAGTTATCTTATGGTGCCATATTTTTGTTATTTTTGACCTTTTCTTATCTGTTGCCAGTTTATTGATTATTTACATTATTACCACATTACTGTCTTTCTACAACTAATTACAAAGATTTGCTATTTGTCTTTCTTTTCTTTTTTTAATTTAAATAATTCTTTATTTTTGCAGTGCATAAGATAACATAAATGCTGGTATAGGCATTTCACAAGATTATATACGACAGTACCAGAATCTATACACATCAGGAAATGTCTTGAGAATACTGAACTTGTTTTTCTTTTTTTAAAAGAATATATGAGAAAAGACATCCGGAATAGACTAAGAGTGTCTCAGATGCAAGAGCTGATATAGAAATGCAGTGTAAGCATAACCACCCGTTTGCATTATGAGATGGACAGTAAGGGTATATCAGCACCTAGTGATTAGACTAACCAGTTAACCTGCCAAATGGCATAAGTTTGAGCAAAGGAGCTGCTTAAAAAATACAGTAGGTTGTCATTGTGCGATAAGGAGAGATAATACCAGCCTAATATTGATATGTAAAAATTAAAATATACATGCTAAACATCAGGTAACAATGAAACTTAAACCACTAGGGCCATAATATGGAAACATGTTGCTGTTCAATAGAGAAGCCTCAGCTAATGGCCCATGAAATAGGCTGAGCAAGACATTGTGTAGGAACAGTTACCCTGTACCCAAAGTGGGCACCAGCTGACTGAGTATGCTGTGTCTTTTAATGTTATAGTCCTGATAGAGCCATTGCAGGGTTTTCTTGTTGCCTTGGACTTTCATGATGATTTCTTGGGCATCTAAACTCGAGGGGCTACTTCTCAGGCTCCACACATGGTGCTCTCCTTGTTTGTGTCTCTGTAGGACCTGCTTTGTCTAGCCTCAGGAGCAGATATTCAGGCTTGTCTCTTTGCACGCCACTGGCCTTGCTGAGCAGGAACTGTCTGATTGCGCTTGTGGACTTGGCCCCCTCCAGGATGTTGTGCAGGAGCATGGTATTGGGGTTGTTTAACAGGATGCCTGCGAGATTGCAGGGGTGGTGGCCTCCGCTGTCTGTTTTTCACCATTTTTGGGAGATAAGGTGTACCTGCCAGCCAGGAGCAGGATTGGCGAACTGCTACTACAACCCTGTCTGCCTGTACAATCGGTGAGGTATGGGAGGGAGGCCTGTGGTGTATGTGCCACCAGAGCACCAAGCAGAACTGGTCAAAGTGAGCCTCAAAGTGCTCCCTCCAACACAAGAGCTCATGGATGACCATGGATGTTGTGGCATGGCGGCCATTTTAGGAATGCCATGCGGGCTTGGGCTCTGCATGGGGGTTGTACATTGCAGGTAAGTAGGTTACATATGCCTTTATCGTTTTATATAAAAATGTATGATATTTTTATTCTCATGGCTATAAGTATACAGATAAGCCCTTTTAGAAACATATATTATATAACTATGCAATTTTGTTTGCAGTTATATGACTATTTTTATATTAAACAATCTAGAATTTGGGTTATGAATTTTATACATTTGTATCTGTAAAAATTATCTTTTGTGCAGAATGCAAAAAAACAACATGTTGATTTGGTGACAAATACATTTTCTGTAATTGAAAACAAAATATGAAATTGTCTTGCTTGAAATTAAAATATTTTGCTAATGCAAATCCAATTACATTTGCAATAGAAACTTTAGAAACAAATACTAGTTTATGTTTAAAGCCTTCTTTAAAAAACAAACAAACACGATTTGTATTCCATTGGGGATCATGGTGAATAAATATTATAAAACCAATCTTTTTTTTATCAATGCACTTTTCTCACATTGTCAGTATTTGGTGACAACGTCGTGTCCTCCTGTCATACCCTGTCCTTTAGACAACAACACTGAAAACCAATTTTCTGCCTCAAGAGCACCTGATTTTTTGTTTGTCTTTGGGCAATTTCCAGGTCTAGCAAAGCCACAAAGCATATATAGATGGAAAAAGACCCCAAAGAGAGAAATTTCTTTGATTTTGTTTGTCTTCTTTGAAATTTTTTGCTGAGATTGCATACCATTGAGAGATAAACAGAGATACTGAAATGTTGACATATGACAAGTTTTTTTTTTAAGTCTAACCATGTAGCAGTATCTATCTATCTATCTATCTATCTATCTATCTTTCAATAAATATGTATGTTTCTATACTTAACCAAGTCTAGGAATTAAATGTTATTTTCTAAAGTTATCTTTACAGATCTGTACAGATCTGCAGTTACAATGCTACTGTATATTGTAAAAAAAAAAACACCATATAAAAAATAAATTCAGATTTCATACAATATAGTTATTAGGACAATTATGAAATACTGAATGGATGTCTTAAGTTGCACATTAAGAGTATTGTTTTGCAGAACAAGAACTTTTTAATTCACAATTTGCTGGTAGTTTTATTTAAAATTGTTAATTTCAAATTCCCTAATCATGCAAAGCATAGAACATTTCATTTTAACTGAGAAATAGTTAGAAATGTGGAGATCATGGTTGTAGTACCTAGATATGGGATCTTAGTTCCTTGGTTCTTCGGCGACTTGGTGCTTTGTTGGTCTGATGCGCGTAGCTTCCTCAGAAATGCTTTCAGCCTATGTTCTCTTATCTCCTTTATCCCTCTTCCTTCCTGTTCTCTCCCCTCCCCCCTCTTGTTTATTCTACTTTTTCTCTTTATTCCTTCATTACTGTATTTTAACTCTTGAGTATGGTTCTGCTTCCCAAGTCATGATTTGTGGGTAGGAGATATAAGAAAAAATATAAATACACCCTACAAGATAAAGTGGTAATCAGAATAATGAACAGCGGTCACAGATATAATTATACATTACCAGATACAAAAAATACTGTTCATCAGCAAAAGAAACATATTAGCCAGATCATGAAAAATATGCTGTGGTATAAAATGTATATCCGATTGGATACTGTTCCATGGAGGGCCAGTTATGGATAGACAGGAGTTAGTGGTAGAACACTAGCCAAAATATAACTTTTAATTGGTATAGTTAAAAAAGGAGGACAAGTTCTCCTAACCCCATCAGGCTACTGTTAAGTTACGTTATAACATTATACACAATTATCACTGTGAAGAGGGATCCAACTAGGTCAGTAATCCAAATCTTCCTGGTCACAATGGAATGCGCAAGACACCAACATCATGTGTTTGTTCACCAGAAAAGTACTTTTGAAGGTGAGATGGACAAACCCACATGATTGTGCTGATATAGTACAACACAATAAACATGGATAAACTGATTCAACGATTCTTGAGCAAGTCACTCCAAGTGGGTATAAGTATGTTATTATTATAATAATAAAACAAACCACTTCAAGCCAGATTGTTGGTCATCACATTTCGTCTTATATTTTAGGACTTTTTTAAAACACTGAAAAGGGTAGAGTACAAGACACCTACTAGAGAACATATCTTATACTTGAAGGTTAAAAAATTCCATCTAGTCTAATTTTCTTTGAGTCGGTCTTTTTTCCCCCTCACGTTCTTTTTGTTAACAATATATCCTCTTTATCTTCATTATCAATACTTCTTCTCTGTGTTTGTGTTCAAGGGGATATTAATTTGCAGCCCTAATTCAAAACATCTAAATAAAAATTTTCAAACACTAAAATAAATACAGGGTAAAGGGTGCGACTTCCAAAGAGTAAAATAAAAAACGATATAATTAACAAATTACAACTTTCTGTTTTCACATAGGTAAGACATTTAAATGTGTGATGTATGGGGGCGGAGCCTAGCAGCGAACCAGAGCGGCCACACTTTTCCGAGCTCTGCAATAAGTTGCCCTAAAAGGCTATTTTCACAAGGCTACCTGGCGAACAAACAGGCTATTCACCCTGCCCTAAGCACCCACACCACTATGGGTCGAAAAAATAAGAAACCTAAAGCGGACAAAGACACGCCGAGCCGAGACATAGGCGAGATGCTCCGCAACACACAGAAGGCCGCATGGGACAAGATGGCGTCCCTCGAGGAAGGCTCCTCGTACTCCTCTGACGACTTCTTTGCCGAGCCGGAGGAGGGAGCTGCCCTCCGACTTCGCACGGGTCCCAGACCAAGCAACCTGGAAAATAGGGAACCAGTCACCACCGCTCAGCTAAAAACGATGCTTGCGGAGCTCTGCACCAACATAGCGGGAGACATGGCCCACTTCCAAAAAGCCATGGAGGGCGCTACAACAAAGATTGCCCAACTTGAGGTGGCTCGCAGTGCCCACTACTCAAGATTAACCAGGGCTGATAGGAAGATTGAAGAACTGGAGCAGGTGCACTGTGCCGCCATGAACAGGCTTGACGCTATGGAGGATGTGCGACGAAGGTACAACCTCAAGATTAGAGGTGTACCAGAGATGCTGGAGACTTCAGACTTACCATATTTCCTACGGCGATTCTTTGCAGCACACATCCCTCACAAACAGGCGAAGGCAATAAAACTCAATGGCGTGTTTCACTTGCAGAAGCCCGCGAGCGCACCGACAACCGCAACGCCAGACCTCATTGTATGGTTCCAGTCACTGCAGGATAAGGCCCTACTCCTCACGGCGGTGAGAGGGAAGTCTTCACTGGGTTTTGAAGGTGCAACATTGCAAATATTTCCAGACCTCACCAGGAACACACTGGCATGGCGCCGCTCCCTACGTCCACATCTGCAGCTCCTGCGAGCAAACGCCATCTCCTATCGGTGGGGACACCCGAGAACTGTCCGATTCCAGGCACAAGGAGAAACATTCCGTGCGGGCACCTCGAAGGAGCTGGAAGAACAACTGGGTAAGCTGGGAATTCTAACCCCAAGCACAACCTATGGTTCGGGACTAGCTCACCTAAACCCAGCCACAATCCCGGAATTCACACCCTGCACGGCTCAAGCTCCATTGACGTCCAGCGACTTAACCTGACTCCAAGACTGAGACTGCTGGCAGGGAGACAACCTAGCTGAGACAGCCTCTCACTACAATGGGACATACCCAACAACACCACCGCTGTTACCTTTTACTGTTTATTTTTTTCCTTTTTTTGTTGTTGTTTGTTGTCTATTGTTCCTCTCTTACTGGCGTGCTTTATTATTTTCCAGTTACTGTGGTATTTTATTTCTCTGCTCATACCTTGACTAGGCTAATAAGAGCCAATCCCCGCTGAGTAATATGACCACACACCACCGGCGACACCTGCCTTGTTGCACTATGGCAGGTACTCCGCTTAAAAACCTACCCAGATGGTCACTTAGCGCCCTGGTCACTGCCAGAAATGCCCCACAGGCACTTTAATTACCCTCCCCCAGAAAGTTTTGGTAACGCGCAAACACCCTCTGGTGTCACTAACCCTCTATGGGGGATAACACTATATGGTCTGTTCCCCGAAGCTCATCTCTTTTCAGCTACCCCTGTGTACCAGACCATATTTTATTTAAGCACACCCTACATGTGTTGCTCGATTTACTGAGAAATGCCGGCTTTTTGATATAGTGGATATTTTGAAGCTCCCTCCCGGCTTCCTTTAAAATGTCTGTTCCAACCGGGTGACGCACATGGGTGCTAAACCTCTATTAGTTTTCCATGTCAAATTATAAAAATGTGCAAGTTCCTCGCTAGCCATATCAATACGATGTAACACATGTCATTATACTGCCTGTCACCGCTGTTGTGGCGTTGTATGCTTTTATGTTATCCCTGGCACACAAAAATAAAGAATTTAAAAAAAAAAGAATTAAAAAAAAATTACAAAATAATTAAATATAACTGTTTAGTAGATATTTACTTATGCATTTTTGTTATATCTAAAAAAGAAAGGTACTTAAAAGGGGCAACACTTATTAGGTGCTGTTCTGGGGCCAGGGTTTGATTGTGGCAAAACCCTATCTCTTTATATGTTTTAAGTAACATCCCCTGGATGTTGGGCAAAAGTAAAATCCCCAGGACGTACTTGGAAACCAGAGCAATCTGAATGTGCATATCCTGGTTAAATACTTTGTTATTATTATTAAGTATATTTGTGGTATCTGTGGATTTTCATTCTAGATGTATATAATATCCAAAAGACAGGATCTGGAGATCTTAAAAGTACTCTTTTAATATCTGGAATGGTAAAGTTTCTAGCAGCAATTCACTGATTTGGTGAGCACCTATTTCAGATATAAACTGGAAATTAGGATCAGCTGGCCTAATCAAGCTCTGGTATGTAAAGCCAATGCATATATACATCACATTTCCCCAACATTCCCAAAGAGTGAAAAAGAAGAAGATAGTAATACAGGTTCAAACTAATGTGATGGGGTCATTAATAGTTCTCTTGTAGTGTTGAGAAGACAATCATAATTTTGTGGTTTTGACTTTATGAAGAGAACTATGTCATACTATTTCATGCTTTTCAGTTAAAAGATTAACTAAAGCAGTCTGTTTATATGAAGTTGGGATGGAAAGGGTTAATCACACAAATGTTTGCATTGAAATACAGTTGCTAAGAAACGAACACCTTCGCTTAATAAAACCTTTTGTTTTTTTTTTATATCTTGAATGTTTAATTTTTTGAAGCATTATTCCTAAACTAGCATTTACATGGTCATTGCAAAATAAATGGTAGTTATTCATGCCTTCAGCTCAATGCATTGCTTTTTGTTAGTCATCTTAACTACAATGATGTACATTTACGCAACTCACACAAATATATATCACATTATCTACACTACATATTTTTTAACAAAGTATTTCTGCACAAATGTAATAGTTACAATTGTGTAAAGAAGAGAATTGAGAGGGTTAAAATTAGATTATTGCTCTAGCATATTTCTGAGATATTGATTTTTTTTTTTTTTGCATTTGACACAAACTACAAATATATTGAAAGCATATGGCTCAGAACTTTAGATTTCTATTTTGCTAACTTTCCAAAAATCAATAAGCCAAAAAACAATATGCATTAATTTACATGAAGATTTAACATCCTCAGGGGTATAGCAATGGCAGATCAAAAACCTTATCTACAACTGTTAAATATGTCTAATTACAATTAACATTTACTGTCTTTTAATAAATATTGTAAATAAACTCTTTATCTTTGTATCTTAGCCAAAGTGTATTGAGTATTTCAATATGATCTACTAATATGTACATTGTAAATTAAAAATTATACCAGTCTAATAACTTTGTAAAGAAATGTATTTTCTATGTAAGCATATAAAGTGTGAACTGTATGGAGCCATCACAAAAACAAGAGAAAATGCAAAACACAGTATTTATGCATTTTCAAACTTTTAGTCTAAATAAGCATGAGTAACGGCATGCTCAATTAGATATGGTTTTACAAAAAAATATTTTAATGCAGAATTATTCAATGTAACCATCCCTCCTTTTTCCGCTCACCACTTCCATTCTCAAATACTTCCAACTATTGCAGCTGGCACATGATTTAAAAAATTGGTAAACACTTGAAAAGTAGGAGCCAATATATTACATAAAACAATCTTATGCATGGCAAATGAAACAACAAAAAAAATAAAATAAAATAAAATAATAATTAAACAAAACAATCAATTTTACTATCAAATGTCTACCCTGCCAAAAAAAAAATATTTTCGTTAACCATGGTGGCATTATACATTGCGTTCACTGCAAGGTTCTTAACTTGCAGACTACATGTTTATAACACTATAAGAACAGGATCCAATAGAGAGCACATTGATATCATTGTATGTCCTCTTTTTTTGAACATGTTGAACTAGCTTTTCTTGGAGAAATGCTATTGTGTTAGTAGAATATTCCTTAAGTAAAACCATCCCTCGACCCATCCACCCCCTCTAACTACCGTCCCATATCTCTGCTCCCTTTTTCCTCAAAGCTTCTGGAAAGACTTGTCTTTACCCGTGTGTCTCATTTCCTCAATTCCAACTCTCTCCTTGACCCCCTTCAATCTGGCTTCCGCCCTCTCCACTCTACAGAGACTGCCCTTATTAAAGTTACTAACGACCTAATCGCAGCTAAATCCAAAGGCCACTACTCCATACTAATTCTTCTTGACCTCTCAGCGGCCTTTGACACCATTGATCATGCTCTCCTTCTTCAAACTCTTCAATCGCATGGTCTCTGTGACTCTGTCCTCTCGTGGTTTTCCTCTTATCTCTCCCAACGCTCATTCAGTGTCTCTTTTTCTAATGATACCTCCTCCCCTTGCCCTGTCTCGGTTGGAGTTCCCCAAGGCTCCGTCCTTGGTCCCCTTCTATTTTCTCTTTATACTGCCTCTCTTGGCAAACTTATTACCTCTTTTGGATTTCACTACCACCTGTACGCTGATGACACCCAGCTATATCTCTCCTCCCCGGACCTCTCCCCTGCCGTCCTGCAACGTGTCACTGCTTGCCTTTCTTCCATCTCTGACTGGATGTCATCCCGCTTTCTGAAACTCAATCTCTCAAAAACTGAGCTCCTTGTCTTTCCTCCTCCTAATACTGATCCTCCTCTTTCCCTCTCCCTCCAAGTTTGTGGTACCAACATCAGTCCATCCTTGCAAGCGTGCTGTCTTGGTGTCATACTTGACTCTGGCCTCACCTTTGAGCCTCACATCCAGCATGTTGCCAAATCCTGTAGATTCCATCTTAAAAACATAGCCCGCATCCGCCCCTTTCTTGCACCAGATACTACCAAGGAGCTTGTCCATGCTCTAGTAATTTCCTGCATGGATTATTGTAACCCTCTCCTGATTGGTCTTCCCAATAGCCAGACTGCACCCTTACAGTCTGTAATGAATGCTGCTGCTAGATTGATTTTCCTCTCTAGTCGTTTCTCTCCCACCTCACCCCTCTGCCAGTCCTTACATTGGCTTCCTGTATGCTATAGGAGTCAATTCAATGTACTAACTCACACCTATAAAGCACTGAACAACTCTAGCCCCTCTTATATCTCCTCACAGATCCATAGGTATGTCCCTTCTCGGTCTCTCCGCTCTGCCCGTGACCACCTCCTGTCCGTTGTCCGCACTCGTACGGCCAACTCGCGCTTGCAGGACTTCTCACGGGCGGCTCCCTTCCTATGGAATAGCCTGCCTACCGCCATCAGACTCTCCCCTAGTCTTGCATCTTTTAAGAAGTGCCTTAAAACCCATCTCTTTAGGAAAGCTTATGGCCTCCAAGACTAACCCTTACCTCACATACCTGTCTCTTGCCCTCTCCTAAAGGGCAGCCCACCTTATTTGATTGTAAATTCCTGTCCTAATGTGTTTTACACCCCACCTCCTATAGAATGTAAGCTCGTTTGAGCAGGGTCCTCTTCAACCTATTGTTCCTGTAAGTTTATTTGTAATTGTCCTATTTATAGTTAAATCCCTCTCTCATAATATTGTAAAGCGCTACGGAATCTGTTGGCGCTATATAAATGGCAATAATAAATAAATAAATAAATAAGTACTATGATGGCATTACTTTCAGTTTTGCTTGTATTGGCATCTATTGCTGCTTACTACATATACATGAGAGGTGAGGACCTCACAATCAACAATCATCAATTATTTTCTTTAAGAAGGTACACTAATCAAAAATGGTCTCCTCTGTTATAGATTCAGAGCAATTGCTACAATATGATATACTACCCAGCTGTCTAACACATGAATGTCAAACTCCTGCCTCCTCCCAATGTTGCAGGCCTAAAAATCTTGATGGCAGTGGCAGAGCTTGAGCTTTAGATCCACGGTCTAAAAAAAAAAGTTGAAAGATTTAAGGGCAAAAACACACCCAGATCAGGTGTTTCTACTCGTGATGATCATTTATGCTGACCATTGCCATTTTTAATAATTAATTATTTCTTAGGCTATTATGTTAGGTAACAGTGTTTGGAGACCTATTTGTATTAGTCTAGCTCTTATGCCACCAGACCTGAGGTTGGCCAATGCTCACAATGTAATTGATGAGAACCTGGTCACAAACTTGTGTCTCTTCTGACCCGTATACAGGCATATAAGCAAATTCACTAACTAGTTTTACCTAGTAGAATGCAATAGCGACTATTAGAAAAGGGATGTCATATTGTGGATCCTACTGTATACTTCCAGTTTGCTTGGAATGTGCAACCAGGTGGATAAGGAGGTACACTGGTTTGCTCTCGTGACTAAATTGAATAAAGTAGAGTGTGACAGAAATGGCTGATAGATAAAAACTTAATTATCTTTTACTATTTTTATCTTATCTTTTACTATTTTACTATTTGGAGAGGTCTGACTCCCAACACTGCAAGCCATCACTTGGACTACAAAAGGACTATTATTTGATACACTTTTTTCAGCACCAAATATTTTTTTGCTGACTCGGGACGCCGAGTATTCAAGTAAGGTCTGGACTTATTACATGGGTTTCACTTAGACATATTTTAAGTTATTGTTTTCTTTTATATTTTGTCTGCATTTTATAATAAATTGTTTTTTACGTATGTGTACTAGTAAGGTCAGTTTTATGATCTATTAGGAGAGAAGGGGTAACCTATTTATGTATTTGCTCTATATTCTATAGGTTGTTAGGTCTCCTATTTGTTAACCCCACTCACATTTATTTTATTTAATCAGCGCTCCACTGTACATATTTTTCTCATTATAAATCACTGGTAAGACCACACATTGAATATGCTGTGCAATTTTGGGCACCTGTTCTAAAGAAGGATATTATGGCACTAGAAAAAGTGCAGAGGCGGGCTACAAAATTAATAAAAGGAATGGAACATATCAGCTATGAAGAAAGGTTAACAAATTTAAACCTATTTAGTTTAGAAAAACGTCGCCTGAGAGGGGATATGATAAAATTATACAAATATATTCGAGGCCAATACAAACCATTGTGTGGAAATCTATTCACAAACCGGACTTTACATAGGACACGAGGTCATGCGTTTAGACTAGAAGAAAGAATATTTCGTCTAAGGCAAAGGAAAGGTTTTTTTTACTGTAAGAACAATCAGGATGTGGAATTCTCTGCCTCAAGAAGTGGTTTTATCAGAGTCCATACAGATGTTCAAACAGCTACTAGATGCATACTTGCAAAAACAGAATATTCAAGGATATAATCTTTCAATGTAGGGTAATAACTGCTTGATCCAAGGATATATCTGACTGCCATTCTGGGGTCAAGAAGGAATTTTTTTTTCTAGCTTGTTGCAAAATTGGAAGTGCTTCAAACTGGGTTTTTTTTTTGCCTTCTTTTGGATCAAGAGCAAAAAACATATGTGAGGAAGGCTGAACTTGATGGACGCAAGTCTCTTTTCAGCTATGTAACTATATGTAACTATATAATATATATATATTTATATGTGCATGTACACACGCACATATAAATATATATAAAAATACTGAGCATATATACATGTGCACTTAGAAATATATGGTATATAAAAATACATATCACAGCGATTGTATATCACTGTGGTATATGTTGGTCTTTATTAAATAATAATACAGAAAAAAAGCATTATACTACAATACACTCAATACCTCAGAATTCCAAGTGAATCATGTCTAGAGATGTCCCGAACAGTTCGCTGGCGAATAGTTCCTGGCGAACATAGCTTGTTCCCGTTCGCCACGGTGGGCGAACATATGCGATGTTTGGTCCGCCCCCTATTCCATATCATTGAGTAAACTTTGACAACCCCCCCACCCGCCGCTCGTGGGTGTGGGCATGGGGGTTGTCAAAGTTTACTCAATTATATGGGGGGGAGGACCTACTGTCCTACCCCGGCCCCCACCCCTGAGCGGTGGGTGGGGGCCCTATAAAAAACAATAGGGTGGAATTTTTGTCCCACCCCCGGCCCCCACCCCTGAGTGGTGGGTGGGGGCCCTAAATACTAAGAAGGGGGGACCTAATGTCCTCCCCCTTGCCCCCACCCTTGAGCGGCGGTTGGGGGCCCTAAATACTAATAAGGGAGGGACCTAAGGTCCTCCCTCTGGCCCCCACCCCTGAGCGGCGGGTGGGGGCCATAAATACTAAAAATGGGGGAGACCTAAGGTCCTCCCCCTTGGCCCCCACCCCTGAGTGGCGGGTGGGGGCCCTAAAAAATTGTGTCCCTCCCAGGTGACTAGGGGTCCCCAAACCCCTAGTCACCCCCACCCCCCCAAAAAAATGACTCCCTACCTACCCCCCTCACCCTAAAAATAATGAGGGGGGACCTTTAACTAAGTACCTGTAAAAAAAAAAAACTTACCATTCGATGTTTTCTTTCTTCTAAATCTTCTTCTTTCAGCCCCAAAAAAGGCCAAATAAAAAACCATAATAACCGACGCAATTAAAAAAAAAAAAAAAAAAAAAGAGCGCAAAAAAAATAATCCATGTTTACCCAGCGAGGGCTCCATGCAGACTGAGCTCTGCAGGACGGGGGAAGGCTTAAAAAGCCTTGCCCCACCCTGCAATTAGGCTCAGAGCACTCTGATTGGTGGGTTTAAGCCATCCAATCAGAGTGCTCTGACAGGTAAATGAAGAGACTGACAGGTAAGTCTCTACATTTACCTGTCGCAGCACTCTGATTGGTTTGAAATCCACCAATCAGAGTGCTCTGTGTAATTTTACACAGCGTGGGAAAGTTCTTTGGAATTTTCCCACGCTGTGTAATTTGACTCATAACTCTCTGATTGGTTACTTAATCCACCAATCAGAGTGTTATGAGTCAAATTACACAGCATGGGAACATTCCAAAGAACTTTCCCACGCTGTGTAAAATGACACAGAGCACTCTGATTGGTGGATTTCAAACCAACCAATCAGAGTGCTGTGACTTACCTGTCAGTCTCTTCATTTACCTGTCAGAGCACTCTGATTGGATGGCTTAAACCCACCAATCAGAGTGCTCGGAGCCTAATTGCAGGGTGGGGCAAGGCTTTATAAGCCTTCCCCCGCCCTGCAGAGCTCAGTCTGCGCGGAGCCCTCGCCGGGTGAATATGGATTATTTTTTTTGCGCTCGCTTTTTTTTTTTTTTAATTGCGTCGGTTATTTTGTTTTTTTATTTGGCCTTTTTTGGGGCTGAAAAAATAAGATTTAGAAGAAAGAAAACATCGAATGGTAAGTTTTATTATTTTTTTACAGGTACTTAGTTAAAGTACTTCACTTTAATCACTTTTAAAGTACTTCACAATCACTTTTTTCTTTAGCCAGCCTCCCGGAATTTAGCTTATTTATTTCTATATCAACTAAAATATGTCTTAAAGAGAGCTCTCATTTTTTTTTTCAATTGAGAAGCCATAGTGCAAACATGCATGCACATGTCATCACTACATGTACATATACTGCTTAAATCTTGAATTATATATACATGAAAAGAGTACATAACTTCTCAAACATGACAAATGTTGTTATTTATTAGATCTTCACTCAAAAGAGTTTTCTCTTTCTTCATCAGTTACAACAATTTTATGCTTTCTGGAAAAATGGCTAGGCTGAGGATACCCGCTAAGATTCTGATTTTGACGCGAACACATATGTTTTCTGCTTTAAGTAATATTTCACATTATACAAAAATGCAATAACAAAAATGTTAAATTAATGTTCAGTTGCAATTCTAAGTAGAACAAGAGTAATGATATATATGATTATGAAATATCCTTCAACTAATATAAAAAAATAAGTTTGTAATTTTTTTTTCCTAAGTAAAACCTACCTATGCTGTGGTAATATGCAATGACCTTGAAGTTAAGTTGATATCACAATAACAAAGAATAGCATATATTCTCTAGCCTTGGTTTTGCTTTCAAGAAAATGTATAAGTGCCAATCCTGTCACTTATACAGAGATTGAACTGTGCTAAATGTTTGGCACATGGGAAACTAATATCATGGAGATGAAATGCATGGTAAATTCACTATGCACTAGAACATTCCTTATTGTATCTTCATTAGTTTTTAATAGGGCTTTGCTCAAGAGACCCACTTGAGGTAAACTTGCCAAACCCAAGATGCCAATAATTTTCTCTCTGCTGATTAACTCTGAGAAGCTAGCAATACATTGTATTTCACTGTGTTTTCCAGAGCATATTCAGACATGGATCCATTGACCATGATACCTAGGGGACGCAATCATTTTTTCACAGAGAAGTCTTTACCTAAGCTGAAACATGTTAGTGTGGGTATCATTCCAGCTGTATTGTTAATTAACAATACATGTATGTGGGTTTATTGTTATCACAAAATAGAGACATGGATGCCAGTGCAGTGATCATCATTGGGAATTATGAGGCACACTTAAAAAAATAGTGTATCAACCCCATGTGCACACTTGGCTTTTACTTATCCTAACCATACAATCATACTAAGTTGTATATGTAAAATAATTTAATCTTTGGAAAAATCCAACAAGGATCATAACTTTTATATTTGAAAGGCATTTAGTATCACTTTCCATCTATTTTGGACTTTCCACCTGCATAGTTTGGAATGACATAATTCTGTTAGAGCATCCCACAACAATGACAACTCCACTTACAACCGCATACTATTGCCAACAGAACTGGACCTGCTTTTAAGACATGACTCAAATGTCTGTAACCAAAATATTGTCAGATATCATTTACGTTCACAGTAAAGTATATCTTTTTCCTGATTAAGCTTTTTACTCTTTGAAGATTTTGTGGCATATTGCTTTAATGTGAATTTGCAGTCGAACCGTTTGTAGTAGTATCTTTTAATATTGAAAGGATGAGAAGGGTCAAGCAACTAACTAAAAATTGGTAATGATACAATAGGCAGCAAAAGACACCATTGTTTGGAGTCCCTCCTCCCCGCCATCGCAAAAATCCAACAAATACAGATAAAAAAGGAGCTTAGCTAATAATTCAATATCCAGAACTTTGCTTGTAGGTATGAAAAACTACTAGTGTTCTCTCAGAAATAAGACACAAAAAATGTGCGATAGAGAGGTGTTCCAAATATTAAAATCTTTAAAAAATCTTGTCTGCAGACAAGCACCTTAATTTGTGCAAATTCCATGTTAGTTATCATATATCAGAGTATTTCTTCATCATTTCTTCATCAACTATGGTAAATATAGCTGGTGTTTTCTCTCTACCAATATTTTTTGATGACATTAAGGTGATTCTGTTACATTGCCT
The DNA here is from genome assembly GCF_036172605.1 of Pelobates fuscus. Taxonomy (NCBI): domain Eukaryota; kingdom Metazoa; phylum Chordata; class Amphibia; order Anura; family Pelobatidae; genus Pelobates; species Pelobates fuscus. The sequence continues at coordinate 108,005,336 of NC_086322.1, forward strand.
ATTCATTTTAAACATCAACCTTTCTACAGGCAGGAATGTGATTATTATAACATCTAACTATGTTGTGTCGCCTCAGTTTTAAACAGAATAAGGGCACATGATTACAAAATATGGGTGAGGGCATACTCACTGGCGTTGTAGGGGGGCTCCTTGATCCCAAGTGGTCCTCCAGGGTTTATCCTCCTCTTGGCTTTGCAGGTGTTCTGGTAGCCCAAGAGTGGATGCAGACCACAGAATCATCACTCATTATTGAGAACTCATTAGTAAGTGTTGGACAGCAAGGAATCAATTATTGTGATCTGCATCCTAACTACCTCAAAACTCCATTAGGAAGCCCTACTGCTTGCCCTTGGCAGGTATATCTACTCAAGTAAACCCAGTTTACTTTGTTTCTTGCATGTTTGTGTGTTCAGTTTGAGGGATATGGCACATGTGTAGTAGCTGCTATTATAAAATGTATTATTTTGATCATCTTCACTGTATAAGCACCTTACAGCACAGACCACTTTCTGTATTTACGTTACTATACAAACAGATTAGTTTAATCAATCCAAGAAAAGATGATGCAATCGGGTATTTAATCTTCTAAGACCAGAGATATTCTTGGGATATCATTATAGTACTAACATGCCATGCTAGTCCTTAATTGTGATCCTTATAAGGTTAAATCATTATGTAGGTGTACGTGGTTAACATTTTGTTTGAGTTTGCTCTAAACCAATGTTTAAGCCAAAAATATACTATGCTTTTTTTTTTTTTTATTGCCACCTGCCACTTCTGTTTATCCTCGTTGCACTTATAAGGATATTTGTCTTTTCAACATTTTTAATTACAATACTTTTGCAGCCATAAAAAAGGTATAGCTCTTCCAGCCCAACCCCTTCTACTGTTAGTTCTGCTGGACGTCAATTACAAAAAGGAATTTTGACAATATTCTAATGCCAACATATGTATACCCTGTTGGTTAAAACAAAATCTTTATCCATCAAAGAACGCTGTTTCACTATAAAGTGTAGATTGAAAAATGAATTTAAATATTAATTTTGTGTCCAAAATGTGTTTTTTTGGGGAAGTTATTTTTTTTACAATTTAAATTCTTATTCTTGCTGCTTTTTATGTTTATACTAACATGCATCTATACTAAGAAATTGCTTGTTTTCAAAAAGAATAGTCAGGCAGGTTATTCTCTGCAATCATTAATATAAAGATGAAATATAGGTTTTTTTTCCTGCTAGATTGCGTGGAAAAGGGTCATGCAATAAGCAAGCTTGTTCTATAGCTGTGAATATCTCTAATCTGAACTTTATTTAAAATGTGTATCTGGTGCATTTATAAGCAAAACACCAGAAGACAATAGTAATGGCCACATCACCCATGTTATCTAATACTCATTTCTGATCTTTCTATGGCTATCCATGTAAATTAGAATTGTTTATTGTAATATGCTTTAAAGTCAGTCCTATTTAGTTTGTAAATGTGTCAGCAGACACAAATAATTGAATCATTCTGTAACTTCATTTCACATAAATAATTATTCACTGTCTAATGGCAATGAGATTTTGAAATAATTAGGTAACAAAATGTATATCAACTCTTTTTAAAAAAAATAGACAAAATGTTTGGACTTTACATAAACAGAAGCAAATATGCTTAAAACTTCAAATGCAGAAACTATCAATTTTATTTTGCAATTGTGCAAGCAGATCAGTAGCAGTAGTATAAAATGATTTTAAACTTAAAAGGCCCCTAAGAGATTGGATATCCCACTGTAAAATTAATTAATCACTTTGAGGATTTAGTGGAAAGAAATGGCCGTAAACATCTTATTTGCCCAGCTGGTGGTAAAAAATAGGCAGAAATAAAGCTTTGAGAAGTGGGATGAAAAGGGTAGACAGGGATTGAAACTGAACAGACAGATTTGGGGAAACTGAATATAGTTTAACATAGTTATACATCATTTATGTACGGAAAGGAGAAGGTGAAAGATTAATGTTTTTTTTTTTTAATTTAACCTATATGCACGATATGTCCTAAAATAAAAAAAAAATAAAAACTGTGATGAATAAATAACCAGCTCTACAAATCTTCAATAGGGTGCTTTACCTTGCAGGGAATATTATCATTGGCTTTTGATACAATTTCTGCTGCAGGGAAAGATTTTCAAAGCTCAGAAAGCTGAAGTACTGCCAAGCTCTCAAAGACCCCCTACCATGCGCGTCAAACTAAGAAATCTCTCTGAACTTGTCGAATTAAAAATCATCTCCCTCTCTCCGTTTCCCTTGCATGAGCTAAGAAGCAAGCTCTGTCCTCATTTTTAGGGCCCTCCGTGATAAACAAATGGAGCCTAGAGCGTCTTTATTCTTTTTCAGCACATAATTAAAATCCTTACAAAAAAAACAAACCTCAATTGTAGGCAAAGGATTTAAATCTAGCTCCTAGTTAGCAATAAGACTTAAACAGTTTGTATAGGCCAAGTTAATTTACCATCCAATCGACTTTCAAAGGTAAGAGCAAAACAGCTTGTTGTGATCCTGAATAAGTGTCTTTTTTTGATTTTTGATTTAACATCAAGATGCTCCACACAGAAACATCTCAGCTGGAATTACACTTTCTTGAATGTCATAAGGCTTAATTACTAAAACTACTCAGAAATCTTGTGAAGTAATAAAGTATAAGTGAAAAAAGTATTGAGATGAAAAAAATAAAAACTTGTTAGCTTTACACCAATCCGAGTATATATTTCTGCATATTCGATTGCAGATGAAAGCAATCTAAATTGAATTTGCGTTTTCTTGACATTGTACGAAGACAGCTGTTTTATCCATATGAGAAAACAGGGGGCTGGCTGCACTCACCTGAACATGCATTAATATGGTGCTGCTGGGAGCCAATTTATAAAAAAAAAAAAAAATACAGCTCCCTTATCCACTAAACAGCAACTTAAAACACCTAATCTAGGCAAAAATAATGGGGGGTTTAGTTACATTATATGATCATACATTGCATAAGCCTGCTGTTTTATTCATGTCCATATGTCCAATATGTTTTCTACCATTCACACTGCATCATGGTGCCAAGATTGTTTACTGTATCAAATACAAACGAAGAACCCCTCTCCCCCCAAAAATAACAAAATAAACAAATCACCACAATCAGTGGTTTTTAAAAATCAAAGGAACTTCAGAGCTGTAGTCATCTGAAATGACAGCTGAAAATGTGTTTTAAGCTATTATTTGATTAAATACTTAACTCTAGGTACTGTTTGAATTTCCTAAGTAGACAGATAGCACATACAATATGTATTATTTGTTCAGTTAAAGAGGCCATCACATACAGAGGTTCAAAGTGATTATTGAACAGATTCAAATAATTCTGATTTGCAGCAAAATGAATTGAAGCATAAACATTTATAAGCAAAGGTGTAAATATTATTAGTATAGCTTAGTGAACAAATACTAGCGTTAATACAATTCAATATATAGGATGATCTGGTAGTGAATACAAAAGGCAAAACCATATTGCATTGTAATTGATTTGATAATACAAAAAAGTTTTAAGTATTTAACATGGTGTATAATTGAGTATATTGAACTCTATGGCTGTTAGATTGTAGATGGCAGGGAAGAAATATTTAATATGGGGCCTAATACATTATAAAAAGGGAGCTATATCAAATATAAAAATAGTTGCTATTCTGGGAAAAAGTCTTAAATATGCAGGGCTCCCAACAATCTCTCCTCGGCAGTAGAGTTCCAATTTCGGGATCCTATCCCACTGTACATGTTTAGTTTCTTGCTGTGACGTATCTGGGTACCTGTTGTGTTCTGATAAATTTCCCTATTTTTTTTTTTTTTTTTTATTATGAAATTTTGTTCACATACATATTCACACTTGCATTGTCACACATTTTTGAATTGCGATAACATTTTGTATACAATAACAGTATTTGCATTTGTAACTATTTTATACACTATTGCAATAATAAAGATGTTTGGGAACGTGAACTTTGAATTTTCTCTATAGGGGGAAGGACAGGAAAGAGAGAAATGGAAAGAAGGGGAAGAGGGGAGGGAGGGGGGTTGGCTGGGTATAAAGATGTGCATGTGTCTGTATTTGAGTACAGTGGAGAGTTGTCAAGTCGCCGATGTTTCGCTTTGCTCTCCATGAGCATATCTGCGGCAAACATGTCGTGCATAGATAATATTTTCAATATAAATCACACTTCAACAGATCTAGTTGCCATACTTCAATCCCAAGTGGTGCCCGTGGCTTACATTTCCCTTGCATACTTTTAGATTACTTGGAGTACAAGTTATGCACATTATGGGTGCAGCTGTCGAGATTTCGAGAGACATTATGACAAATTATTTGTCTCAATGGTTTTCCTCCACATGTCCCACGCTATTTTCCAGGTTTTATTTTTTTGATGCGCTGCTAGTCTCGATGCGCTCTCTAAGATTTTGTTTTGTTCCACCAGGCTTATGCATTCCGCCAGGGCGGGAGCATCTACTGTTCTCCATTTCCTGCCAATCACTGTCAGTGCTGCTATGTTAATTTGGAATGTTAGGTAGCTTAAGGCTTTTGGCAGCCCCCCTGGGTAATTATGTAGCAAATATTTTTCTAGGTTATGTGGAAGGTGGACTCCAGTCGTGGTTTGTACTAACTTTGCCACTTTTTGCCAGTATGTCGCCACAGACGGGCATTCCCATCATATGTGGAGCATGCTGCATGAGCTGTCTAGACATCTCCAACTCATAAGGTTTATGTGGTGGAGTCTTTCAGGCACTAGGTACCATCTGTATAGTATTTTCCTAGCCAATTCTACGAGTCGCCCTCTTTGTATGGTCTGTACATTGTGGAGGCTGCAATTCGCTGCCTCTTCCCAGCCCATATAAAGCTATTAATGATGCGCTGTTTTTCTGTAAAGTACTTTGTGTGTACAGGGATTGGGAGCGTTCTAAACAGATACTCGTGTTTTGGGACTTCTATCATCTTTACTGCTGCTACTCTACCTGTCCAAGAAATAAATTTGTTGGTCCAACTTTGCAAAAGTTCCTTAATTCTGTTTTGTAGGGTTATGTAATTGGCTCTGAGTAGTCTGTCCATGGAGGGGGTAATGTGTATCCCCAGGAAGGTCAGGTGGTCTGTTCTCCAGTCATTTTGTCATTTTAGGTGGGCTAGGGTGGTATGTGGGGTGTTGAACCCCATAGCTTGGGTCTTGGTCACATTTAATTTATATTGAGAGCATTTACTGTATTCCTCCAGTGTGTCTGAGAATGCTTGCAGTGAGTCTTGTGGGTTTGTGAGTGTTAGTAGGATATCATCTGCGAAAAGGGTAAGTTTATACTCTTGTTGTTGTGCCTTGATGCCATGTATGTGTGGGTGGTTACGAATCATGGTGGTAAGCGGTTCCAATGCTATAATGTATAGTATTGGGGACAAAGGGCACCCCTGTCTTGAGCCGTTTGTGATTGTTATCTCCTGTGAGATGAAACCGCTATTAGTTACTTTGGCTGAAGGGTTGCTATACAATGCCTGCACTGCCGCTATGAATTGTGGTGGGGATTTGAATTTTTTGAGCACCCCAAGGAGGAAGGCCCAGGAACACCCCCTCCCCTCCTGCTCACAGGCAGTGCAGCAAGTCCAAGACTTTCTGGGTCCCATCTGCCCCTTGTTGTCCTCTAACGAATCCTACCTGGTCTTTGTGTATAATGGTCGGTATTATGTCTGCCAGATTATTGGTAAAGATTTTTGCAAATAATTTGATATCTGTGTTTAATAATGATATCGGTCTCAAGTTTTGGGCCCTGTCTGGTGTTTTTCCCGGTTTGGGAAGAGTGGTTATATGCGCCCTCAACATTTCGGGCGGTGCTTTGCCTGTCTGTAACAGTTCCCCGAAGGCCCGCTGTAGGTGTGGGCATAGTGTTTTTGCATATATTTTGTAATATAAGCCAGAGAGACCATCCGGTCCCGGGGACTTGCCTGGGGGTAATGCTGCCACTGTAGCCTCCACCTCCTCCATGGTGATAGGGGACTGTAACTTCCCCTGTTGGTCCGTGGTTAGGGCCGGGAGATGTATTTTATCTAAGGATTCTGTGATTTCAGTGGTATTAGGTTGGTGAACCAAAGGGTCGTTTTTGAGGTTATATAGGTTGGTGTAGTATTTTGCTAGCTCTTTCATTATGTGTTGTGGGTTATATAGTCTATTACCATTTGGCTTGGTTATGTATGGTATTTTTGAGGGCATTTGTTGTTGGCAAAGTCTTGACGCCAGCAGTTTCCCTGCTTTATTGCTGTGTGCATATTCTCTGGCCTTCAGTTTTTGTAGTATGAAAGCTGTTTTGTTTGTGTGCCATACATTAAGGGCTGATTGCATTTCCTTAATGGTAATTTGTAGTTCAGGTGTGGGTGAGATGTAATGTTGTGTGGTAGCATCTCTCAGTTCTCTCAGGAGTTGCAGGTATTTGGTTTGAGCATTTTTTTTGTTGTGAGAAGCTTTGCTAATGAAGAACCACCTAATTACTGACTTGTGTGCTAGCCATTGTGTCAGGGCCGATGTATCTGGTGTGTTGTTGTTGGTGAAATATGCCTGCAGCTCAGTGTCTACTAATGTTTTGAATGTGTCATCTGTCAGTAATGACTTGTTTAATTTCCATGGGAACCTATCTGTCATTGTGAGCATCACAGGTGCATGAGCCGACCAAACTATATCACCAATATTACACTGTAGCATCCTGTGTAGCAGTGGTGCCGAGATTAAGATGCAATCTATTCTGGTATGCGTTTTGTGCACTGGTGAGTAATATGTGTATGTGCGTTCTGTCGGATGCAGTGTTCTTCATGCGTCATACAGACTAAATTCTGTTAATAGTTTTAGCATAGTCACAAATTGTGTTTTAAGTGCCTTTCACCTGTGGATTGTAGGGTTTGCAGATGTGTCTAGTGTATGATCCAACGTGTAGTTGAGGTCCCCACATACTAGCATGTTGTCGGTGCTCATAGTGCCCATTTATATCAGTACTTTATGGGTGGAATTTATTTGGTTGGTGTTAGGGCTGTATACATTTGCTACAGTATATAGTAGTTCATTTATTTTACACATAATGATTATATATATCTACCCTGACTGTCCGTGAGGATTTTGAGGAGTTCAAATAATTGTGACTTATGGATGAGAACGGACACCCCCCTGGCTTTTGAGGTATGTGCTGCGTGGTATTGTATTGGGTAGTCTTTCGTCCCAAAAGATGGGATCCTGGCTTTCACAAAGTGTATCTCTTGGATGCACACTATGTCCGCCTGGCTGCAGTTGGCCTCATGTAGTAGAATTCTGCATTTGTGTGTGATGTTTATGCCCCTAACGTTTTGGGAGTATACTTTCATTAATTAGTGAGATTAATACAGAGCCTAGGGTGGCCATTCGGTGTAATATAAGTGATTCAGCTTATTCAACACTCTCTCTCTATATGGATATTGCCTGCTATGGAGTGGTCCAGTATGGGACATGTTCTGCCTGTGTCTGAGGCATGTTGATTTTAATTAGTGGTGCACACTCTCCAGGTTCTGGTGGGTAGGGCATAGGTAGGTTGTGTGGTGGGTTGTGGGCAAGAAAGGGGAGGGGTAGAAAATATGAAACAAAAGTATATACAATTTGACCCCTTGTGGGGTATCAGTGCATTTTGGTTGCACTGTGGGGGTGAGACTGTCGTCTCGTCGTGGTGGCCATTTGGGCTCTCTAGTGTGTCCTTTAGTAGGAGTGAGGTCTTAGACTTAGTAACATTTTTTTTTCATATTTCAACACATTGCGTTTTCAATATATTAATAGAAACATGACGTCTTAACATAAGTTGGCATGCTTGTGTTTTGCGGTTTAGGCTGTGACAGCCTCTTGGTTTTCCCATACTATGAGGAGTTGTATATCGGTGGTGTTTTATTGTGTGATGTTCCTAGGTGTGTAACCCCAGGTTATACCAATGTGCCCCCCCATCTGGGGTGTCGCCTCCTCTGTGCCCTCCTTTCCAAACTGTGAATGTTTTGGGCTATCTCTTAGCCTGCTATACAGGTTTACACATATTGAGTCAGTTAGGCACTAGCTGTATGGGCTGCCAAGTACAATTAAAGCTTTTTGCATCTGATATTAACAACGTATGTGTTTACATAGTTTTGGAATGCATATGCAAACAATAATAAAGATAACAAAATTTAACTTGGTAACTTATAAGCATATTTTTAAGTCCCTGCGTCTGACCAGTTGTACATATACTTGTGGCTCCTGCAGTGTGGTTTCATGCCTGGATCTTGACTTGTTCAGGGTAAAGTCTTTGAGGTTAGCGTGTTTTGTGTTCGGCTATTTCTCAAGATCATTTCTTTTACATGGTAGTAATGTGCTTGCAAGAGCACATCTCTCCCCACTGTTGCTGCCAGAAAAGCTGGCTTAGGGACCCAGTGTACGCCGTCCAACAGGAGCATATCTGATTGTACATCGGGCACCAGCGACTTTAGTAGGCCGTGGATCTAAGCTGGGAGTTCCGCTCTCATTACCGCCTCTGGTACCCCGCGGATTCTTAAATTATTCCGGTGGGAGCGGTCTTCGGCGTCCATCACTTTTGTAAGGTGTGGACTTGCTGCACCAGGTCCTTATGAGAGGCAGTAAGCTCCGCCATTTTCGTCTCAGTCTGAGACGTTCTGTTTCCTAGGTCTTGAATATCCTTGTGGATGGCTTCAGTGTGCGTGGACCATGATGCCATTAGTTTTGTGGCCATTAAGTCTAGGGCTGTTTGCAGGTAAGTGGTCATCAGATTCCCCTCTTGTTCCATATGTTCGGTGTCTGAGGCCGGGTTGCTGTCCTCAGACCCCAGTCTTTTCGGCTTTTGAGTTTTGTTTCTTCCCCTTGCCTTGTGACATTGTTTTTAGGGGTATTCAGATTTGTTTGTCTCAGGTCCCTCGTTCTCTACTGTCGCTATTTTAAGAGCCCAGTTGCCAGAGCACAGATTTAGGCGTCCATCTTGCTCAGCGGTTAGCCACGCCCTCTTTCCCTCATAAATTTACTTCTAAAATAAACACAGGTTTCAGTTTAATAAGCTTTCTGAACCATTTAAAACTATTAGAAAAAGCTACAACATTTCCCACAGACTTTAATAGAGACTTCTGTAGGAAGTGGTGCAACATGGGGGAAACCACAGGGATGATTGCCCTGGCCACAAAATTCTTAGAGGTGCAAAATTTCAAAATAAAATAAAATAATTAATAATAAATAAAACATAGTGCGCTCTCACCCTCACACAGAAACATAAACACAAATAAATGTTGCCACATAAGATTTTACATTTAAATTTTTTCTTGCTTATTGAAGCCATGCTGTCCTCTACTAATCCCTGTCAGTGAAATACATAATGTCTATTAATAGTATGATTTCCTGTGTGAAGTTACCACTGGTATCTTCAAAAGGAAAATCATACTATTAATAGGCATTAGGTAAATGCCTACTAAATGGTATCATACCGGTACACCGGTAAAAGGCGTCTAGATAGCCTTGCTTCTCCTTCCCTACCCGCCTTGACTCTGTGATATGTGAGACACTTATAGCTGCAAAAAATCCACTTCATGCCTAAAGTAATGTGTACAGTATATACACATTACTTTAGGCTTAAGGTGAATATTATTATGTTTTGTTTTTGGGGTATTATGAAAATTGAAGTGAAAGTTCAAAAAGTGAAAGTTTCTGCTCATAAACATGTATTTAGTAGGAAAGCATTGGATTGGCAGTTTTCAATTAAGCAAATCAGGGGCAGAGCCAGCACGAGCCAAGCACAGCCCTGACTAATCAGCATCTCCTCATAGAAATGCATTGAATCAATGCCTCTCTGAGGAAAGTTTAGTGTGCAGCACTGTCCCAGAAAGTACCTGTGACAGATCCATCTGTATAACTACTAATTGCTGGTTCGTCTGTCTTATCTACATTCGAGGAATTACCTGCCCGTATGTCCCTGTTCGTTTATTGCAAGATTATACAGAATAAAACTACCGAACGAACGGCCACCCAGAAGAGAAGTGTGCTGCTCTTGGCCCCAATTAGAACATTGTGGTTAACCGCAGACACCTCTTCATTCTAACCGTATGCAGGGTGGTCGTCGTTCATATGCCGACCACGAGGCAGCAGACATTTTAAACACGTGAATGAACAGCGGTGTTCGATGAAGAACTTATGGAACTCTAAATGGACACTTTTTCTACCGAACACTGCTGAAACTGCCGACCGCCCTTCTTATCATTGGGCATACGAACACCGGTCCGTTCGGGACTTTTGAGGATACGAATGGACTTAACCCAGATAGCCATCCCATGGAGCCAGTCGTATACCGAAAGACACATGTGAAAGACTTTGACTCCATGGCGATTGAACAGTGTGCATTGGGTCTGAGTGCTATTCGGTAGTAATGTGCGCTCAGATCCAGGCTATCTGGGGATACGTTACACAAATCAAATGTATTCGGTATTTTTACAGTTATGTATTTTTATGTATTTTTAATGTACCATGTAAAATGGCGGTTTGCCTCTATCCCTGGAGATAATTGGATTTCTTCCCAATTATCTCCAGGATTGAGAGAAGGGATTTACTTGTGCAAAGGGGAGTATTTAAACCCGAGCCACTGTGATTGGCTACTGTACGTTATGTGTCGCAGTCTTCCATCTGGTCCCCTAGGGGAGTGTCCACCAGGTGGGAGACCTGCATAAATACCGGGAAGGTAGCCCTCATTAAAGCAGATTCCTGTTTTACCCTCAAGACGGAGCTTGGTCTCGTTTTTGGGGGGATTGCTACTTGGAAGTGTTATTTCGCCTGTTCTAGCTGTGGAAGGAGTTCGGCTGATTCTTTTAGTTCGGGAGTTTAACGCATTCCCTTATACTCCGTTCGGGAGTTTCGACTGCAACAGCGCCTGTGTCTCTAAAGGGGGGAGATCAACTAAACGGCGGTTTCACTAATTTAAGCTGGGAGTGTCTTAACAGTACCTCTAGTAGCCATCTAAAGAGTGGCTACTGGAGGTGTTCCAAGGCTGTAATGCAAACATTGCCTTTTCACTGTGTTTATTGCAAAAAAGCCTGAAAGAACTGATTATACTCACCAGAACAACTACAAAAAGCTGTATTTGTTCTGGTGACTATAGTGTCCCTTTAAACAGCATCAACACACAGACTGTTTCCCTTCCAGATTAGGATTGAAAAAGCAAATTAAATACTGCAAAGTAAACGTAGTTCATGAATTAAAAATACAACTACAGAAATGACAAATCAACAACATGCAAAACCAATACAGAACATGTAAGTTCAAAAGTATTATAAATATCTCTAAAACTCTGTTTAATATAATTTGCAAATAATTTTACCCCTAAAGTTCCAAAATTTCGGAAAAATACCAAATTAACTTTCATCCCACCCATATAAGTGCCATAAGATGACCTCAGGTGTTCTCCTTGCCAATGTGAAGAATGAAATGGGAGACTAATTGTGTGTCTTGCCTAAGGACCAGAGGGATCTTAATATGCACACTAAATCAACACGCTACCTGCAGAGATGTTCCCGTTCTGCTGAACGCTGCTGGAGGAAGTCTCACACCGAGTCAGACTTCCTACACTACAAATTCATATTGCGCTCATACTGCACAGTCCTTGCACTTGCCAAACATTCATACTTTTCTTCTCTTATTAGCTCATGCTCTCACAATCCCAGGCATCTCTTTGATACCTTTAGCTATCTTCTTTAACTGCTCTCTTTCTTCTGGCACTGTCCCTGCTGTCCTTAAACATGTTACTGTAGTACCCATCTTAAAAAAAAATGTCTGGACCCATCCTACCCTTCTAACTATCGTCCTATATCCCTGCTCCCTTTTTCCTCAAAGCTTCTTGAATGACTAGTCTTTACCCATCTGGCCCGCTTCCTCAACTCCAACTCTCTCCTTGACCCTCTTCAGTCCTGCTTACGCCCCCTCCACTCTACTGAGATTGCCCTTATCAAAGTCACTAACGACATTATCACAGCTAAATCCAAAGGTCACTACTTCATACTAATTCTTCTTGACCTCTCTGTTGACTTTGACACCGTTGACAATGTTCTCCTTCTCCAAACTCTTCAATCACATAGTCTCTGTGACTCTGTCCTCTCATGGTTTTTCTCTTATCTCTCCCAAGGCTCATTCAGTGTCTCCTTTTCTAATGATACCACCACCATTCGTCCTGTCTCCCAAGGCTCCGTGGAGACCCCCAGGGGCTCTGTCCTTGGTCCCCTTCTATTTTCCAGTCTGTTGTCAAATAATGTCAATTCCACCTTAAAAACATTGCCCGCATCCACCCCTTTCTTACACAAGTTGCTACTAAAGAGTTTGTCCGTGCTCTTTAGTAGCAACTTGTCCGTGCTCTTTAGTAGCAATCTCTCGCATGGACTATTGTAACTCTCTCCTAATTGGTCTTCCCAATAGCTGTATTGCCCTGCTACAGTCTATAATGAATGCTGCTACAAGACTGATTTTCCTCTCTAGTTGGTCCTCTCACACCTCACCCCTCTGTCAGTCCTTACATTGGCTTTCTGTATGCTATAGGAGTCAATTCAAAGTGCTAACCCATACATATAAAGCACTGAATAATCTTAGCCCCTCTTATATCTCCTCACAGATCCATAAGTATGCCCCTTCTCGGTCTCTCCGCTCTGCCTGTGACCTTTTTCTGTCCGCTGCTCGCACCCGTATGGTCAACTCGAGCTTGCAGGACTTCTCGCAGGCAGCTCCCTTCCTATGGAATAGGCACAATCATTTAAGAAGTGCCCTAAAACCTATTTCTTTAGGAAAGCCTATGGCTTCCCAGACTAAGCTCTACCTCACATACCTGCCTCTTGCTCTCTCCTAAAGGGCAGCACTTTACTCTCTCCTCCAGCTCTGCTTCACTCCCACCTAATTTGACTGCTATTTCCTGTCCTAATGTGTTTTGTACCCCACTTCCTATAGAATGTAAGTTCATTTGAGCAGGGCCCTCTTCAACCTCTTGGCACTATATAAATGGCAATAATAATAATAATAATAATAATAATAATTATTATAATAATATATATGGAGCCATGTCTCCTTGTTTTAGATGACACAAAAAAAGCACACTGCTGTTTTTGGATAAAAAAAAAGTGACGCTGCTAAAGTAAGTCTGTTTTATCCTTTTATATTTATGTACACCAACATTATTACTTTATCTTGAAAAGTTGTATGCTCCTAATGGAATCAGCACATAAAAAAATACTTTTAACTTTGAAATAATTAAGTCACAATTTCAAATGCAGCTGAACCAGGTGAGTGATATCAGGTTGGTTGCCAATTAGCAGTATGTGCCAGGTACAAAAGAAGTCTGACACTTAGCGCTTTGATAAGTCCATTTTCAAAGCAGCTTGATGTAACTAGCAAATTTACAAAAGGATCACATTGTCAGTGCTTGTACTGCACAGTGGAATCAACATGTGAAAATGGAACAATTTAAAAATGACTGTATATATCACTCTAATAAAATGTATTAGCAAACAGGAGAAGTAGCCAGAAGTCTAAGCTCACAGACAGGGAGAGATGGATACTTCACTGGGTGCCACACAAGTACAGCATTAAATGTCATCATTGGTGGCTACACAGGGCCAGATTTACATGTCAGGTGCCTGTAGGGAGTTTGTGTTGCATTTTAATCCAGTGGGCTTTGGACATGGGAGAGGTGAGCTACATATGCTCCCAGTTTCCAAGGCACCTATGGTGCCCCCTGCTCTCCAACCTCCAAAAATAAGGCAGATAAAGTAAAGGGTAAAAGGGGTTATGTTAAAGAGGTACATTTCAAAGTTAGATGGTGTTTAGTGTTAAGAAGATTAATATCTTGAGTGGGTTTAAGTTGTGGTATAAGGCTGTTTAGAATTCATGGATATAGATCGAGAGTTTGTGTAAAGCTAGTATTGAAATACATGGGGTGTTTTTTTTTTTTTAGAGGAGTTAAACAAAGAAATAAGGTAAAGAGTTTATTTTTGGGTTTAGTTAGGATTTGCGTGCTGAAGTTTGCTGGTTCATTTGCAAATTACTCACCCTCTTATGTCTTCTGGAGACCAGTCAGATTGATTGTATTCGAGATTCAGGAGTGGTTATACAGTGTGCATTACTCAGAGCTTCCTTTGTTAGCCCTGGAAGGCATTTCCTGTGTGTGAGGTTACTAGTGGGCAGAGGGAAAGGGATTCCTTCCTCTTCCTGTCCACCTCATACTCAGACACAGAAGGAGCTGGGGGCAGCACTGAGGTCAACACCCTCTATATCTTTTCACAATCCTATTTAAGCTCTAAAATGTACAATAAAAGTGGTGAAAACATGCATCCCCTACTAGTCAGGTACCTGTAAGCAGGTGCCCATTTTGCCTAATGAGAAATCCGAGCCTTTCTCTACAGTTGGCAATTGAAAAAACTGCATATTTTTTCAAATCATTCTGCATATTGTTTATTTCACCTACATTGGCAAAACATACATTGCAACCTCTGCAGATTATAAAGGGGAAGATATCACAAACATCCATTGTTGACATGTCTTCTAGATCAGAAGATATTGAGGATTTTTTCCAAAACCTTAGACTAGGTCCAGCCAGAGGCGGCTCTCTAATTAGGCGGTTTAGGCGGCCGCCTAAGGCCTCGCGCTGGCTGGGGCCTCGCGGCCGCCTAAACCGCCTGTTGGCAGAGTGTGTCAGGTCCTCGGTCAGTGACCGAGGACCTGACACCAGACCGGGGCCCGGCGGCTTGCCCGGTATGCCGCCGGGTGCGAGGCCCCTCCTGGCTGCCAGGCCGGCCACCGCAGACACTGGTCTGCAGCTCCGCAGTGTGCAGAGCTGCAGACCATGTGACTCGCGAGAATTGGCCAATCAGAGCGTTGCCGCGGGTTACCACGGCAACACTCTGAAATCTCGCGAGATTACACGGTCTGCAGCTCTGTGGAGCTGCAGACCGGGAGCAGTGGCCACCGGACCACCAGGGAGACCACTGGACCACCAGGGAAAGGTAGGCTCTCCCTCCCCATCACCCCCCACCACACTCAGGCTCACCCCCGACCACCATAACCCCCCACCACCCTCAGCCTCACCCATCACCTGCACCACCCTCAGCCTCACCCTCACCACCATCACCCCCCACCACCCTCAGCTTCACCACCCACCACCATCACCCCCACCACCCTCAGCCTCACCCCCACCACCATCACCCCCACCACCCTCAGCCTCACCCCCCACCACCACCATGACCCCGCACCACCCTCAGCTTCACCCCCCACCACCATCACCCCCACCACCCTCAGCCTCACCCCACCACCATCACCCGACCCTCAGCCTCAACCCCACCACCGTCACCCCACCCTTAGCCTCACCCCCCACCACCCTCAGCCTCACCCCCCACCACCCTCAGCCTCACCACCCACCACCATCACCCCCACCACCCTCACCATCAACCCTCCCCACCATCACCCCCACCACCCTCAGCCTCACCCCCACCACCCTCAGCTACACCCACCACCACCATCAGCTTCACCCCCCCCACCGTCACCATCACCCCCCACCACCCTCAGCCTCATTCCCCACCACCATCACCCACCATCACCACCCTCAGCCTCAACCCCCACCACCCTCAGCTTCACCCCCACCACCGTCACCCTTCACCACCCTCACCATCACCCCTCCCCTCCATCACCCCACCACCCTCAGTCTCACCCCCACCACCCTCAGCTACACCCACCACCACTGTCACCATCACCCCCCACCACCATCACCCCCCACCACCCTCCGCTTCACCCCCACCACCCTCACCATTACCCCTTCACCCTCAGCCTCACCCCCCACCACCCTCAGCCTCACCCTCCCCCATAACCCCCCACCACACTCAGCCTCACCCCTCACCACCCTCAGCTTCACCACCCTCACCATCACCCCTCCCCACCATCACCCCCACCACCCTCAGCCTCACCCCCACCACCCTCAGCTACACCCACCACCACCGTCACCATCACCCCCCACCACCATCACCCCCCACCACCATCACCCCCCACCACCCTCAGCTTCATCCCCCACCACCCTAAGCTTCACCCCTGCCCACCCTCAGCCTCACCCCCACCACCCTCACCATTACCCCTTCACCCTCAGCCTCACCCCCCACCACCCTCAGCCTCACCATCCCCCATAACCCCCCACCACCCTCAGCCTCACCCCTCACCACCCTCAGCTTCACCACCCCTCAGCATCACTCCCCCACCACCTTCAGCATCACCACCCCTCAGCATCACTCCCCCACCACCTTCAGCATCACCCCCCTGACCCCCCTCAGCATCACCCCCCTCAGCCTCACCCCCCACCCCCCTCAGCATCACCACCCTCAGCATAACCCTCCGTCACCACCATCAGCTTCCCCCCACTCACCATCACCCCCTCCTTCTCACATCACCCCTTCTCACTCTCACATTACCCCCTCTCACTCTCACATTACCCCCTCTCACTCTCACATTAGCCCCCCACTCTCACATTAGCCCCCCCACTCTCACATTACCCCCCACTCTCACATTACCCCCCCACTCTCACATTACCCCCCACTCTCACATTACCCCCCCACTCTCACATTACGCCCCCCACTCTCACATTACGCCCCCCACTCTCACATTACCCCCCCATTCTCACATTACCCCCCCACTCTCACATTACCCCCCTCTCACATTACCCCCTCTCACTCTCACATTAAGCCCCCTCACTCTCACATTAACCCCCCTCACTCTCACATTAACCCCCCTCACTCTCACATTACCCCCCTCTCACTCTCACATTACCCCCCTCACTCTCACATTACCCCCCTCTCACTCTCACATTACCCCCCTCTCACTCTCACATTACCCCCCTCTCACTCTCACATTACCCCCCCTCACTCTCACATTACCCCCTCACTCTCACATTACCCCCCTCACTCTCACATTAACCCCCTCACTCTCACATTACCCCCTCTCTCTCACATTACCCCCTCTCACTCTCACATTACTATCACCCCCTGCTCCCTCTTACATTACCATCACACCCCCCGCTCCCTCTCACCATCAGCTACCCCATACACATAGGGTCTCAGACAAAACACAAACATGCTCACAGAGACATACATTCGCACACACAAGGATACTCTCTGTCAGACACACTCTCAGGCACATACACAGGTAGACAGTGCGTCAATGTGTATATGTGACACTTTTTTGTTAGTGGGGCCTCATGTTTGCGTTTCGCCTAAGGCCTCATAAAGTCTAGAGCCGCCTCTAGGTCCAGCAACTAAGATGGCTGTAGAGCAGGATGATACTGCTTCCTTCTTAGAAGAGTTCTACTTCATAGCCTTGACAGCTTTTCGCCTAGATGAGGCTTACATCAGTCCTGTATCAGATGATGAGACAATTGTATAGGAAATTAGGGCATTTTTTGGCAAACTCATTAACCCATTTGAATTCTGCTACCATCTGTATGCTGATGACACCTAGTTATATCTCTCCTCCCCTGATCTCTTCCCCATGGTCCTACACCGTGTCACTGGATGCCTTTCTTCAATGTCTGATTGGATGTCCTCCCGCTTTCTGAAACTCAATCTATCTAAAACTGAGCTTCTTATTTTTCTTCCTCATAATGCTAATCCTCCTCCTTTGCTTTACCTGCAAGTTGATGGTACTTGCATCGGTCCGTCCTTGCAGGCTTGTTCTCTTGGTGTTATCTTTGATCCTGGCCTCCCCTTTGCACCTCATATCCAGTATGTTACTAAAACCAGTTGATTCCACCTTAAAAACATTGCCCGCATCTGCCCCTTTCTCACGCAAGATGCTGCCAAGGAGCTTGTTCATGCTCTGGTAATCTTGCACATGGATTACTGTAATTCTCTGCTAGATGGTCTCCCCAGAAGCCGAACTGCCCAGCTACAATCTGTAATGAATAATGCTGCCTAGCTGATCTTTCTCACCTGGCACTCCTCCCATACCTCGCCCCTCTGTCGATCCTTACACTGGCCTCCTGTATCCTATAGGTTTCAATTCAATTACTATCCCTTACCTAAAAAGCTTTAAACAACTCAATCCACTGTTACATTTCTTCACGGATTCATAGATATGCCCCTTCACGGTCTTGCCGCTCAGCCAGTGACCTTCTTCTGTCCACTGCTTGCACCTTTACTGCTAGCTCGCATTTGCAGGTCTTCTCGCGGGCGGCTCCCTTCCTCTGGAAAAGCCTAGCTAACCTCATTAGACTCTCCCCCAGTCTTCAATTGTTTAATTCCCTCTAAACACTTCTTTTCAGAAATGCTTATGGACTCCCAGAGTAACTAATCTATACTAATCCATATCTGTCTCTTGCTCTCCTAAAGAGAAACACTCCACTCTCACCTCCAGTTCTGCCACTTTTCCACCTTGTTTGGTGGCTGTCACCCTTGCTACCCTGTTGTATTTTTGTACCAAACCTCCTCTAGACTGTAAGCTCGTTTGAGCAGGGCCCTCATCTATTGTTTGTGTCATTGTGTAATTGTTTCACTTATTGTAACTCCACCCCCCCTACTTTCATAATATTGTGGAATTGTAGTGTAGTGCTGTGGAATTGGCACTATATAAATACCAATAATAATAGTAATAGTAATAATAATAATAATAATAATAATAACTGCATTTTTGTGTGTTTTGGTGGTCTAGTGGCCTTAATAACAATTTCCTGGTTATCCAAAGTGGAGTGCATTTTCTGCACCTCTGCCTAGTGTAGGCTATACTAATGTCTCTTTCTAGTCTGGTGCTCATTGAAGAAGTCAGATCACAGTCAGATAATCCCCTTGATTAAAATGGATGGAACCAGGAGGAGGTGCATACCATGTGATACATCCCCTGACCATCAAAGAATATATTTTTTCTAAATTAATATATTGCTAGTTAGGTAATATATTAAATAAAAACTGTTCATTTGATCAGAGGTAGCAGTATCTCCGAAGACTGGATCCCACTGTCTTTGTACCTTTAGGTGGCCACCTTACTACCTTATGGTAGTGCTAGCCTTGAGTATCTGTAGCATGGAAAACTTTTGGCTGATGTGCCAGTAGAGAGGTAACTAATGTAGCATGTGTGCCATAGGTTCACCATCTCTTTTCTAGACAATTTTATTGTTTTTAGTCACAATGCTATATTTATTGTCACTGTTCCAATGCTATGGAGTGTCTGAATACTCAATGGAGGCATTTTATATATTCTGTGCACGAAATTACGCTTGTTGTAAGACGTTTGTTGCTTTCATCCATAATAAAGGCCCAATTATCCAATGGACTTTGAGGTAAAACAACAAAAAACCTTTGGCTCCAACCAGAAAAAAAATAGGAGTAGTGCTGGTGAGGTACCTGGTTATTAAAGGGACACTCCAGGCACCCAGACCACTTCTGCCCATTGGAGTGGTCTGGGTGCCAACTCCCACTACTCTTAACCCTGCAAGTGCAATTATTGCAGTTTTGTATAAACTGCAATAATTACCTTGCAGGGTTAACTCCACCTCTAGTGGCTGTCGGCTAGACAGCCACTAGAGGGCATTTCCTGACTCATAGCAAAGATTTTCACGCTGTGTGAGGACCTCCAGCGTCGCTCAAATCCCCATAGGAAAGCATTTAAAATCTTTTTCAATGCTTTCCTATGGGGAGCGCTAATGCGGGATCAGTCTCGCCCACCGGCCGACGGAGTCAGAAGGAGGAGCGGCGCGGAGGAGGAAGCAGCGACGAGGGACATTGTCGCTGCCTCAGGTAAGTAACTGAAGGGGTTTTCACCCCTTCAGCAACTGGGGATTGGGGGGTGGGAGGGAGAGGGAACCTGCAGTGCCAGGAAAACGGATTGTTTTCCTGGCACTGGAGTTTTCCTTTAATGCAAGTTTGTGTTGCATTTGAATCCAGTGGGCTTTGGACATGGGAGAGGTGAGCTACATATGCTCCCAGTTTCCAAGGCAGTAGGAAATCATGATTCTCATGAACACATCAGTACATAATTACATGGAAAACTGGATTTGACTGACTGTTATAAAATGTTTTTTTTTTATTTTGTTACATAGCTGAAAAGAGACTTGCGTCCATCAAGTTCAGCCTTCCTCACATTTTTTTTTGCTGTTGATCCAAAAGATGGCAAAAAAAAAACAGTTTGAAGCACAATTTTGCAACAAGCTAGGAAAAAAAATCCTTCTTGACCACAGAATGGCAGTCAGATTTATCCTTGGATCAAGCAGTTATTACCCTACATTGAAAGATTATATCCTTGAATATTCTGTTTTTGCAAGTATGCATCCAGTAGCTGTTTGAACATCTGTATGGACTCTGATAAAACCACCTCTTCAGGCAGAGAATTCCACATCCTGATTGTTCTTACAGTAAAAAAACCTTTCCTTTGCCTTAGACAAAATCATCTTTCTTCCAGTCTAAACGCATGGCCTCGTGTCCTATGTGAAGTACAGTTTGTGAATAGATTTCCACACAATGGTTTGTATTGACCCCGAACATATTTGTATAATGTTATCACATCCCCTCTCAGGCGACGTTTTTCTAAACTAAATAGGTTTCAAATTTGTTAACCTTTCTTCATAGCTGATATATTCCATTCCTTTTATTAATTTTGTAGCCCGCCTCTGCACCTTTTCTAGTGTCATAATATCCTTCTGATGAATAGCCTCTTGGTGAATCAGATTAATTACATTTTGGGCAATCAGTGATTCATCGAAAATAAACACAGATTTTTTTTTCTTGATTCAGAATTCTGTCCATAGTGCCATAAAAAGATAATTGATGGGAAAAAAATGATTAATGCTTAGGGGACAGCCACTAAGTGTTGATTTTATTCAGAGATTAAGTTGTGACCTTGTGAGATGTGACCTTTACAGAAGTAAAAAAAGAGTAACAGTAAAGTTAATAAATCTATCTTTATACATTGTATATTTTATAAATATATAATATACTAAGTGAGTTACATTACTGAGTAATGTCTGAGTAATGTGAACCAAATAACAGGAAAATGCATAAATATAATGTTTATATTATGTATCTATATTGCAATACACATGTGCAAGCCATTTTATTTCATTTGAATAATTCTTACTTAAATGATTCCTCGGACGAAATTAGTCTGAACAAAAACATCACAAAACCTGATATGGACAAAAATCGAATCACTAGAAAAAAATAAAAAAATTTAGACAAATCTATTCATGTCAACCAAATTTCTTCACTGAGCACAAGTATAATAAATACGATGTACACCCCTTGTATGCTATTCCGAAAGACATAATCTGTACCACACTGACATGGCCTGTAAAATTATAAAATGGCCATCTGGGGCTTTATTATCTCTAATACAGATATAACTTGCCAGACATTTACAATTAGGACTCTACTGTGTTTGTGATACCTCAGCTTATAGAGAGTTTCTCCTGGACTGGCACAGATAAGATAGTACCTGGTAAGTGTCCAAGTCCATACCTGATAAGAGTTTACATGTATTTTTTTTTTTGTTTTTATATATGGTTATGCATTAACACATTTTGCTGGATAAAAATAACATTTGATATGATCTTGTACGTTTTTAGAAAAACCAAAAACAAATTAAATATATATATATATACACACACACATATATATATATATATATATATATATATATATATATATATATATACCGTATATACTCGAGTATAAGCCGAGTTTTTCAGCACATTTTTTGTGCTGAAAAACCCCAACTCGGCTTATACTCGAGTCAATAGTCTGTATTATGGCAATTTGCATTGCCATAATACAGACTGGGGCTGTGGGGCTGCAGAGAGTGTTACTTACCTCTCCTGCAGCTCCTGTCAGCTCCCTCCTCCTCCGCGCCGTCCGTTCAGCACCTCGGTCAGCTCCCAGTGTAAGTCTCGCGAGAGCCACGGCTCTCGCGAGACTTACAGTGTGAGCTGACAGAAGAGCTGACCGGACGGCGCGGAGGAGGAGAGAGCTGACAGGAGCTGCAGGACAGGTAAGTAACGCTCTCTGCAGCCCCCCTCTGCCCCCCACTGAACCACCAATGACACTGGACCACCAGGGAGTAAGAGCCCCCCTCCCTGGCCAGCTAGCAAGCAGGGAGGGGGGACAAAAAAATAAATGAAATAATAATAATTAAATAAAAAATAAGAAAAAGAAATAATAATGAAAAAAGAAATTAAAATAATAATAAAAAAATAAATAATAAATAAAATAAAAAAATTACCCACCCCCCCACCACTGCAACACACACACACACACACACACTGCACACATACACACATACACACACTGCACTCATACACACACTGCACTCATACACACGCTGCACTCATACACACACACACACACACACTGCATTCACACACACACACACTGCATTCATACACACACACACTGCATTCATACACACACACTGCATTCATACACACACACTGCATTCATACACACACACTGCACTCATACACACACACTGCACTCATACACACACACACACTGCACACATACACATACACACACTGCACTCATACACACACACTGCACTCATACACACACACATTGCATTCATACACACACTGCATTCATACACACACACTGCATTCATACACACACACACACACACACACTGCATTCATACACACACACTGCACTCATACACACACACACACACTGCACTCATACACACACACACTGCACTCATACACACACACACTGCACTCATACACACACTGCACTCATACACACACACTGCACTCATACACACACTGCACTCATACACACGCTGCACTCATACACACGCTGCACTCATACACACGCTGCACTCATACACACACTGCATTCATACACACACACTGCATTCATTATACACACACTGTAAATAAATATTCAATTAATATATTTTTTTAGGATCTAATTTTATTTAGAAATTTACCAGTAGCTGCTGCATTTCCCACCCTAGTCTTATACTCGAGTCAATACGTTTTCCCATTTTTTTGGGGTAAAATTAGGGGCCTCGGCTTATATTCGGGTCGGCTTATACTCGAGTATATACGGTATGTAGATATATATATATATATGTATATATTATATATATATATATATATATATATATATATATATATATATATATATATATATATATACACACACACACACACGTAATTCAAAGAAAAACTATACATTTCTGCATTACTTCTGCATTAATGTATCATATCTTGAAATATGAATTAAACACAGTGGACTGGGACTGACACTTTTAGAGTATAACAAATAAAAAAGCTTTTGGATAATTCTATGACTTATTCTGACATACAATATTGTTAAAGAGATGCATTGTTCCATAATGCTGCATAATACATGGTGAGAAAATGGCTTCAAGGATCCAAATCAAAATATAAATATATATGCTGCATGTTGTAAAAATACCTATTTACTTTAAAAAAAATGTAAGTTGTAATTTTATGTGATCTATTCACATAAAATGTAGCAATACATACACAGACTCAGATAAATGTATGGCTGGTTCAAGGGCAAATGCAAAATAGATAATCTGAAACAAAAGTATTAAAATAAATGAAATATTGACTGTGCTAATTTGTTTAATGAAAAACTTTCAATACTGAATTGAAATTTATGAAGTTACAGGGGCAAATTATAGAACTGTCCATTTCATTCTGTTTAAAAATGCGGACATTTATACTGGACACATTTTAGGGCAACATATTAGCGTAGGAATTAAAATTATGATGGTATAGCAGTTGCAAAAAAAGACAAAGTGTATTTCATGTGGCCATTTTATATTACATTTCCAAATCTAGTCGTTTTTGTTTTCAGCGTTTTTCCCATACATGTTGCTCTTTCTCTGTAAATGTCATAGGCTTTATATGTAGCATTGCAGAAACATGTATGTATGCAGCTACAAGTACAGAAGTGCCTTACGTTCATGGGGTTTAATGTTTAAGATTAACAGTAATGTTGTGGTGACAACACGGCCCTGGCATCTCCAGCCCTGAAGGTGGACTAGTTCAGGTCTAGTATTGCACATGGGATTGTTTTATTAGTCTGTACTTTTCCCACTAGTGGGAGCAGCATCTCTCCTCACTGGCAATTCAGTTGGGAGCAATATGGTCCTGACGTCTCTATTACTGAAGGCATAACAGTTTGAAAGTTGTGTTGCCTGTGCGAATGTCCGCTAGTTTGCCTGGCAAACATCTACCTTTAGTGCTAGGACTCTGGTACTTGAGTCGCTAAATCCCCGACAAAGCAGAATACACTGCAGAATTCCTATGAGCGATTACACTATAGCAGACCGTAGATAGTTACAGCAAAGAAACAGACAAGCAAGCTTCTTCTTGATGTAAAAGTGAACTCCAAATAAACTGCGTTATTGTATGCTCACACAGCTTTTTCTACATTTACAGGCATGGCACACTTGTTTGCATAATAAAGGGAAGATGTATGCAGGTTCAATACTTGCAGTGGGTAAGTGGTCAGCCAGCTCTTGCAATACCATGGGTCTCCTTGACCACCCTAATATAGGCAGGATGTGACAGTCCCACTTCTCACTGTGCTGGGTAAACATCTTACAATGGCTTGCTAGGTACATTTCCTAAGCCATTCAGACAACCTGACATCTAGGTGAGGCCATCTGAGACAAAGAATAGCTCACACCTGCACTATTTTTATTATTAATATTTATATAGTGCCAACTTCTTCCGCAGCACTTTACAATAACTACAGCTCAATTTAGTACTTTTGGTGCGAAGACCTCTGTAGATTGACAAATGTAAACAGTGCCCTTCCCTGTTTGTTTTTGTAAGACTAATAGCTGCTTGATCCAAGGAGACATCTGACTGCTATTTTGGGGTCAAGAAGGAATTTTTTCCTAGTTTGTTGCAAAATTGGAAGCGCTTCAGACTGGGTTTTTTGCCTTCTTTTGGATCAACAGCAAAAGCATATGTGAGGAAGGCTGAACTTGATGGACGCAAGTCTCTTTTCAGCTATGTAACTATGTAACTATGTAACATGCCTGTAGTGGCTGTCAGACTTTCAGCCACCAGAGATATGTCCTTATTAAGACCTGTCAAAATGTTAACATTTTATTTAATTAAGTTTACCTATTTAAACATTGCACTGAGGTTTCCCTATTGCTTGATTATTGAGTCAACCTGAGTCTTTTATAGCACGTTTTACAACCTTTCTATGTAGCCTCAGTCTGTGGATGCCCTAAGTTAGTTGTTAGATTATTCTCCTAATCATTGGCATTTGATCTTGGCTCCAATTCCTTTCTTTGATTACTGTTCACCCTTTTATGTTTCCACATTACTAGCTTTCCAACGCAGTCCTGCTATCTGACTAATCATCCTCCATTCGTTCCACATTACCAGTAACATACCTCAGCTCTCCATTCTAGACTATGCTTATGAATCAGAAGGCAACTCTCCAAGATGCTTATGAATCATCACTGGTACTGTTGTTTCATTCCGACGGACTCCCTGATTCAAACCATTACATTATTGAAAAAGACTTTATCTCAAGTTATCAATTCACAGTAAAAGCCAATGTTGTCTTGTTCTGGCTACACTTATTCAAAAAATCTGTATTAACTAAAGCTATACTCAATCTATTTGAAAACTCTGTATTCAGCAAGTTGCAAACTGCCTCCACTGTTACTGCGTGACATATGCAGCTCTCTATAAATACTTCTCTCTGAAACCTTTCTGATCCAGTTTGTTTTTTAACCTGACTCAACTACATTTAATTTCCCCCCCTAGTTAACCCCAAATGCCCCTAAGACACCCCCCCCCCCCCCCATATTACCTATTTTTTGTCTTCATTCCGTAGCCGGACCTAGGTCCTGGACGCCACCATCTTTTTGTTGGCAGATGAACTCTAGATAGTGCTGTGAAATTCCAACGCATGCCTAGTTAAACACTTGGGCATTCGCTACTGTCCAAAATTCGGACAAAAATTGTGTCTATTCATTCGTTAGAAAGACGAAGGAATGAATAGAAATTTCAGACAAACAAGATCAGTTTTTGTTTGTTTGTTCATTCAGTTTATTACAAGGATGGAGCTCTAGGCTTGCAGCTCCCTCCTTGTCATATGTAAAAAGAGAAGTGGCAGGGAACTGTGCTCCCTGCCACTTCCTAAGCCTCCCTTGTCCTTCCTCACTCTATGGGGGTCAATATGACCCCCATATTAACATTAGGGAGATTGAAATGCCTGTAGCTGCTCACTTCCAACAAATGGCCCCATGGTGCTCTGATAGGTAAATAGTGTGCCTTACAGGTAACCAATCAGATAAGGCTCACTATTTACCTATAAGAGCACTCTTATTGGTTGGCTTGAACAACCAATCATAGAGCCCTGAGTCAAATTGCATCATAAAAAGGGGCGGGGCTATCACGGCTGGCGTGAAAACCGCTGGTGAACGAAGAGGGACAATGGGAAGGGTCCCTCTCTGCCTGTAAAAGGTGAGTAACATGAGGCACATCCCTGGTCATCACATAAGGCACCCTGACACTCCATCCATAGCTTCTCCAAGGTTGACAATGAGAAAGGCAACATTGACTGGTTCCTACAGGAGTTTGTGCAGCAGTGTGATTTGAATCACCTGGTTACCCTTCTTGGGTGGGACAGAATGTGCGCTTGAGGCTCGTTGAGCAAATTCCTTCAAGGAATTCGGGGACTACCAGGTTGTAAAACAAGCTGTGCTGGCAAGGTAATTGGTTACCTCCGAGTTCAATAAACTCACGTTCCAAGAGATATGACCCACCCCAGATGACATCCTCCCAAAGTATGTCTGGAAGATTGGGCATGCACTGGAGGGGTGGTGGACAGGGATTGCAGTACACTCTGGGGAAGACTGCAAAAGGCTGTTGGAGCTACTGTATGCTGTTGGAGATGCACAGTGGACCCAAGAAAAATGAAATAGAATAAAAATAGAATCTTGAAATGCACTAAACACAATTAACAAATAGAACAATTCTCCCTCACAAACATGAACCTATACTAGACTCTCACTAGCACCCCTCTGTATATATAGGGATAACAAACAGTCACTCCAAATGTTTATAGCAGGATGATCAAATTTGGTGAGTATTCTCAGTCATGAACCATTGAGAAATAAATTAAATATAATAGTGCAGATAACTTTACAATATGATTATTGGTTGAATAAATAGTGCCAGGAATCTCTACCATAGACCGCTTGAGGATTGTTTATGACCCAGTCACAACCATTAAAAAGCCTTCAATGACAGGTAAGTTTTAATAAAAACTGAATTATTTTACAAAGGTAGCAGTATTACAAAAAACAGGTGAAAGTAAAATACCGAAATTTGTTTCGCCTACAATACAGCTTCTATCGCCTACAATACTTGTCATAATATGAAATACCTTTTTGACAGACAGGTGGGTGCAAAATCTTTAATGGAACGTACATGTTTTTACTCAGATCTCGGGGTGTCACTATTGTTATAGTTTCCCCTGTTCTAAGTGGCACTCTCTTACTGTTTATGCTGATAATTTACATGTAATTCTTGGTTGCTTCTCATTCCACTAAAGTTTAATCCACTTACGTTCACATGAGTATACTTCCTACAGTATTCCTAAAAGCATATTTAACAGACATTACTCTTGTTTGCTGCTTAAATATTTAAATATAGGATTATATTTTGAAGGAAAAAGATCTCAGAAGTGGCTATAAATATAAAATTCATCAAAGCAGCATATACCAACACAACAAGATTAACATTTACTAGAAATATGAAAAGAACGTTACCATTGGGACCACTCAATAGAAAATTTTACTTTCCACAATATCACAGTCCAAAATTGAATACACCAATTCCACCTAACATGTTTCTTGCTACATTTTGGCACTTGTTTCACAGGTATAACACATACTCACACAGGCGGCTTCATGAATAGCATATCTCCCTCTATTATACAGTCAAGATTAACTCTCTCTGTTCCAAAAAGTGAAAAGCAGGCTCATTGAGGTTTATCATAAAAATAATCATTAGTATTACTATTTTGCATATTTTTTGCCTTTTTTTGTCTCTCCATTTCATTCGTTTTGTATAGTACAGCTTACAAATTAGCAATACTTTTCCTCGTCTTCTCAGCAGGCAATGAAACATTGTTAGGAAGTCCTTTTTAACAATATTCTCATAAATGTGTTTTATGTCAGGTCATATGTTTTTCATTCCCGATTGGTAGATCTGTTAACTCATTTGCCCAGTTTGGGATATAATTTCAGATTTCTGTGTGCTAGCTGTTACTGATTATATTTGTTTCCTTACTATGTTTAATATGAAAGAACACTTCTTATTAGTGCAGCAGAACATGCTGTGGAGAAACCTGTGCATCTTCTTTTATCATAATAATAGTAAAACACTAAGTCTACATGCTCTGTTTTTTATACACAAGCAGGTTTCTTCTGATCATAGAACTAGCAGTTTGTGTTGCAAAGCCATCATGTTTATGTAATTGTTGTTATTGGGTTATTTTTTTAACATAATTTAGATTTTAATTTTAAACTTTAAAAAGCTAAATCAGCAGTTGCTTACATTTCTATACATTCTAAAAACATCTATAATCATCTTTCTGGTACTATGAGTGATGTATTTTTCTTACAGCTTCATGATTCATATATTCAGTATTTAGTAGACAACAACCCCTCATATATCGTTTAATATTGAAGGAGGAAGAAATCACTTTACATGGACTGCTTAGTTGAGTAATAAAAAAGGTCAACAATATGATCAAAATCGATGGCCCCATAACAGGCCCAGATGAGGCCATCAGTGAGCAGGTCATATGAGAGATGCATTGCTATCCCCATAAATAAATAAATTAGAATAAAAAAGTGGGGTTTCCAAATTCCTGGGGGCGTGGCCTGACCGCTCGAGGAGATGGACGTGTGAGTGATCAGCTCCGAGCGAGATTCCCCTAATACAGCGATTAACCGAGCAATAACCAAGAGATTGTCTACATACAAATAAGCGCACATACCCGAGTATCTCCCCGCCAACATGGCTCAGCAATCTACAAAGAAACCTAAACCAAAAGAAAGACTTCCCTGCAAATCACAACAAATTGGCCTCACCGCCACGCCGCACGCAAGATGGTGCCGATAGGCCACTATCACCGGCCTCAAGTTCAGGAAGAAGCGACATCACTACGATCTCTAACCGAGAACTCCCGGCCACATATTCATCGATTCAAAAAATGCTGAATGGTCTGCAAACATCCCTGCAAGCAGATTTTGCCAAACTGCCGAAAGAAATAAGAGCTGATGTAAAAGCACTGGGGGATCGTACGGAATACCTTGAGAATAAAACAAAGGAAATCATCACTGCGCATAATAATGTTGCTGAGGCCTATGAAACCATGGACACGAAAATAACATCTATTATCACCAAACTTGCCGACCACAAGGATAGAGATCGGAGAAATAATGTCCGCATACGCGGCATCCCAGAGGAGATTGGTCCTAACAATTTGGCCTCTTATGTCCAAACTTTATTTCACCTGCTAACCCCTGATCTCCCAGAATCAGCACTGCTTCTAGACAGGACCCACCGGTTATCCAGACCTCGGCATCTCCCAGCATCTACGCCGAGGGATACTATAACAAGGATTCATTATTACACCACCAAAGAGGCAATAATGTCAGCATCAAGAAAGCATCCAACTCTCCCTGATGCATATAGCAAGATCCAATTATATACCGACCTCTCGGCAACCACATTGGCTGCAAGGAAAAGTTTTATGCCAATTACCAAAGCACTGAGAGCGGCAGATATACCCTACAAATGGGGGTTCCCAGCCCGCATCATCATTTGACGTAATGGCACCAAAAAACACCTATTAACCCCAGAAGCTGGAAGAAAAGCTTTGGAAGAATGGAACATACCGCTGACCACAGAGGCAAATGACGGCCCACCTTCAGAAGCCCTGGCCAAATCACAGATGAAACTTACCCATGACTGGGAAACACAAACCGCAGTTAAGTGACTCTACCCGCACTCGGCCTTAGAGGCCCTTAGCGAATGCATGAACACCCTTAACCTTAAGACCGGTAAATGGACATGGTGGTAATATCAGATCGACTTAAGTTATATGCATAATTTGTTTATTTAAGTTTATGTTGTTCTACCTCCCCCCGATAATCTATACAAAATGCTGTTTAGTACTTGAGTACATCTACTAATAAGGTAAAAACTTACAAAGGCTTCAGGAACAGCGGGTGACTCTCAGCGACCTACACTTAGCCTCTTTCATATAGCACATATGATATCCATACCCAGCCGCTACATACCCTGTGAATAAACCCAGATAACGGGAATACCTTAATTCGGTAGCAAAAAACAGGATAGAACGATCCATATAACAAATATTATTTAACATACATATATTGACCTGTTTAAACACCATCTTGCTGGCTTTCTACTGTACCCTGGGTAATAACCTGAACCTAAGCCACACATACACGGTGCTAGAGGAGTACGCTGCACACTCCAATTAACCCCATTTTTATATTAAAAAAAAATATATATATATATATATATATTCGCCAATTCGGCAGTTCTTTGGTGTTACCAAAGTTGAATATGCGTCAAGACACACTCAATGGTGGACTAGCCTTGACATGTAACTTTCATAGAGATCTACAATATTGAGCTTTACCGAGATATATTTGGACGCAACTAAGATACGGTCAAGCCTAATGTTTTATATATGCATGTTGTAATTGTTATATACCTTACGGGAGAACTAACTGGGACCCATTCACTCTGGTGTAACTACTAGGGGAACTGGGAGATTTGGATAAGCAGGAATATACTACTGATCCTAGTTAGAGGTTCAGACTCTGGTACACCACCACTAATGGTAGATGTGTAGAGTGGATGGGACTTAACCAATACACATACACCTAATAATAGATGGTCTCCCCCTAGAGATTGGGAACTCTCCGCCCCCACGAGGGCTTCAGTGCTCAAGAACACTGGGAAAATCAGGTCTCGTGTTGGAGACCTTGCTTCTGTACATAGTTGTTTATATGTTTTATGTTGCCCCCCCTCTCTTAACCCTTCTCCTTTTAAGGTTGATCTGTTGTCACCACTACATGACCATACTTACTCTGCAAACAATCACCACGACGGCAGATGTGTACCCAATATGGAATCAATATGTCAAGACAATGCTCCATAATGGGCTAATCCAATGACTTGACACTATAGGACAAGCCCCTATAGTTAACGCCTAAGGGCAAACTCACTGCAGTTATATATACCAACCCCAGTAATCACTTTCCATGGCGCTTAATATCTTTTCACTAAACACTAAGGGCCTTAACTCACCTCATAAACGCCACATGGCCTTAATGGAGGCAAAGGAACATAACGCACATGTAGCACTATACCAGGAAACCCATTTCCAAACCTCCCATCAGCCTAAATTCTCCTCCGAGCATTTTCTGACAGGCTACCACAGCACATATAAGAAAAAAAAGAGGGGAGTCACAATTTTAATCAGCAACATAGTCTCCTATCAACTAATAAAAAAAGTAAGCGACAAAAGGGGATGCTACCTCCTCCTACAATGCATAATTAACAATGCCCAATATACAATAGTCAACATATATGGCCCCCATAACGGTCACCATATATTTTTGGACCACATTCTTACTCTAACAAAAGCTCATGAATTTGGAGAGATCCTTGTTGGGGTGACACCAATTTTGTTGTTGACCCGACATTAGATATCACTTCCTCCTCCAGAGTATCACCAAGGACGGCACACCAGAGGACACGTTCCACTTCCCTCATAGCAACTACTCTACTCACACACGGCTATGTGGATATTTGGAGAACCCTTCACCCCCTAGAAAGAGATTACACTCATCATTCCCTAGTACATGATACCTACTCCCGAATTTATTGTTTTTTAATTCCATCAACACAGGTCCCTACTATTTGCAAGGCCGATATAGACATTATCTCATGGTCGGACCATGCACCAATCACACTCTCAATCGCCACACAACACCCTACGAGTGGGAACCGCACTTCGCGACTAAACGACTCTCTTCTCAGAGATCAAACACTGGTAACACAAATTGCCAATGATTTAGAAACATATTTTTCTATGAATAACACGGGTGACGTGGAGGTAGAAACCTTGTGGCAAGCCCACAAAGCGGTCCTTTGGGGACAATTCATCAAACACGCTAGCTACAACAAAAAACAACACATGAAAAAACACATAGATACAATCACTGAGCTAACCACACTCACCCAGGCGAACAAACAGGCACCAGCACATGACACCACAAAGCGGATTCTCCAACTTCAAGCCACACTGAGAGATATGGAACTGGCCAAAACAACATACCTACTAATGAAAATGAAACACAAATTTTTCAAAGATGGGAATAACGCGTAGACGTGACTGCATGTGTGGCTGGTTCCACCGGATCCTTTTCGGCTGCCTTGAGGGTTATTGTACCTCCAGATATAGTGAAGTCGAGGACTGATGACTACTCATTCAAGGCGGCTCTATTTCAACTACACCGCGGTCTTTTGAGAAGATACCGACCGCGGCATCTATATATGTTGTGAGTGACTCACCAGGTGCCTGTGTGAGTAGTCTGCTACATCGTTCACCGCGGTCTTTTTCGAAGATCCCGACCGCGGTGCATATCGCCGTTCCTCGACGGACCCCCTTTGAAGTGGGTCGGATACCGGCGGCACAGAACCCTCTTCTACACCCTTTTCCTTTTTTGGGGGTTGTCCTCCTTTATTACCTCGGTGGGGGGCCCACACCGAGGCAGGTACTGTTTATGCATTATAATTTTTATTCTTTTTATATATAGGTTTTTATTATTTTTCTGGCAGCTGTTTCTGATACCGTATGTGATACTTTGTATTCTTTATACAGAGTTAGATGACAGATCAATATCCAGATTATACTTTGTATGGTGTTACATATTTTACAAAGTAAATTGATTGATACATTGTTAGTGGATCCGTGTACACATTGTGATTATTTAATTTTTCAATGTTTTGCTTGATTTTTTAAATAAATATATCTATATATTTTTTGTATAAGTGTTAAGTCACAGTTTATACAATAGTTATTCTGTGACATATCCATTCTTGAGCGCACATACTTCTGTATACTTTTTTGAGCTACCACTCAGTTTTGGACGCTTGTGCATGTATGTAGCCGCCAGTCCTAATATTTCTTTATTCTATACACCTGATATCTATCTTTTCCAGGGATATTTTTAGCAGCACAACTTAAAACAAGAGCTCTATCGTCTAAGATAGCATTCATCCAAACTAAAAATGGGGTAAAAATCACTAATCCTCATGAAATTGCAGAAGAATTTAGTAGGTACTACAAAGACCTCTATAACTTAGCAGAACAAAATGATTGCCATACACCTAAACAGGAAGATATTGATTTCTTCCTAAAAGATATACATCTACCCACTCTCACACAGGAAGAGGGAGTAAGATGGCCCAACCATTTACCCCGCAAGAAATCTTAGATACGCTTGAGCAGCTACCAAAACACAAATCACCCGGACCCGATGGGTTCACAAACCTATATTACCGCACTTACAAAACCATTCTAGCGCCCCACATTTCTGCCCTGTTCAATCAATGCTTTCAAAAAGGGTCCATGACCACAGCAATGCTTCAGGCCCACATATCAACTCTACCAAAACCGGGTAAACCCCCGACCCAATGCTCTAACTTCCGACCAATCTCTCTCTTGAATTGTGACACTAAAATCCACGCCAAACTGCTAGCGAATAGAATAAACCCTATCCTGAACCGCATGGTACACAATGACCAATCAGGCTTTATCAAAGGAAGGCAGGGCTCCGATGACACCAGGAAAATTGTTAATATATTGTCCCACACAGCATCAGCAAAGACTGAAAGCCTTCTTTTGGCCCTAGATGCCGAAAAAGCCTTTGACAGGTTTAACTGGACATATATGTCATCGGTCTTAAACAAATATGGATTCCCAAAAGAGATGATTTGAGGGATAATGACACTCTATAAACACCCCACCGCCCAAGTGAATCAATCGTGATGTATCTCGTCACCCTTCGGCCTCACCAATGGCACGAGACAGGGATGCCCATTATTTCCGCTCCTTTTCATCCTCACTTTAGAACCCCTTGCTCACAAGGTCAGACAAGATCTGCTTATTTCAGGCATACACATAAACAATACCAACTATCGATTGTCATGTTTGCTGATGATATTCTAATAACCGTCAGCAGCCCAGAGACATCCTTGTCTCGAATCATGGAGCTGTTACAGGAATATGGGAAGATATCATATTACAAGCTTAATAAAGCCAAAACACAGGCCCTACCGCTACATTTACCCACATTGACAGACTACGTCAGACCTTTTTATTCGACTGGAGACAGACACACATTACATATTTAGGAGTGAAACTAGCTATACACGCCCAAAAAACTGTATCCCTGAACTACGGCCCACTGCATCGCATATGTACTTCCCACTTTCAGACTTGGAAACGTTTCCACCCATCCTGGCTGGGCCGAATCCACACTATCAAAATGGTATTATCTAAAATCCTATACATCTTCCGAATGCTGCCGCTACATGTTCAACTGCATATCCTTAAAACTCTCCAATCCACTTTAACCAGATTCATCTGGAATAAAACAAAACCAAGATTACCTATCTCCTTACTCCAATTGACACCACAATCGGGAGGCCTAGGTGTACCAAAAATAATCACCTACTACAAGGCTACCTCCCTTGATTCTGCTATTCGACTTCACGTCCCCAGATACACGTGCCAGTGGGTGGACATGGAGTATGACAAAGTACACCCGCACTCCATGCTTCAGATAATGTGGTCTCTGAAAATATATCGCCAAAGTTAGCACTATACCCCACCACTACCTTAACATTTAAATTTTGGGATAGAGTATTAACCAATGTTTCTGAAAAGGGAATTTTGCACATATGCCCCAATCGAAGCACTAGAGAGGTTGACCCCATGGTTATCATTAAAAGCTTGGTCCGCATATGGTATTAAGCACATCAAAGTTCTATGCCAGCAAAACAAAATCAGGGCATTCCCAGATCTACAGACACAATACAACCTACCTAATTCTCTCATTTTCCAATACCTACAATTGAAAAGCATTGTACATACTAAGGTGACGCTATGACCCCAGACTACACCACAAGTTACGACCTACGCAATAGCTGTCCTCTCTAGATGCCACTCTGCACAGCTTAAACCCAAATCAATATCGATATGTTACAAAACAATAACAGACAGAACACCACCTCACTCTTTCAACTACATAACACAGTGGGAAAAAGAAGGCCTACTCAAACTTACTGATGGTTTCAGGCGCTAAACGCCCTTAAGGGCATTACATCATGCTTCTCCCACGTAGAGGCCCACAAAAAGGTAATATACAGATGGTACCTCACTCCACAATGGCTCCATCAGATTTATCCTACTGTGAATTCCGTTTGTTGGAGATGTGAATCAAAAGAGGGCAAAATGACACATATCTGGTGGGAATGTGAGGAGATTAGACCTCTATGGTCACACGTTCAACAACTTTTGAAAAAAATACTAAACCTAGCGCCTGTTACACCATCTCTAACGCTTTTACTCCTATTCCCATCCCAATTGAAAAAGGAAACAAAACAAATAGCTTCCCTCATTATCTTAGCGGCGAGACACCTACTAGCCCAGAACTGGAAAAAGTCAAACTCCCCATCCCGAAAAGAGTTAGTGAGCAAACTATACCAATATTATAGATATGAGGTTCTCGCCTCGGACTCATACATAAAAACAAATAAGACAGTACAAATGTGGAAACCATGGCTTTCCTTTTTGGGTCACTAGACCCAGAAGACCAGTACAGGCAAAAATACTACACCAACGAACCCATAGCTCTAGAGTGCACCGCACATATCACTGAAAAAACCCAGGCCAAAACCCAAGCAAGAGTTTAAATAATAGGACCACAGGGTAAGGATAGGATATGCACAGGGAAGGACAAATGCATACTCGAATGTTTGACGTTATGTTTCCAACATTGTAATGTGCATTATGTAATGTCAAATGAAATATTGTACTGGTCATGTCGACCTTTCCCCCTTTCCCCTCTTTTTTATTCTGTACCCCTCTTTCCTTTTTCATTTTGTTTGAAAATAAAAAAAATTCTAAATGGGACAAAAAAAAAAGTGGGGTTTCCCATAACTCCATACAAAAAAACGTAGAGACCTGTGGCCTCTCCTATATCTCCAGGTCATGGTCTAATGAAAAGTCTCTTGGAACACGAGATACCCATTTTTCAGGACCCTATTCATTAAAAGGGCAAATTACAAAAAAGAGATGACAAAAAGTGAAGATGTGATAAAGACATTAGAGAAATCATAGTATTGGTGCTTTGCAAAGCACAAAATGTAACACATGTACTTGTATGGGGCAATTGGAATTTGATGCCAAGTAAAATATAATGCTGTTAAATGTCTATCCCTTTTAAGTCATATAAACTGAAAAGTATCCTGCCAGTTAATAAAATATTAAGAATTTTAATGCATTTTTAAAGCATAGAAATACACATAGAAAACAAACATAGAAAAATGTTGCTTGGTATGATGCCTGGTTGCCTGCCAAGTTCAGAAATATATACAGAGCAGTCTCGATATAGAAGCTGCATATGAATAAAGGAAGAAGGAGCACTCCCTCATTTTCTTTTCTACAATGTTAAAATGCCAAGTTTTCTGTATGAATGTTCCAGCACTATGAGTAGCACTCCTCCCTTCACAGTAAGAACAGTGTTTCACCTGCAAATAAAGTAAAGGGTCCCACAGGTTCCTACTGTAGAAGAGCCCTGCCACCTACATTTTTATAATCAAAGGGGGATTGGACAAGGGAGGCACAAATGGCAGATAGTGGGTTAGTGCTAGATGTTAAACAGAAGAAAACATTGACTAGATAATAGTTAATGAGGGAATATGCATTTTAAAGTCTAGGGATATTTTGTAATCATTTTTAAAGAGATGGGGAAAGGGAAGGTGAGAAAGTGAAATGGAAGTAAATAGTTGAAATTCAAATGGTAGTGTGCTTGGGTGATTGAAGGTCACACCAAAGAGTTGGTGAAGTGGGAGGGTTTGATTGGAGAATTAAAGACCCTTGAGTAATAAGAACAAAGGAGTGACTCAAGCATAGAATGAGCAGACATATGGATGGCATTGTAATTCACATTAAGGATTTTAAATTGAATTATTCACTATGGAGCAATTGGTTGGTATTTTAAAGTAATGTTTTTCAAATTACTTTAGCCATTTCTAGAGAATGGTGGGTCTTTTGACAAACAATAAAGAATATATATATATATATATATATATATATATATATATATATGTATATCTTACTGCAATAAATTCATATTGCACTGCATTTTTTTATTATTTTCCCCTGGATTCTGATTTGACACATTGTTTATATATTTACTGGTTTATCCATGCACATTTATATATTGTGGTTTTGTGTGACCCTTGTACAATTAGTGTATACTCATTTTTATTTAAGTGACAGTATAGAAATATAGTATTGGTATATTACAATATGGATTAACACAGATTAAACTAGCAGATACATATCAAATACCTATGTTCAGTCCCTAATTAATTCTGCTGCCAGGCTTATATTTCTCTCCTAGCGCTCCTCTCACACATCACCTGTCTGTCAATAGCTAAATTGGCATTCTCTATCTTATAGGATTAAATTAAAAATATTAACTCCTACCTACAAAACGCTCAACAACTCCAATCCCACTACACTCAGTCTCACCATTCTGATGGTGACCTTCTCTTGGCCGCTGCTAGTACTTATATTGCTAACTCGCACTTATATGAGTTCTCATGGGCAGCTCCATTCCTATGGAACAGAGTTTCTGCACCATCTGACTCTACCCTAATTTTCAATCCTTAAAACCCATATCTATAAGCCTATTATTTCTCATGGTAATTGTCATTCCTCCCCAACTTAATTTGTTGCTCTACACTGTACACATTCTCCTTCCAATTCTGCTGTTTTCCCACGTTTGACTTCATCGTTATCCCACATGCTGGCCTTATTGTTAGTTTGGATACTCTACCTCCTCTAGATTGCAAACTGGGTTGAGCAGGGTTCTTATTAACTTATTGTTCCTGTCCAAATTTATAATAGTATGTATTTTTGTTGTTAAATTACCCTCTTTATATTGTAAAGAGCTGCAGAATAAGTAGTTAAAATCCAGTCAAACACAACACCAAACTTACAGCCCGAACAAGTGTACAACATTTCTATGCATAATCTGTGACAGCGTGTTTAGACTTGTTTAAGAATTTTGCATAACATGATAAAGTAGCATGATTGCTATGTACTGTTAGATAAAGCTTTATAAATCTGTAAGAAACGTGTATAATGCCGAGCAATTCTCTCATTTTACAGCTTTAAAATCTTTAAAAAATTACCACACTTAAACCACAATATTTTATACATCATAATAAAAATAGATCACTATAAATACAATTTTGCACCAAAAAGCACAAACTTAACTTATGTTTTCTTCTCCCATCATTTGTGAATATTTCTGCACATTGTGAATTGGGCTTTAGACATTTTTAAGTTGTGCGAACATAAAAAAAGATTATTTAAAAAAAAAAGGAATAAAAAACTTGCTATAGATGCAGGTGCTTAGAAAGATTATAAAATCTCTGTTCTACCAGGACCCTGGTTATTCAGAGCTGTACTTTTGCATTGGCAAAAACATGTCCTATAAATTGCAGGCCATTATAAAGTGAGGACACAGAAATGTGGATTGGGAAACTAACAAAGACAGTGATAGCTGAACTTATTTGCATATATTTAAAATTCTCAAAATGTATGCTTTTTTCAGAGCTGCTATATCTGGGGCAAGATTTTGTTTATATGTACCTCATCATTTGCAGGCACTGCACAGCAGAATATTTTACAACTTGAACAGGTTACATTAATTACAGTAAATTTCAAAGATATGATACAAAATTCATGTCAGACTCCATTCATTTTCAGATTATGTACGAAAGAAGCAAAGGTTGTTTTATTCAGAAATCACTAGCCTAGTATTAATATTGAATATCTACAGCTTTGTACACTTAGAACTTTCAAAAGATCTGAGTAAGAAGCTTGTGAGATCTCAAATTCTATAGCATATGTTAGAAGATGTACAATAATCCCAAAATGCTAATTGAAATTTTTCATGCTTGTTATTGATATATCATTCTGAAAGAAACTATTAATGTGCATTCAAACTTTATGTTAGATATTGTTGTTGGACTTATTTAATAATTTTAAATAATTTCTTCATTTTTTTCTCATAAAACCCATGCAGTGAAAGGAAAAACATACTTATCTCAAAAGAAGCACATTCTCTGTTTTCTTTAACATTTTTAGAATGCAGTCATTTCATATCATCAATCACCTCTGCCTCAGATATCTTAAGATTTCTAACCACGCAGACTTTCTTTTTCTATTATGGATTTTATGATTTATGAGAATTGATAACTGTACTGACAGCTTCAAGATTTGTATTGTAACCTACATGGGATCACCTCAGACAGCGATGTTTTATAACCGACTCTAGAGTTATAAAGTTACAAAATAGTTTATAATTTTGGGGTATAATTATGACATTATTTTAAATTAAATAATGCAAGAATCAAAATGACTATTTTATATAATATACTATATTTATTCTAAATAAGGGGTGCTTATTTAGAATAAAAACAAAAACATAAAATGTATGATTTTATATAGATTTTCACATTGCTATTAAACATTTAATTTTAAGAACATATTTTGTGTTTTGGTTGATGTCTCTTAATAAAGTTTTGTTAACTTCACTTAAAACCCAATAGTGAAAAAAATAAATAAATAACAGTTGTTTGGTACGCTATTCAGTTTTCAATGAGAGGAGCAAAACTTGCAATGATACTTTTCAGCTAGTTTAACTCTGTAAATGTTTGCAACTAAATTATTTATTATGAAAATTTCACAGGATCTAAAGAAAAATACGATATAGAATGAAAGTGGCTCCAAAATCATGCCCTAAACTGCTTACTACATGTGAAACAAAATCTCAGAAGGCAGTGTGCATGCATTGAATGAGTACTAAACAGATTAAATCCAATATTAACCTTCTCAATGCTGGTATAACATTTATCATATATATATATATATATATATATATATATATATATATATATATATATATATATATATGCACACAGCCTGGCCCAAAAAAAAGTTGCCACCAAAAAAAAAAGATCACACACTCTAATATTTTGTTGGACCACCTTTAGTTTTGATTACGGTATGCATTCGCTGTGGCATTGTTTCAATAAGCTTCTGCAATGTCACAAGATTTATTTCTGTCCAGTGTTGCATTCATTTTTCACCAAGATCTTGTATTGATGATGAGAGAGTCGGACCACTGTGCAAAGCCTTCTCCAGCACATCCCAAAGATTCATAATGGGGTTAAGGTCTGAACTTAGTAGTGGACAATCCATGTGTGAAAATGATGTCTCATGCTCCCTGAACCACTCTTTCACAATTTGAGTCTGATGAATCCTGGCATTGTCATCTTGGAATATGCCCATGCCATCAGGGAAGAAAAAAATCCAATGATGGAATAGCCTGATCATTCAGTATATTCAGGTAGTCAGTTGACCTCATTCTTTGGGCACATAATGTTGCTGAACCTAGACCTGACCAACTACAGCAACCCCAGATCATAGCACTGCACCCACAGGCTTGTACAGTAGGCACTAGGCATGATGGGTGCATCGCTTCATCTGCCTCTCTTCTTACCCTGATGCGCCCAACACTGGTGGTTCCCCACTATCCTTCTAGTTTTTAATAATGTGTTGGACAGTTCTTAACCCAATTTTAGCAGTTTCTGCAATCTCCCAAGATGTTTTCTCTGCTTGATGCATGCCGATTTGACCCTTCTCAAACAGACTAACATCTTTTCCACAACCACAGGATGCATTTTGTGACATGGTTGTTTAAAAAATGAGAAGCTACCTATTTGCTTAGTTAAATCCAGGTGGCAACTTTTTTTTGGTCAGGCAGTGTATACACACACACACACACATATATATATATACAGTAAATACATTGTTAAACACAGATGTGCACAAAACAGTCAAGCCATAACACTTGCTTTTCCTACAAAAATCTCATATTGGCCATGCTGTTATTGCTACAAGGGATTCTGTGTGGGCATATGCATATAAGTTCAACATTTATTACACCTTATAAGCAAATCCTTGGAGTATAAATCTGCTGTATACAACAACTTTGAAACACAACTCAGATAGAGGTGCAAAGCCAGAAAAGCATTCATGGATGGCTAATGCAACTCATCAGCATGAGGTTGGCTACTGGCTTCCTACTGTGGCTTGGCGTTACTTGCGGAGCACAAACCATTGCAGTTACGGTGCGAGAAAAAGTGATTTAAAACCTTCTATGTGAATTCAGTTGATAATAAATACATTGTTAAACACATATTTGCACACACCAGTCTAGCTATAAGACTTGACCACATAGATCTCATATTTGCTGTACTGTTATTACTGCAAAGGATTCTGTGTGAGCATATACAAATAAGATCAACAAAGAACCACATGTTTGCCTTATTAATTCCAGTTTATACATGGATTTCTTGGAGTATATGCTTGCTATATACAACAACTTAAAATAAGAAAGACTTTACTGCCCGCCTTACTTTAAATGTAGTGTAGTGAATAGTTATATGGGAAACATTGGTTTCAATGTTTTTCTATGAGAAGCATCGTTGACAAATCCAGGAGATTGCCATGAAAACATAAAAAAATACCAATATTAATCATCTTAATACTAGAAATACTAGGCATTTAGCAATCTAGGTACATATGTCAAGCACCTGTAAGATCTAAATTCTCCAACTAAGCAGTATATATTCACAAAAGTGATAAAGGCTCACTATTACCTTGTACATGTTTTAACAATCACTTCACCATCTTATTGTGTAGACAATCCTTTAAAGGAACAGGAGCAATAAGTGATGTAAAGGTTAACCGCATGTCCCCTCTGGCTTATTTTATAAAAGTGCTGATTTCAAGAGAAATCTATAATTTATAAATCCCCTTGGTAATACCTCCCAGCTGTCAATCAGATATCTGAGAGAGCTTACTGCTTCACTCACTTTGAACTGTATTTCAAAGCAGACATGAAAGTTTCTACACGAGAAACATTGGTATTAATGTTTCTCTATGAGAAGCATTGTTGACAGATCCTGGAGATTGCCACATAAGCACAGTGTATTCCAAGGCATCCCTATGAGAAGCATTGGATTGGACACAAGTTATCAGTAATGAGAATTTCACAGGTAAAACACTGGAATAAAAATAAGTTCAACAGATTTTTTTCTTAACCTTTAAAACATGTATAAATTTAGTTTCATCTAAACATAATAGAAACCTTCCAATTAAATAAAAATAAAAAAGCTATAAATATATATATATATATATATACAGGGGGTTGAATTTACCAACATGCCCTAGTTGAAAACAGCTTCTTCCGACGCTAGCCACACTTGTCCTTAACGTTTTGATGTGCCTTGGGAAACCCTACAGGTACCCTTTGCTTGG
Source organism: Pelobates fuscus (assembly GCF_036172605.1). Lineage (NCBI taxonomy): Eukaryota > Metazoa > Chordata > Amphibia > Anura > Pelobatidae > Pelobates > Pelobates fuscus. Next base: position 108,048,149 of record NC_086322.1, read on the forward strand.
TGCTCCAAGAGATCCCCTTATTAAATTTCTTAAGTGCCTACTTTACTCATTAAGCACGAATATTATGTTTACCTATCAAGAGACCTGCGTGTCTCCCTATTGATAATCCCGCTGAGATTTGCATATCTCGTGTCACGATTTATTACTTCAAACGCCTGAAACCTGCGTGTTTCCCACTGTTTATTCACTGCACATTCTCTATGTCATGTTAATACTTCAATAAAAAGATTTACAAAAAAAAAAGAATTTACCAACATGCATAAATGGGGTGCTGCTGGGGCCAATTCATACAATTCACAAGTTTCAGCACACTCGCTCATCTACTAAATAACAACTTTACAAAAAGAAAAAAACTAATCCAGGCAAAAATAAGGGAGTTTTAGTTACCGTACATGATCATGCATTGCATAAGCCTGCCACAACGTCAATGTACGTCCTATTATAACAACCTAATGTTGGGAAGTTAGGTTGTAAGGGTACAAATGGGGTACATTGATGTTGTGGCAGGCTTATGGAAAATGATCATATACTGTAACTGTAGCGGAATGGACCTTGCTACAGTACCCTTATACCACTACAAGCCGTCCGTATCCTCTTGTTCCCATTGTCCTTATGGTTGGGGCTTGATGTCCCTATGTGAGACATACACTGTGAGACATACACTGTTTCTACCTTTTGTGGACTGTAACGGACCGTTTCAGCAGACAAGGGGTTAAAATCGTTTAGGCGATAATCCCCTTTTCAAAGACAGGCACAGCTACTGTAAAATCATCAAAACTCACAAATTGGATATAAGTGAATGCACCAAACTCCCGAACTGCATACAAGGGAATAAGGTAGCACTCCAAACTACCGAACTGGAACCTCACGAATAGCTGCTAGCAGACGAACAGGAAAAGCTCCCAAGCGGCTTACACTCCTGGCAGTCAGTCCCTATCAGCATACAGTGAATCCCCCAAGAACGAGACAAGGCTCCGTGTTGGGGATCAAGCAGGGGTCTGAGGTGCTTGCACACCCAGCCTGGTTTTTATTACAGTCTTTTCAAATACAGGACCGTCCACAGGGAGGTATAAAACAACCAATCACATATCAGTTACATCCCACATATTCCCTCCCCTTATCCTGAGAGGAAACTCAATTATACATACAGTTAAACATACTTTCTACCCAACTTTCCAACTCTAAAACCATACATCACATTCACATAAAAATTACATATGCACAATCAATCCATTCAGGGGAACAACATATTAAATAATGGCATGAATCAGACCAGGGGTTCAAAAGTTAGTAAAATATCTTTTGGGCCCTGGCTGGCACATGGCTATCTGGCTCAGACCGGTTTTACAGAGCCCTCTTTCCTGGAGACAATGGGAAAATAATCCAATTATATGCAGGGATAGAAGCAGACTCCATTGAGCACATGGTTGCAAAAAGACCTAAAATACAATAAAATACACAAGGTTACATTTACTACATAAAATAAAGACATGCAACATATCCCCAGATAGCTTAGGTCTGAGTGCATATTATTGAATGGCGCTCAGACCACACACATACAGTTCAATTGCCATGGAGCTAAAGTCTTTCCCATAGTCTTTCATTATATGAATGGGCTCCATGGCATAGCTATCTGGGGTATCACCGCTCACACAGGGCAAGTACCAAATGACCCCACTGTATTTAAAGGGCCAGAATGAGTGACATGCACTCTGTTAGGGCCGAATACGGTTTTTAAAGGGCCCAATCTCCCAGGGCCATAGTCCAAAGGCAGCAGGCGGGCAACCAGGCTTCTCCAATGCAATGTGGCGAGATTGCTCTCGTCACATGGACTTAAACAGTAACTCTTCGAACTCCCAAACTCTCGAAATAGCAGTCGAACATGTGGTGGCGGCCATCTTGTTTTGTCAAACGCATCCAGCGGTGTTTGGTCGTTGAGTGCATGGAACTCAAATCGGACACTCAATGGTGCGAATACCGCAAAACTCTTACCTTCCATGGATGTTCGGCTATTCAAATGGCAGTCAAATGGTGTTCAGTAAGAAGATGCCCCAGAACAAGAGACCTACACTGACTATATTCACGAATGGCAAATTTGGTATTTCAAACTTTATTTCGAATCCTTGAAGTAGACCGGCCGCACAGCCTGATTCTCTGGAACTGTTTTGGGCATGCAGTCGGTCAAAATAAGACTTCCTTAGAATTCCTGAATCCCTAAACTGATATGGGTGATTTTTGGATATGTTGGTCACGTTGATCAGGGCTATTAGGGGATGTAATATTTGTGGGGATACTGTGTGGTCTGGGGGTACTTTTGGGGTTTGGTAAAATGTGTGTTTTTTCCTGCCTAGAGATAATTGAGTTAATACAGTATCTGACTCAATTATCTCCCAGGCAGAGTGGAGGAATTGTACGCTATGTGTGGGAGTGTCATTTATTGGAATACTGTCTGATTGGTCTATGAATAGTGTCACTCAGTTTCCTACAATGTCCATGTGGGCGTACCCCTTGAATGGGGATTCTCATAAATCCTCATAAAAGGCCGGCTGTGGCTCCATTAAAATGAGTTATACCCTTAGAGCTGAGTGTCGTCCAGTTGCTGGCGATGTGTTGGGAGATTCTTGGAGTATTTTCTTGTATTTGGCTGTTTCCTTGGCAGATTCTACTTATTCCTTAGTACATCTTGGAGTACCAGTGGAGGAGTTGCTATTTAGTGGATGAGTGAGTACACTGGATCTAATATATTTTTGAATGAATTAATATTGAACTATGATCTGGGCTGCCTAATATCAGTTCTGTTCAAAACTTACATCTGTTTTTAGCACACAGTGCGCTAGAGACATATATAAGGAGATTCTCCCTTTCTGGCAGTTCACTTGCAAAGGAAACCTTTGCTCTCCCTTCTCCTTTATCCCTTTGTTTGCTTCCTCTGCCTCCCTCCTTTCATTGCCAGTTTTTTTGTTTTGTTTTTTAAAGAAAACATCTTCTCCCCTCTCCTCTATGAGAAACAATTGATTGGGCCATGTGAGGCCCTTGCTGATGTCAAAAGATGCATGGAGATCTTTGGCTGGCAGTAGATTACAGGTACATTTGAAAAGTTTAAAGTCTTTTTAGCATATTTGAAAGGAGGGGGCAGTAAATGCAGACAATGCCAGGGATATATCTACTCTAAACCCTAATAGGGTTTTAGAAAGGGCATATGCTAGGGCCCTTTTGACAGATCATGAACATCTCATCAGTGAGGTTACCAAAAAAGCAGAAGGAGGAATCATATGGTGTATCTGCACCTTTGATGCAGTCTGGGAAGCCATGCAAGGTGTCTTTCAGAAATTCTGGCCTATATTGATGTCGGATAGACACCTGAACGATGTAGTGACACCCTATCCATCTATCATGGCTCGCAGAAGGAAACATCTGAGAGATTTTCTGGTACCAAGTCACCACCCACCCCCCCTTCTGCTTCAGGTGACCCTAAACATTACTTACCAGTGGGCACTTTCGAATGTGGTCACTGTAGTGCCTGCCCCTTTATTAATAGACAGTCTAAGTCCTTCTCTAATAGCACAAACGCGGAAAGCTTTAGACCATGTTCCTTCTTCAATTGTTGTTCAGTTGAAGTCATTTACCTACTTACCTATTCCTGTGGACTCATGTATGTGGGTAAGACATTCCGAACTTTTAAGTGTAGGATCCGTGAACATGTTAATTTGGTAAGGAGACGCCTCTACACCCCAATCTCCAGACACTTACCCCAATGTCAGGATCACTCTGAATACGGTCCATGTGCTTGGAACACATACCACAACCACCATGGAAAAGGGGTTGGGATACAAAATTACACCAGAGAGAAGCATTCTGGATAGATTAAAAACCTTATCCCCACAGGGACTCAATGAAGGCTTCTCTTACTTTTCTCTTATATAGTCTTGGGACTTATTTTTGACTTATATGTGGATTATTGTATAGCAAACTTATTTATCATATTCAGGCTAACCCCTTTATTTTACCTATTATATTAGTACTTTTACATTGTAATTTGGGTTGGTGTTTGATGTTTGACTTCCCCCCAGTCACAGACTTCCCCCCAGTAGTCTACCTCATCATGTATTTGACATTTTATGTCATTTACTATGCCTGCACTTAGTGAGCTTATGTGGTCCCTCTCGGGGTTACTCGGATAGCATATTATGCAATCACTAGGAAACACCATGGACTTTGGAGTGCAAAGACCATAATATGGGACATTTAAGTGCCAGGGGTAGTTGACAGGACCACCCGCGGGTGGCTGCAGGATTAGGCTGACTAAGGTGTATCTGTGGGAGTATACTAGCCCTTATTTACTGGAGGTTGCATTACATAAATCTGAGTACACCCCTCCTGGAGCCTTGTTAGACTCTGATCACACCTCGAACACGCAGATTGGTTGAGGATCGAATGTGTACAGCCCCCTGACTGGGTGATTTAGATGTGGCTAATTTAGAACTTGGTATTTAAGTAAGTACTGACACGGGACTGGCTACATTGCCCCTGACCATGGCATTACTACATGATGAAACATGCTTCGGGCCATGTTCACCACTTTATCTGCATGTTAGGTAGCACTTTGCACTTTATGTTTATGTTTTGAGCTTTTCTTTCTAGGGTCCTTGGTTTAGGTAGGCACTAGCGTAGTGCAGTGCCGAGGTATATTAGAGAGCGTGTGTAATTTTCTTTTGTTTGTGGATTTGAGGGGCTTAAATATTTAGCTGTTGTACTACTGTCTGTAGCCCCCATTGGGAGTATTCCTCAGGGTAGATTTTTATTTCTTTGGTACAACTATAGCTATGTTCCCCTCTACCTCTCCCTCCTGGTCATTAACCCCTACCCTGTTTTGGGTCCTTTAGAGTAGATATATCCTTGGCTTTGTCTGTCCATGTACTAGACACTATACATTTCCTATACAAGGGTCCTTTTGCAGATTTAGTAGCTCAGGTTTTTGGTTTATAATAAAGGTTGGGTTTACCCCTTTTTAGCTACTATTCCATTTAGGTTGTACTCTTTCCCACCCACCCCCTCTAGTGGAGTAGGTGACTGGGATTCTGTGTTTTTGATTTCTCTATTTTAAGTGATATGTAATTCCTATGATTCACAGCAAACCTATAAGAAAGGTTGTGCAACAAATTAATTACACTTTACAAGTAGGTCTAACCTTTAAAGATGTTACAAAATATGGGTGTTCGGTTAGTTCTAAAGGCTGGCTAATCATAATGGAAATTATATTTTATACTTTAATTTTTTACACTTTAACCCCTTAAGGACCAAACTTCTGGAATAAAAGGGAATCATGACATTTCACACATGTCATGTGTCCTTAAGGGGTTAAAGGGGGGTAATTACTTGTTACCCTTTACTCTATACATCAACACAACATATACAAATACTGACAATAAACACACAGAAACACCAACAAACACATATACTGACACTACACATCCACAGGAACACAGAAAGTCACCTGTAGCCATTAGATACACTGAGGGATACTAGCATACACACAGGAACACCTGATACCAACATACAGACATTGCACATGCACACGGAAATATACACACATATAAATGCAAAACTAACACAATAATGTACACAGACGTGTACATGTGATGGACCGCCTGGCACCCCGAATGGGTACCTCCATTAGTTACTTATCCCTAGTACTTACTAGCACCATAAGCACTGCACTGGAACACCATAACCACTATAAACCTCACAAACCGACACAGCTTTGTTGGGGTCTCGCTGTACTCCACCTACCCTGGACCCAAGCTGAGCATCCAGCTTTCAGTGGGTAGACCTCTACTAGTCCAGAGAGCAAAGTATGCTGCTCTTACAAGAGCAATCGTTGTGATCCAAGGGAGTATAGTGATTATAGAAATCTCCAGAGTGAATATAGCTCTCCAATCCCCCAAACATGAGCCAAGACTTCATTAAGGGGTAAACTGTTCTGTTTATTGGCAACCATAACTGGCCTTTTATGACAGTCCCCATGCAAGGGGCACTCCCCCTGGACCTGAGAGTAGACTACAGTAAAAACATACACATAATTGCATTGGCTCTCAGGTCCAGGACACTCCCATACAAAAAAAGACAATCCCTCCCCTATGCCTGGGAGATAATTGAGTCAGGAACTGAACTAACTCAATTATCTCCAGGCACAAAAAAACACAACTTTTAAAAAAACACCCTGAAAGTACCCCAAAAAACCCTGATAGCCCTGATCTGGGTGACTAACATATCCAAAAATCACCCAGATCGGTTCAGGGGTTCAGGGTTTCCATGGAAGTCATAATTTTAACCGACCGTGCACATGGTCCTATGCCCAAAACAGTTCCAAGGAATCAGGGCAATTGGTCGGTCTCTCTGTATGGAGTACGAAAGTACATAACTCACATGAACAGAGCCTTTTAAAGTGCATTGGGCAAGGTATATTGGAAGGCCCTGAGGCAAGAGGCTGGCCAGCAGGCCCCTCCAAGAACCCGTGACGAGGTTCAGTTCGTCACAGTACACATTTGTAGAAATACACAATTGCAAAACAGTATTTGTAAATCACCTAAAACACCAGTTGAAACAAATGTGTGGAGGCATCTAAAATTATATTTACACTTTACACATTGTGATTATAGATAAAACTCTTTTAGGTATTCAAAAATATACCAAAATACACAAACAAATATCTACAGATAGAACAAAGGAAGAAAATATAGGGTAATATTGTTGATACACTTGTAGAGATTGTGAAATATTGCACTCACAAGAGGTAAATTGATTTCAGGTACATCACCCAATAATTAGTATAAACCTCTTCTTTCACTCTCAGGTTACTTTGACGTAAAAAGAGAACAGACACAGTGCAAATATTCTAAATAAAATAAGTGATTTAATATACATTGCACTTACAAAATATAACATAGTATTGATACAATGCCAAGGATCTCCAGGCTCTCCTTTTAGAGTACTCTAAAGAACGCCCATATGGTTAATAGATAAAATCCAACTACACAAAAGTACAAAATGAAAAAAAAATAAAAAAATGCTTTAAAATAAAATAGAAGCAGCCCTATGCATTTTGTCTTTAGGGGGATAAAACGCCAATCGCTGCAAAACACTGGCATAACACAAACACTGTGTGCTACACTTTTTAAATCTCTCTTGAGATACATAGTACAAATATTTTGAATAAAATGTACTATATATTGCACTTAAAAGATATAAAATAGTATAGGCATATCCCTACTTCAACCAAGACCAAGGATCTTAAAAAATGAAAAAAAAATACAATAAAATAGAAGCAGTCCTAGATGTTTTGTCTGGATATGTTCAGGGGCATAAAATGTGCAAAACGCAGCATAACAAACATTGTGCGCTCCACTTTTTAAATTCCTCCTGCAAACAGTCAATCATCCAATTGCTTCCATGTCCATGTGAGTTTTTTTCTTCAATAAGTGCTTTTTATGCAGTTTGATTTCCAGGTCTGATTCACAATGTTTTCACTGGTTTGTGTTAGATCAATGAAAACATTGTGCCCCTACAGCGTTTCAAGCATTTGGGTAAAACAGCTGCGTCTATTTTATTTTATTGCATTATTATATATTGTTTTCATTTTGTACTTTTGTGTATGTGAATTTTATCTCTTAACCATATGGGCATTCTGGGAGTACTCTAAATGTGGAGCCTGGAAATCCTTGGTCCTGGTCCAAGTGGTGATATGCCCATGCTATTATAAATCTTGTAAGTGCAATATATATTATTAATTATTATTATTTGTGGATCTTCTCACTTTCTATCCCTGCTTGTCCAAGTAATATGGGCGTGAAAAAAGAAGTTTATACAAATTATTGGGTGACATAATTACCAACAATTTACCTATAGTGACTGTAATATATAAACAATCTTGTCCTATATTTCTTACTTTGTTTTGTTTGTAGATATTTGTGTATGCATTCTGGCATGCATACAGCTGTGCATATACAGGAGCATTAACATATATCCCCTGACATTCACATGCTTTCACAACATACTGCATAAACTTTATCTTTTGTTTAAAAAAAATCACTTATGACATTAATAGTTTGACACAATCTTAGTTATGTTTATCTGTGAGAGATTGACTGTTTTATGTTAAAAGTGGCTTCTACGTCAATTTACATGGAGGTACAATACACAATAGTTGTGAATCCAGAGTCTTTTATTAAGCATTTTTAGCGAGTCTTGTTTGGCATGAGCTCATGTGATTTTTTTTTTTATTGATTTTGTATAACAATACATGTTGGAGATCTAACAACAATGGGGCCTCCAAGCTTTTTTATTTTCTTTAGTTCTTGGAGCACTAAGTATATCATATAGGAAACATTATGAGGTGTGTCCCTTCTCAAAATTAAAGTGGTACTGTAACGTCGTACTCCCCTTTTATCCGTATTAATCCCTCTTCTCTTGTTCTAATTTTCTTCCTTTCTGAACTAGTTATCTTTAAAACATAAAATAAAGTAGTTACTACTTTGTCTTGTGTATTTTTCCTACAATTTACTTTCTTTGACCAAAGGAGGAGTTTACATTAACTCCATTTCCAGTGTCAAGGAGAAGAGTGAGTACTAAAAGAAAAGGGAGCTGACTTAAGCTCCTCCTTTGTTCAAAGAAAGTAAATCGTAGGAAAAATACACATACTTTGTCTTATGGTTTAACGAAAAGAAGAACAGATTCTGAGAGAGGAAGATTAGAAGAAATAATAAGAGAAAGGTAAATTCGGCATGGCAGTGCCACTTTCATGCTGCAAAATCCAGGAGAGGCTCTGGTATATGTGAGTGTCTTCCATAAGGATCAATAGAGGTTTTTTTAATCAATAGTAAGCAGATTTTATTGTGCAATTTTATATTGTTTTTATTCTAGGTATACCTGAACAACGCTGGCTACATACAAATTTCCATTTTTTTGAAAAATTGCTGAATGTCTCATATAGAAATCATTTAAACATTTTGTTAAGACAGTTTTATTTTGAATGTACACAGTGATAAACAATGATACTTCTACTATTTCTACTAATATCTACTATTATAGTTATCTGAATCACCAAATGTGTTGTTATAATGGTACATAAAAAGAAACAAACAATATTGTGTAGTATGAGGCAATATATATTTTATTTTAGTGCTTCATAAATAAGTACTTTAATAATAAGCCCCAAAACAAATCATAAAGATCTAATTTATGTCCCTGCAACTGTTAATGAATTATGTTTATTTTACCAATATCATTTTGACCTTGTACTTAAAATGCACACTTGCAAATAAAAATGTCGGTAGAAGACATTAACATCAAAGGTTATGTTATGCACGTTAGTTGACTTGTGTTGGCACTATGCGTTAAAATGGTAGAGTATCTCTTTTCTACAGAAAATTCCTGTAAACTTTCTATACACTGTATGTGGATGCAAGAAATGGATGTTTGCATTTACTTTTATTTCTGTTTTGCTTGAGCTACCACTAAAGTCAAATGTGTTAAATCCTGAAAACATTGCTTTTTGCATAGACAATTATAGCAAGTTTTAGATATATTATTGGACAGCCGTACTGTATGCAGAAGTAAAAATGTAGCTTTTTTTTTATTTTTGGTGAATCATTCTGCATTTACCGTATGATTCAGACCCATGTGGAACAAAATTGATCTTACAGGTGTTTCTTATTTTAGTGTCTCCTTTTCAATGCAAAAAGTACTTTGCCAACACGGATTTCTTGCTACATTTAGTACATTGAAATGTCTGAGTTCTGTATCTGTCCTTAGCGGAGAGTTTCCAATCTCCATTAGGTTAATTAGTACAGTGACCAAACTATAATGCCACATCGGCAGCCGTGCAAAATATTGTTTGATAATTGCTCCTTTCATGTCAAAGCATAATGTAAATTGCATTTAATTATACTAATAACAAATCACTTGAGTTGTAATCAATAGATGTATCGATTCAACATTCTAAAAATAACAATAAAATACTCTTACATAAAATTAGGAGGATCCCTTTGTAAAGTGGTACGCAGTTGTTCTTTTGACAGAAACATTTTAAACTATTTCTCTTATGGCTTGAAGACATAGATTGTCTTTATAAACCCTTTGAAGCATTTTTCTTTTAGTGTTGCAAAACTCTCTCCAGTGTAATAATAGATCAGCCAGAAAATGTGGTCTATGATAAAACTTCAAGAGTCATGACAAGAACCTGTGAAGGTTTTGATCTAATCCCTGTGGGAAATACACATTTGTGTCTAGGACCCTTTCAAATAATTGTAATACTCTTTTCTTCTTCAATTTAAGAAATATTAAATAGCAGGAATTGACACACTATCTTTAAAAGTCTATCACTTATGATTAAAAAATTTCTATAATGACCTAAAATAAATCCAATGATTATTTTAATAGTCAGTGACATCAAGATTATTTAGACCGAATCAGTTGGGCAAATATTATTTCTTATATTTGTTTAGAGACATTTACTATGCTTAATAATTAAAGAAATTGAAACATTTTTGGGACATTTTCTGAGAAGGATCTCAATATAAAAAATAACATTTATGGCAGCTAAAATAAGAGCTTGAAGATGAGAAATGGTTTTCAATAAAAACCTGCTGTCACATAGCTAGGGCATGACACATAGCTAGCATATAGCAAGGGTTACTATAGGGCATGCCACATAATTACTTCAAGGGCACCGTTGTTGGCTGTTGAGGATCAGCTCATGGTGAATGGCTCTGTTTACACACTGAAACATAGTTATATAGTAACTGAGGTTGAAAAAGGAATTGAGTTCACCAAGTACAACTTATCACTCCTAGTAGTTGCTGCCAGTTAGTCAAAAGAGGTACAAAGAAAGAACATTGAAACACGTCAAATTTAAATAATTCATATTGAGTAACATTCATCTCTATGGTTTTTTACTAGCCTTGCATTTTCTGCATTGCTAAAAAAATATTTTTATCCAATTTTTTAAAGGTTTTTATAGTATTATTGTTTATTATTATTGTAACAACAACAAAAGAAATATATAGATGTTTCTATATTTAGGATTTTATATTATTGTTACTATTACAAAATCATCTTCTGTTGTAGGAGATGAAATCACCATTCACGATATCTCAATGGACAAATATTTGTCTGTTAAACGTACTATCAGAGAGAATTCTGCTATGTCTACATATATTTATATAGTGTTATTAATGACATTTCCTAGTGTAAAACAATTCAATTGTTAAGGCCTTTATTGCTGTGTATTAAACACTGCATCCTCAATTAGGGGACAAAGGACATCGTGAGATAGAATAAAAGAAAAGTAATTACCCATAGAATTTGGAATTGTACAATATTTACTAAAAGATTTATTGGAGGTTTCAAAAACATCTTTGAATGAAACAGTAGGCAGGGACATGGAGCTTGCTTTAAATCCACATCTTTATTGACCCCATCAAGGATTTAAAATAGAGTGCAGCATGTGTGTATGCAGCATATTTCATTAGTGTGTGCACCTTGGTGGGCAGGCCTTGTTGAGGGCTTGCATCGCTGTTGATCACAGAAAAAATGGGTCTGCCTGCAACGGAGTCAGGCTCGTTGACAGAAGTGGTGTGTCAAACTGGCATCAATGCACACCAGGCTGACTGATCACCTACTAACTGGCCACCACATAGCACATCATACAGAGAGCTAAAGTTCCCACTGCATGATCCTAGATTCTCTGCACAGTGCAAGTGCACTCGAGCAGTGATGGCTGGAAAGGATTCCCTGTTGTCTGCAGATGTGGGGCACCAGGGAACCAACCTGTGATGGTTGGTCAGGACAACAAAATGGGAACTGTAGTAATTCACACAAACTGTAGGACACCACACTCTCACCCGAGGATCCGGGTGTTCCAGACTAAGGGCTGGCAAATCCCAATGTAGTAGACAAAAATAAATTAGGTCTAGTCACTCCGGATATCAGAAAAAGCTGCAAATTCCGGGCTACACGGAGCCTTTGTCAAGCTTTGTGTTCTAAAAAAAAGCTACAAAAATAATGTAATTACAAAATTAGCAAAATGGCCATTAACTAAGTGAACATGCACATCAACAACATTTTGTACTAGTTGTGCTGCTATATCTGCTCCCTGATAATCACTAGTAGTAACGTAAGAAGAATCTAAATGTCCCTACTTATTTGCCAGCCAAACCCCATTTAATCAAAAGAGCAATGAGAACAAAGCAAGGTAAATGGTAAATTAGTCATGATATGTATATCAATTATCCCCTATAAATACACACTACACTCCTATGCACTCACACACACACACACTATATACACTATATCTCTCTCAACACACACAACACACACACACACTACACATCCTGTGCACATACTGTACTCCAATACCCCTATGCACACCCCTGTGAACACACTATACCCCTATACATACATCCACCCGATGAACACTAAACTCCTGTGCACTACAACCTCTCTTCATACAATACAATGCAGCCCATTATAACCCCTAGATACACAGCCTATGTATATTGCTTTAGAAGAGGTTTCCAAACATTAGACAAAAAGGTTATTTAACAAACGAGATTAATGAATCGTGTCCACCAACATTACTTTAGGAATCATGTTTTTTTGTTGTAAAAAAAATTTGCTATAATGACCTGAAATAAATCCAATGATTATTTCAGTGACATCAAGAATATTTAGACCGAATCAGTTGGGCAAATATTATTTCTTACATATGTTTAGAGACATTTACTATGCTTAAAAATGAATGTAATTGAAAACATATTTGGACATTTTCTGAGAAGGCGCTCAATATAAAAATAACATTTATGGCAGCTAAAATAAGATAGACAGAGGGATTTGGGCTCAACATAGGGACTGTCTGTCTATACCTATAAAGGAGAACTTGGGAGGTATTGATACGCTCCAGTGTTCCTTAATAGATACATTGCTTATTTCCAACATGAATTTCATTTAGCATGTACTCTTCAGCACAAAATAAATGTTGACATTTAACTAAGAACTTTAGCAAAAAAAATGGCTTGAAGGAAATAACATGTTTCCAATTTAATGAAATCTGCTATTGTGTATTAAGATGTGTTACAAGTTTCCAGTAATCTTATGGAGAGCTAACAATTCATTTTATCCCTAAACTACCATTAAATACATTAACAATATAGGTCTTGATGTAATATTTTTGGATAAGCTGTTCAAATAATGTAATATTTTTGGATACACTTTGAAAACTATTTTATACTTGACAAAAATATTATTAATATGTTCATTTTGGGGGTATAATTTTATATATTTTTTTATATATGAAATATTTTTTGATATTTTGAAAAAAATAATAATTTACAAAATACATTTAATTATTTGAAAAGCTTAGCTAAAAATATTATTTCCAGGCCCCAATGCCGAAAATATTCAGTTTCACCACAGAGCACTTAAAAATGTTTTTAATGTGAGAAAAATATTACTATTGAGCTGTTTGAACATGCCTAAACTGTCAGCATGCAAATGTAACGCTTTAAGTGCAGCCATTAAGAGAAGTTGCTGTTAGATAGCAAGGTTGTGCTTGCATAGTGAGAGATTTGAGCTGCATCTAGCAGCGGCCCATTCGTTTTTTAATTGTTTTTAATTGCCTTTTCTTTGATGTTGGCATGACAATTTTGCAGTGAATTCTGGCATCCATCACCCTTTAAACTTTTTTTGAGATTATGGTAAAAAACGAAAATAGAATGGCCAGTAAGCAAAAAAAAATTTTTTTGTGTTTTACTTTCAGTGATTAAATATCCCCAGTTCTCTTGGTTCCACTTGAGGAAACTTTTGTCAGTAGAAATGCAGCACTTATAATATTAAATGAGAGGGGCAGAGAAATAGGAGAAACAAGGCTGCATATTAATGTGACAATTCAAAACAAAAAGTATACTGCATGCAGGGCCAGCGCTACCGCTAGGGAAACTAGGCAGACACAGAGGGAGCACAGCCATCTGAGGGGGGGGGGGCTTTGATCTGTCTGCCTTGGGCTATCCCAGAAGGCAACCTACTCTGGTAAAATACAGTGTGTCCAGGAGAGGACTGAGCATGGGAGGCAAGGAATTAGTGATGCTCTTGCACTTCCTGCACTGCTTGCTCACACACCCTCTGTAGTGATGCTGAGAGACAAAATTGAATGCCACTCCAGCCCCAACATCACTAAATGGCACATAAGGGAGAACAAGAAGACAACGATTCATAGAGCCCCAAACTAGAACTCAGGAAGGGGAGAGGACTCACTGGATCCCAGGTAGAGATCCTGCACCAGCTTAGATAGTGAAGCTGGTTTGACCATGGGCGTAGGAAGCAGGGGGGGCGGGGGGGACAGATCCCCCCCCAGGAAATAATGTGGGGGGGACAGGTATGGTGAAATCCCACCCCAGGTTAGGACTAGGAGGAGAGGAGTCCGAGGAGTCTAGGAGACGGTCGGAGTGCTGACACCGCTGGTAAAATTTCGGTGCATTCGGATTCGGCTTCCGAATGCACCAGTCAGTGTACCTGTTACACGAACAGGCGGAACAGCGTGATCGGCACTCCGGGGTCTCCTTCCTGTTTCAGTGTGGCACGGACGGAATGTGCTGCGACTGCAGGAGGACGCACAGCACATGTCTGGACTCCAGTGGCAGCCTGTCAGGGAGGAACCTCCAACTTCAAGCAAAGCTGCTGGCTGGTGTGTGCACTGCTGGGACCACAGAGACACAGCCTGGGTAAGTAATGTTTATAATGTTGCTGTGTTATTTAAATAATGTGTAAATATTAGCAATAATTGTGTTAATTAAATGTGTAAATATTAGCAATAATTGTGTTCATTAAATAATGTGTAAATATTAGCAATAATTGTGTTAATTAAATGTGTAAATATTAGCAATAATTGTGTTAATTAAATAATGTGTAAATATTAGCAATAATTGTGTTAAATAATGTGTAAATATTAGCAATAATTGTGTTAATTAATAATGTGTAAATATTAGCAATAATTGTGTCAATTAATAATGTGTAAATATTAGCAATAATTGTGTTAATTAATAATATGTAAATATTAGCAATAATTGTGATAATTAAATAATGTGTAAATATTAGCAATAATTGTGTTAATTAATAATATGTAAATAATAGCAATAATATACTGTTTTATGTAGCATTAGCAATATTATACTGTTTTATGTAGCATGGTAATTCCTGTTGCTTCTCAAGACTGGTGGCCCCTATTCTAACAATATACAAAAAAAATTATATTATATAGCATTTTTCTCCCCTGTGACTGTAAAACACAATGCAGTTTAGCCCATTTTTTGTTTTTTTTAGTAATGCTATACCGGTTAATTTTTACTGAAGCCATATGGGTTTATTTTTACTGCTGCTATATGTCGGTTTATTTTTACTACTGCTATACCGGTTAATTTTTACTACTGCTATACCGGTTAATTTTTACTGATGCCGTGTGGGTTTATTTTTACTGCTGCTATACCAGTTTATTTTTACTGCTGCTATACCGGTTAATTTTTACTACTGCTATACCGGTTAATTTTTACTGATGCCATGTGGGTTTATTGTTACTGCTGCTATATGTCGGTTTATTTTTACTACTGCTATACCAGTTAATTTTTACTACTGCTATACCAGTTTATTTTTACTACTGCTATACCGGTTAATTTTTACTACTGCTATACCGGTTAATTTTTACTGATGCCGTGTGGGTTTATTTTTACTGCTGCTATACCAGTTTATTTTTACTGCTGCTATACCGGTTAATTTTTACTACTGCTATACCGGTTAATTTTTACTGATGCCATGTGGGTTTATTGTTACTGCTGCTATATGTCGGTTTATTTTTACTACTGCTATACCAGTTAATTTTTACTACTGCTATACCAGTTTATTTTTACTACTGCTATACCGGTTAATTTTTACTACTGCTATACCGGTTAATTTTTACTGATGCCGTGTGGGTTTATTTTTACTGCTGCTATACCAGTTTATTTTTACTGCTGCTATACCGGTTAATTTTTACTACTGCTATACCGGTTAATTTTTACTGATGCCATGTGGGTTTATTGTTACTGCTGCTATATGTCGGTTTATTTTTACTGCTGCTATACCAGTTTATTTTTACTGCTGCTATACCGGTTAATTTTTAGTACTGCTATACCAGTTTATTTTTACTGCTGCTATACCGGTTAATTTTTACTGATGCCATGTGGGTTTATTTTTACTGCTGCTATATGTCGGTTTATTTTTACTACTGCTATACTGGTTAATTTTTACTGATGCCATGTGGGTTTATTTTTACTGCTGCTATACCAGTTTATTTTTACTGCTGCTATACCGGTTAATTTTTACTGATGCCATGTGGGTTTATTTTTTACTGCTGCTATATGTCGGTTTATTTTTACTACTGCTATACCAGTTTATTTTTACTGCTGCTATACCGGTTAATTTTTACTGATGCCATGTGGGTTTATTTTTACTGCTACTATATGTCGGTTTATTTTTACTACTGCTATACCGGTTAATTTTTACTGATGCCATGTGGGTTTATTTTTACTGCTGCTATACCAGTTTATTTTTACTGCTGCTATATGTCGGTTTATTTTTACTACTGCTATACCAGTTTATTTTTACTACTGCTATACCAGTTTATTTTTACTACTGCTATACCAGTTTATTTTTACTACTGCTATACCGGTTAATTTTTACTGCTGCTATACCGGTTAATTTTTACTGATGCCATGTGGGTTTATTTTTACTACTGCTATACCGGTTAAATTTTACTGATGCCATGTGGGTTTATTTTTACTGCTGCTATACCAGTTTATTTTTACTGCTGCTATACCGGTTAATTTTTACTGATGCCATGTGGGTTTATTTTTACTGCTGCTATATGTCGGTTTATTTTTACTACTGCTATACCGGTTAATTTTTACTACTGCTATACCGGTTAATTTTTACTGATGCCATGTGGGTTTATTTTTACTGCTGCTATATGTCGGTTTATTTTTACTACTGCTATACCAGTTTATTTTTACTGCTGCTATACCGGTTAATTTTTACTGATGCCATGTGGGTTAAACTCCTAGTTTACGGAATGAGAATATACCCGGCGAGTAAAAATGCTATCCCCCCCAGATTTTTTTGGGTTCCTACGCCCATGGGTTTGACCTAAAAAAAGAGTGTGTTTGTCAGTGAGTGTGTGTGTGTTTTTTAGTATGTGTCAAATTAGTGAGTGTGTCTGTCAGTTAGTGAGTGTGTGTCTGCCAATGTGTGTAAAATCAGTGAGAGTGTGTATGTGTCTCTCAGTGAGTGTGTGTGTCAGTTAGTAAAGGTGTGTTGGTTAAACAGGTGGTGTGCGCCAATGGCTGTGTGTCTGACATATACTCACATACACATAGATTATGTGTATCAGTGAGAGCATGTGTCTGTAATTGAAAGTGTATGTGTGCCAATGACTGCATAATTGTTAGTGAGAGTGTAAGGAGGGACCGGACCTTCTTTGATTCTTGCACAGACGCTTTGTGATTTCCAGTTACATCACTTGGATAGCTACAGTCTGCGGTGAATAATTCAATGTTATAGACTAGTGCCTGGAAAACATTTATACCTTCTTTTCCAAGACTGAAACATTTGCAATACAGTACCCCATAATTTGTTAGATCTGCTATATTTGTCTGATCTAAATTTCTACAAAAAAACTGAAAACTCACATACAAATACTTAATAGTTCAGAAAATATTTTGGTATACTGCATATGAAGCATTTGTATAAAATAATTCTAGTCACAAAACAAAAAGAATTCAAAGGACAAGGTACTAGTAAAATAAATAAAGTTTAAAAAGACACATCCAAAACGGATATCACTGGGTTACTGGAATTATATATGGTGTGATGCTATTAAAAATGCATAAAAATAGGAATACTGATAGAGCAATGACAATAATAAAGCTGTGGAAAATAAATGTTTAATCATCCTCTCTGCATATAATTAAGATTTTATGATTGCCTCTCCGAATTCATTCTGCAGGTGTCTTACACATTTCCCTAATACTTATTGTCTATCCTTTTCAATCACATTATAATTTAGCTCTAAATAGACTGAATATGTGAAAACATATAAATATCAGCATTTTGGCATTACAGTATTAAAATGATGTAGAATGAAACTACAAGATGATTATACTGATAAAAAGGAATTTAGCAACTAAATCCAAGCTGTAAGCAAACTCCTCGGTCGAAAATTGTTCCATGGTAAACTATACTGACTGCTGAGCTTACAGCAGGTGAGGAGATATATAAATATTCTCTGTTAGAAATGCAATGCCTTTGTAAATTAAAAGTTATAAAATCAATAACTTTGGAAACTCAGATGGAAACATTATTTTTGTATTCACGTTAAACTCACCCCCACAATTTTTTAAATGTAATTATTCCACTGCAATCTATAAAGAACCCTACCTATCTTGCTCCCTCTCCGTGGCTGCTAGAATACAACTTTGGATTTTAATCTACAAATGTTGCTGGAGAGTACGGGAGAAAGGGTGATTGTCACTTACAGTCCCTCAAGCTGATATGTGAAATGGCTTTGGCAGAATAATATTTCTATCTCTACTATGAAAAAACAGCACTATAACAGAGAGATAGGGCATTTAAGACTGTTTGATATAATTCGCATTGCTTCAGAGAGCATTAATAAACCTAAATATGATATTACTGCTGCTAAGAGTTTCAGTAAAGTCATAGCCTGATTTGGTTATCACAAACCAAGCAAATTGGTTGACAATACATAATTAATTACCTCATCAAATAATACTAATATTACCTACGTAACAATTGCTTTTCTCCCTAATCTATGACAGCTGCATAATTAGGTTAGCTCCACCCACTTGACTGTTTAGAAAAGGAACTTAAGGCTATAAATAACTCTCTTAACAGATAGGTTCTCCAGTCTTTTTTCCTGTCTTCCTGGTTGTAAATAGTTCCTCTTTTCTCAAAATGTACTGTTTTATTTTATGCTCACCAAGCAACTTTTTGAGAAGGTCCAACCAAGAAAATGGAGTCTCTCTTCAATACACACAGACCTGTTAAAAGTGGTTAACCCCTTCTTAGTGACCAGGTGTCTGACCTATACTATCTCCTGAAGAAAATAACAATGACTTCTGAGATGCAAAATCCCCAAATGCTGGTGGAACACAGACCTGCAGATTTAAATTTATTCAGGCTGCTCATTTTGTCATGTAAGTATAAGGGTCTGCTATTATTTCAGTTACTCCTGTTACTTAGTATGGGTTTCCTTATAACAAATGGGTCACATGTATTATGTTTATTGGTGAGCATTTAGAAAAAGTCTTATATGGCTTGTGTTGGCATTCTAGAAAACAGTGCTGTTGATGACGGTACTGGCTATTTGGAGTCTACCTGAATTACTCCAAAAGTTCTACAATACAGAGGTTATTTTTCCTTTTAACAGATCTCTCTTGGTTGCTTGTTTTATCTTTCGCCCATCAGATATTAAATGTGGGAATTTTTCTATTGTAACGCTGCCAAGGATTAGCAAGGAAAAAAGAAAAAATTAGCCATACTGGACTAGAAAACTGGATTGAGTGACATTTAAAGCTTTGATTTACTGTCCTAAACAGCCAAGTGGATGGCACTCACCCTATAGTGACACTGCCACACATTTTCCTTATTCTTTGTTTATACATCAGTTTCAAAGGAATCTTATCTCACACAATATATTATTTACAAGTCTAGTATGATCGATGATATAGCTAATCTTACAATTTATAGTTTTAATACTTTTTAAGGAACTCACAACTTCATATAACTGAAAATAGTAAAGATTATAATAAAAAAAATATTTGGGGAACACAAAAAGAAATGATTCATATTAGAATGTTACACGTGATGAAGCAGTCATACCTTTTTAATACATTCACACATGCATAATTATAAAAAAAATGTGAGAACATACTTTATAATTATATAATACATTGTTCTTCTGTTTTCCAATTTAAATAATATAAATACATAAACATTTTATTCTTGTATGTACAGTGCTTGTCACTTTGTATATAAAACATATATTGGCAAATATGTTAATGTCAATTGTACTCTGACACTTTAAAAAAAATTGTATGGCATGTGCAAAATGCATTACCATTAAATTACATATATTGATGTAAGAAGCTGTGATCATGCCAAAGGATTTTTCACTTCCAATCAAATTGTGAATAAAAATATGTAAGTGAAAATTCAAATATATGGATTGTTTGCATATGTTGCACACCTTTTAACTATTGCTTTGTGGAAATACATTTTGCTTTGTTTAAGGAAGAATATTCTTTTATATAATTCTCTATAAACTTACCATGTTCCTTACACCTTTTTACTACATATTGATTTACTATTACAGTGTTACTATTTTTACTTATACAAAAACAAAAACAGAATGTAGCGCTTTTTATAGGTAAATAAATAATATATCACCTTTGGGAAATTGAGGAGTGTTCTTTTTGAATGTCAAATTATTCGGATATCTACAAAGAGACAATCTAACATAGTATAGACCATATATGACTGAATAATATCGAAAATTGTAATATTTATTATGAACTCACAAACAGAGAGCTGTGGACCCAGCTCTGGTATGAATCACTTCTGGGTCCCTTTAGGCGACCCACCCCTATTCCCGGAAAAAATATTTTTTCTTTATCCTACAGGGTAGAATAGAAGCACAAACGATTGCGCAGTATTGTTTGTGTTATTCTTGATGTATAAAACAAATTCCCAAGTGGATACTTACAAAACTGGAGTCAATGTAAATGACTCAATTCCAGAGTATTGTGCAGATTTGGGACTGCACTCCCTTCTTGTGAAAGATGAGTCCGGGAACCAGGATAAGATGAAAAAATAAAAACTGCATTTACTACAATAATATATAACAAATTGAAAAGGTAGCAATGTCCTTAAAAACGGTTTTTATTTTTGTATGTTTTTGTTACTACATATTGATTTGTTTTTCTATATTGTGCTTGTGACATTAGAAGGTATCACATGAATGTATAGCAGCTAATATTGTAATAGTATTTCACATATGGTGGTATATTAGACATTTAGTGAATAAGCGCTGGTCCTTATTCATTTCTTTGCTATTTTTACTTATAGTTTACTACTGGAATATTTGTACTTGCAGTTGTAGTAATTAATAATCTGGATAATAGCATTTAATAGGCAAATATTTTAATATGTGCAACAAGTGGCTAGCCTGTTCCACCACTCCTCCCCCCTCCCCCCCCCCCTCCCCCTCCCCCCGCTTGCCAATCCTCAGTGGTGTAGCTAGATATTTTGCCACCCGGGGCAGACTCTGATTTTGCCGCCCCCCTCTCAAAATAAAACGAAAAATATTACAAAATGTCAAAGTGACTGTAAGGGATCCGCTATACTCTGACTGAGTATATCTGTTAGTAGTCTCCCAAGTGCTGCAGTAATTATAGCTCTCCTGTTTCCTGCAGAGTAGTGATTAAAGTTCTCCAATCCCCCAAACATGAGCCTAGACTTCATGAAGGGGTAAAACAAATTTGTTTAAAGGGAGACACAAATGTAACTCCCCATTTAAGGGGTTTTCTCAAACATATTCCTGGGGCATTCCCCTCTGGATCTGAGAGGGAACTAGTTACAAGAAAACATTCTACATACTCCTCCCCTGTGTCACAAACATATAATTTAATTATCTCTCAAGGTGCAAAAATATACAATTTAACAAACCCCCAAAACACATGAGAACCCAACAAAAGTCACATCCATTGATAGCCCCGATCTGTGTGACCACCATATCCAAAAATTACTCAGATTGGCTCAGGGGTTCGGGATTTTCATTGAAGTCAATTATTTGACCGACCATGCACATGGTCCTATGCCTAAAACAGTTTCACGAAATTAGAGCTAATGGTCATTTTCTTTCAGGAGCACAAAAGTACATAAAACACTGAACAGAATCCTTAAGTTACTTGTGTAGCCTGTTCCCCATGTTCGTGGGAACATTTCCACCAAACAGTGCCTTTCTAAGTGGGATAGAACCAGACGCAGGCGATGGTGGACGTCCAGTGGTTTTTGGGAATTTTCAGTGTCCGATTTTAGTTTCATGAGATTTATGCCCAAACACCGCTGCCTGCATTTGCGGGAACAAGATGACCACAACCTTGCGGTCGTTCATACGAAATGCAGCCACCCAGACAAACACTTAGAACACTGCGGTGTAAATTGCTACAAAGTATCAGTTGTGCTTAACAGGGTGGTCTCTGGTTTGTGCGACTGTTCGGTTCCCGAACAATATAAGCCAAATTGCTCAAACCAAGACTTTTTTCAGTGTATTTTGCATGGTCCATAATCCTGGGGCAGAAGCTGGCTAACAGACTCCTCCAGGAGCCCGTGAAGAGGTTCAGTTCATCACAATGACATACAGGGAAATACATTAAAACACAGTTTTTTCATGAAGTGAAACTTTAATTCCAACATTCTACAATATTATTTTTTTTTTCAATTTGACACTTTTTATTGGGTTTTTCGCAAGAATGAAGTACCAGAATACATCACACTTCACATTGCACGACAATCTGAAACTCGTTGTCTAACTATGTTGACTCTAGTCAACCAATCAGGTAACTGTTATAACTTTTTTTACATTAAATGACAATTGTTATCTGTAAAATATCTCACGTACACTAACCATTCAAAAGCGCAGCACTACATAACACCGGATCTCTGTGGCTGTTTCGTTAAGTATAGAAGTGTCTGCATGTTATTGAGGACACCACAAACAGAGTAATTGCCAATGTTCTCCATTGATCCTGCCAGGGTTATTAGTAAAATGTTAGTTAAGGTGGAGCCTGCAAGTCTCATCCGGTAATATTCCCTATGCTAGGGTGGTAGAAGAATCGTGGCTTTGTTGCCTATACATAGAAACATAGAAACATAGAATGTGACGGCAGATAAGAACCATTCGGCCCATCTAGTCTGCCCAGTTTTCTAAATACTTTCATTAGTCCCTGGGCTTATCTTATAGTTAGGATAGCCTTATGCCTATCCCACGCATGCTTAAACTCCTTTACTGTGTTAACCTCTACCACTTCAGCAGGAAGGCTATTCCATGCATCCACTACCCTCTCAGTAAAGTAATACTTCCTGATATTATTTTTAAACCTTTGTCCCTCTAATTTAAGACTATGTCCTCTTGTTGTGGTAGTTTTTCTTCTTTTAAATATAGTCTCCTCCTTTACTGTGTTGATTCCCTTTATGTATTTAAATGTTTCTATCATATCCCCCCTGTCTCGTCTTTCCTCCAAGCTATACATGTTAAGATCCTTTAACCTTTCCTGGTAAGTTTTATCCTGCAATCCATGAACCAGTTTAGAAGCCCTTCTTTGAACTCTCTCTAAGGTATCAATATCCTTTTGAAGATAGGGTCTCCAGTACTGTGTACAGTACTCCAAGTGAGGTCTCACCAGTGTTCTGTACAATGGCATGAGCACTTCCCTCTTTCTACTGCTAATACCTCTCCCTATACAACCAAGCATTCTGCTAGCATTTCCTGCTGCTCTATTACATTGTCTGCCTACCTTTAAGTCATCAGAAATAATCACCCCTAAATCCCTTTCCTCAGATGTTGAGGTTAGGACTCTATCAAATATTCTGTACTCTGCCCTTGGGTTTTTACGTCCAAGATGCATTATCTTGCACTTATCCACATTAAATGTCAGTTGCCACAACTCTGACCATTTTTCTAGTTTACCTAAATCATTTTCCATTTGGCTTATCCCTCCTGGAACATCAACCCTGTTACATATCTTAGTATCATCCGCAAAAAGACACACCTTACCATCAAGACCTTCTGCAATATCACTAATAAAAATATTAAAGAGAATGGGTCCAAGTACAGATCCCTGAGGTACCCCACTGGTGACAAGCCCAAGCTTCGAATATACTCCATTGACTACAACCCTCTGTTGCCTGTCACTCAGCCACTGCCTTACCCATTCAACAATATTGGAATCCAAACTCAAAGATTGTAGTTTATTGATAAGCCTTCTATGTGCAACAGTGTCAAAAGCCTTACTGAAATCTAGGTAAGCAATGTCTACTGCACCACCCTGATCTATAATTTTAGTTACCCAATCAAAAAAATCAATAAGATTAGTTTGGCATGATCTCCCTGAAGTAAACCCATGTTGTCTCTGATCTTGAAATCCATGTGTTTTTAGATGTTCAACAATCCTATCCTTTAACATGGTTTCCATCACTTTCCCCACTACTGAAGTAAGGCTTACTGGCCTATAGTTGCCCGACTCCTCCCTATTACCTTTCTTGTGAATGGGCACAACATTCGCTAACTTCCAATCTTCTGGGACTACTCCTGTTATCAATGATTGGTTAAATAAATCTGTTAATGGTTTTGCTAGTACACCACTAAGCTCTTTTAATAGCTTTGGGTGTATTCCATCAGGTCCCATTGACTTATTTGTCTTTACTTTTGACAGTTGAAATAGAACCTCTTCCTCTGTAAACCCACGTGTAATAAATGACTAATTTATCCTTTTTCTTAACTGAGGTCCCTTTCCTTCATTTTCATCTGTAAATACCGAACAAAAATATTCATTGAGGCAGTCAGCTAGACCTTTATCCTCATCTACATACCTTCCTTCTTTTGTTTTTAATCTGACTAATCCTTGTTTTACTTTTCTTTTCTCATTTATATATCTAAAAAAAGTTTTGTCCCCCTTTTTTACTGACTGTGCTATTTTCTCTTCTGTGTGTGAATTGGAAGCTCTTATAACTTGTTTAGCCTCTTTCTGCCTAATCTTATAGGTCATTCTGTCTTCCTCACTCTGTTTTTTTTTATAATTACTAAATGCTAACTTTTTGTTTTTTTACTATTTTGGCCACATCTGCGGAGTACCACAGTGGTTTCTTGAATTTTTTGCTTTTACTGACAAGCCTAATGCAATTTTCTGTTGCCTTCAGTAGTGCAACTTTTAAATAATCCCATTTCTTTTGGACTCCATTTAAATTGCTCCAGTCTGATAATGACTCCTTTACACATATTCTAATTTTAGAAAAGTCTGTTTTTCTAAAGTCTAAAACTTTTGTTTTTGTGTGGTGTGACTCAGTCACTGTTCTTATATTAAACCACACTGACTGATGATCACTGGATCCTAAACTTTCACCTACAGTAATATCTGATACCAAATCTCCATTTGTTAACACTAAATCTAGTATGGCCTCTTTACGAGTTGGCTCCTCAACGACTTGTTTTAGAGACAATCCCAGTAGGGAGTTTAGAATATGTGTGCTCCTGGCACAGGTAGCTATTTTTGTTTTCCAATTCACATCAGGAAGATTAAAGTCACCCATGATGATAACTTCCCCCTTCATTGTCATTTTAGCTATTTCTTCAACTAGTAGATTATCTAACTCTTCAATTTGTCCTGGGGGCCTATAAATCACACCTACACAAGTTACTGTGTGATTACCAAATTCTAACGTAACCCAAACGGACTCTATGTTCGCCTCACTAACCTTTATTAGGCTAGATTTTATGCTATCCTTTACATACAGGGCCACATATAGAACATCTGCAACATGCAGAGTACCTGAAAATGTGTATTACCTAATCAACATCTTCTTTTAGTCTTGAATGTTTGTTAGGTTTCCAAGTTGTTTGACAATTAACTTAGTACCCTCCACCCACGATTCTTATTTTTCATCTTTATGGATGATATGTGCCAAAAGAAGGAAGAAGAGAAACAAGTAACTGAAATAATCTATATATGAAATTATATATAAAACTATAAAAAACTATATACAAAATTGAGAGAAGGTAAGACATCACCCTGAAATGAGAGGACTCTGAATCAGTGTTTACAGAACCAAGATAACAAGTGCAATGTGACTGCTGACCATGACTTCATATCCTTATGTTAAAATGTGAAAATAATATGGCGTTCCTTTGTTGATCTTACAATGTTATTTGCAGGGTCTAGCAAGCTATTAACATAGCAGGGGATAAGAAAATCTTAATTAAACAGAACTTGCAATAAAGAAAGCCTAAATAGGGCTCTCTTTACAGGAAGTGTTTATGGAAGGCTGTGCAAGTCACATGCAGGGAGGTGTGACTAGGTTTCATAAACAAAGTGATTTAACTCCTAAATGGCAGAGGATTGAGCAGTGAGGCTGCAGGGGCATGTTCTATACACCAAAACTGCTGCATTAAGCTAAAGTTGTTCAGGCGACTGTAGTGTCCCTTTAAAAGCAAGGTACACATTGTAGATCTTAGGTAATTCTTAATCAATTTTAATTTAGAAAAACTCCTCTTACAACTAGCAACACAGCAATTGTGAGGAGAATTCGCAGCAGTATTACAATATTTTGAACTGAGTTCTCAAGACTGTATTTTAGAATAAACTGCAAAAGTTCAAGGGGACCGTCCTTCCACGTTTCTGTTTCGTCTTGTGCAGCAGCAACAGAAATAAACTCTGAAGTAATTTTCTCAATGAGGAACTAATGTCATTGTGATCAAGATTTAGTTGACATTCATATTTATCATTCAAAAGATTTGATGGAGTAAAGAATGCATACTTTTTCTGCAAAAACAAGAAGCTGCGGAAATCTTGTGGTGATTTCTTGTATCACTCTGTCCGGTGAAAAAAAAATTTCTCTCCTCAACTCAGTTTCGTATGACAATTCAGCATCTTGTGATCCTCCTTCACCTGCCAACAGCTTCTTCTTTCTACACCTATGATCCATGAATATCCCCAGATCATCACAAATTTCTTTGGCATAACCTACTGAATTGTTAACTAATTCGTCCCTATTTTCAGATAAACATGATTTTAAATCCTTGAGTTTTATGTCACATTGTTGTATGTTTAATCCTTTGGTTTGGAGGTAGCCTTGTTTAGCGTTAATTTCTAGAAGAACAGATTCCCACAGGCAAGAAAGCACAGGAAGGAAAACAATTGTAATGCAACAAGCAGCACACCAGCATCTGACCTGGTAACTCTATTTTCTTCTTCTTCACCAGTTAAATATTCTACAGCATTTACAATTTATGAGTAATTTTTTTTACAACACTCACAGCATCTCCCCATGCACTCCACCGAGTTTCTATTATACGCTTGACACTTTGACCAGTGATTGAAGTCAGAATATCCCAGCGATGGGTTGAAGAAGAAAAATACATAAACAAGGGCTCCACAGTTCCAGAAAAGGTAACAGAATTCAAAGCAACAGAAGCTGCATGCATACACGCTAAATTCAGCGAGTGATTTGTACATGCAACAAATTCAGTTTTTTCCATTAATTTCCTTGATCCGTCTCTTAACACCAGTATTTTGTCCAGCCATCACAGCAGCATTATCATATGCTTGCCCTCTACAATTTTGAATATCAATTCCGTCATTTTCTAATTTTTGCAAAATTGTAGTTGAAATATTCTCAGAAGTTTTACCTTTCGTTTCAATTAAATCAACAAATGATTCCACAACCTTTACTTTATTTCCATTGATCATAACGTAGCGTAAAACTTGGCTCATTTGATCCTTATGAGAAATATCTTTATCCCACTTTTTGTGGCCTCTTAACCCTTTTGGGTCTTTTATCCCCCTTCTGAATGTCTTTCCCCCCTTTAATGTATCTCATTTCTTTTGCCCCCTTTTGTCTCTAACCCACTTTTGACTATATGTCTGTTCAACCATAATTTCCCTATATTAAATTAAGTGTACCCTCACTTATATATAATTGTTTTTCAGGAGAAGCAAAGCTTTCATTTCACATCAAATATTTATATATGAAACTTATTTTTTTTTTTTATATATTTTTACATTTATTTAGAATCAATTAAATATTTATTTATAGTGAAGTTACATAAATTAACCAACAAAAGAGGAGACTACATAAACTCTTAGACAGAAGGAAATAGTTGTATTTAAAATATTATTTAACACTTATTGGCTTGTCTTTGTGTTATCCTGATCTCTGATGTCCTTCACTCTGCACAGTGAGGGACATCACTGTGTGAATCTGCAGAGGTAGAGTAGTCAAGGCTAATCTACCTCTCTGCAGATTCACATTAATTCCACCTTGCCATATTAAGCTCTGCCACATGGTAGGCTTGTGAAATACTGCTATCCTTTATATTTGTTCCTTGACAGGCTACTTGATTAAGTACTACATGCTGACGCCATATGCAGTACATGCCTCAGTAAAATAATAAATGAAACACGTATAAGACCATGTATTCATAATTGTGGTAAAGTCCGTATGTTCATTAAGGGTTTAAGACTTATACATACATAGACACATATCAACATCAGTATACTATAGACCAAAATCTTCAAGTCCATCAGCAGATTATTGATTTAACTTAATACGACTCACTAGTTATGTCTATACTCCCTTCAAAGGAGAATAACTGCATTCACAGCCAAAATAATGGAGTCTACATTTTTATTTAAGCCATTCACACCACGACTTTTGAATCATTGTCTGCAAGCTGACACTGAGAGTGATATATCCAATACCAGAAAAATATTTCATCCTCATGAAACAAGCTTTTGTCACCCCTTCAACCTCAATTCCCTTCAGCTCAATGTGGTGGTAACCAAAATCATTAAATAAAAGCAGATTCCAGGTGCTAGATTATATATATGAAACGTAATTTAATATAAATAAAAGCTAAAAGATTTTGAGAAATTAAGAAATATTTCTTAAAATAAGTTCTGCATGTCATTTTAACTGTAAATGTGATAATACTGTTAGCTTTTACCACAAGAAATTACACATGTTTGTGTTCAGCAATGTCTCACGAGTACAACAGTACCCCATATGTACAGGTTTTATGGTATTTTGGAAAGTTACAGGGTCAAATATAGTGCTTGCAAATTCAATTATCTTGACTTTCTGTCTCGGTTGTTAGGCAGGTCCCTCAAATATAATAATTGAATCAGTTAATTATGCAAAAAAATATATAGACACACACATTTATATATATATATATATATATATATATATATATATATATATATATATATATATATATATATATATATATATTATGAACTTATAATATATATATTATACATGTAATAAATCTTGAGAAAGACCCAGTAGGGTCGAAATGTCGATCAATCTACTGTATGTAACTTCTATACAATAAATCACATTATACAAGTCTTAGACCTGTGAGAGCATCCTGGATAACTTCTCTCTCTCTCTTTCTCTCTCTCTCTCTCTCTCTCTCTCTCTCTATATATATATATATATATATATATATATATATATATATATTATTTTTTTTTACACAGGTTACAGCTTTACATACTATTATACATGTGATAATCATTATAAATAGTGCAAAAGCAGTAAATATAAATAATTCTAACAGACTTACTAGGTCCAAAGTTGGGACAGCAGTTAGATGAATACCAAAGCAGAGTATGTAGCTTTCTCATTTGAAACAAAGGTGAACCTCTAACCAAACCCTGCAGCATCAAACCTACCACAATCTGATAACCTACATACTAATGGCGGGGGGGAAGGGGCAGGGGGTTACATCTAATGACCGTAAAATGTGGTAAATTAATGACAGTGAAGCCACTTCTCTTCGTATTTGTCGGTGGAAGTTCTGTCTGGGAGGAACCCTTTTTCCCCTCTATACTGGAAATTATTCTTTAAGCTTATTTACGACCAAATCAGGGGGCCTATTTTCCTCCAGTTTATGGCTATTATTAATTTTGTGGCCATAAAGACATGGATCAGAATCGTTTTTGCATTGTTATTGTCAGGAGGAAGGCTGATATGGAAAAATAACATGTATGTTGTTAACTTGACTTCCCTACTCAAATTATAATTTAGTAATCTACAGAGAGTGTCTTTTGTTGTGAAAATCTCCTCACACTGCCACCAGATATGAGGAAATGCACACAAAGCTTTGCCACAACTCCAACAATCGGGAGAATCAATTTGTAAAAGTCGAAATGGAACCAAATACCAGCGTTAAATTAGTTAATAATATACTTCTAGTATGATTACACTGTGTATGATTCTTTTTACTAAAGGAAAGCCCTGTAACCAATCTTCCCGAGAAGAAACAAAATGGAGTTCTTGTTCCCATTTTATCATTGCTGGAGCTTTTTCTTTATGTTGCTGAGTGTTAATGAATCTAGCGAACCTGGAGAACATTGTATTACTTAAGTGCTGAGCCAGGAACTGGTCTATTGGAGTTGGCCCTGCCAAGACTTTACCAGTTAAAAAGGATTTCATTCTCAGGTAGTTGAATATCTCCCTAGGACACCCCACCCTACTTCCTTGACTTCTGTAATATTTTCAGGGCTATTCTGGGTCATCTATCCTGCCATATGTAATCAGAAAATTGTCTCTGGAAACCTTGAATTGTCTGGGAGTCTATCATCAGCGGGATATTCCTGAATAAACATAGAAGTCTAGGTAAGTCTAGGTGAGTACCATTAAATTGGGTGATAGTAACAACCCCTGGGTGTTGGGCTAAGGTAACATCCCCAGGACGTACTTGGAAACCAGAGTAATCTGAATGTACATTTCCTGGTTAAATACGTTGTTATTATTATTACATAGGAGTTAGTTACCTCAATTCTGCCAAGCCATGAGAGCTTAGTACCTTTCCAGGTTTTGACGTTTTCCTTATATTGCATAGCCAGTGCAGAATAGTTGAATCTATCGATTAGTGTGAGATATAAAGATAATCTAACACCGAGACAATTTATGCACGTCGCCTCCCATTCTAACTTGAATTTCTCCTTACGAGGATCCAAGCTTGGTGCATTTAGGCCCATTGTCAATTTTTTTTTATGTTAGCTTTATAGCTGGAACATTTACTAAAGTCCTCTACAGTCTTTATCTTCAACATGCCTCAAAAAAATAATAGCTACCCCTCTTTTTTTTTAGTCCCTGTAGGCTAGAGCTATATATTACTGGAAATTTTTGATATCTCCAAAGCCTGGCAGGAGGGACTACCCAATGGGTCTCCTGAATAAATACAACATCTATTTTATTATCCAATAACATTTTATAAAGATAACCTCTCATCTGTCCAGAGTTTAAGCCCCTGGCATATAGGGAAAATATTTTAAGTGACAGACCTCTGCTCCTGGCACAAGCCACAGTACTCGTGGCTCTGTAGAGTCAACATCCTCATAATGAACACCCTCCCCAAGATCCTATATCTTCTGCAGACACTTCCCATTGCCATACCCAAGACCTATTTCACCAAACTTAGACAACTATTCACAATCTTCATTTGGGCACAAAAACAACCACGAATCACATACAACACCCTCACTAGACACAAGACCAGAGGCGGTCTGGGACTACCACACTTAGAGAAGTACCATAAAGCAATAATCCTGTCATGGATTTATGAATGGTCGATCCACCCCCCGGGCCGCCAATGGACTCAGATAGAAAGCTTCATGTCCAATGTCCCTTTACACACAATCCCATGGCAAAAAGCAGCTCCCGCATTACTCCTTCCGGGTCACAATACGCACCCCACGATCACGCCCACGCTCCAGAAATGGATCCGCATACGAGACACAGATAGTATAGCTCCCCATCCATCTCCCCTATACCCCATCACATGTAACCCCCTCTTTCCACCTGGCCTATGAACCAAGACATACCAACACCTATACAACACACCTGAGGAAACTTACCTCCAGTTAAACACCATGGTAGAGGGACACCGCATTCGATCCTTGACCAGCTTGACTAGACAAGACGTCCCTACATCGATACAAACTCTACATTATGCACAGGTAACCCACTTCATAAGAGACAACCGCACACTTCTTGGCGGCTCCCGTACCCTCTCAGACTTTGAGATACATTGCAAGTCACACAACGTCAACACCAAACAAATCTCGACATTTTACAAACTCCTAGGATCAGACCACCAAAACACACTTCCCCACTTCACAAACTTGTGGTCCACAGACCTGGTTGTACAGATCACTGCTCTCCAATAGAAGACCATCCTCCGTCAAATACATACTTCCTCTGTATGCTCTGCTATCCAAGAGAGCAACTATAAGAGGATCTCCAGATAGCACTATTCCCCATCCAAACTTCACAGACTCTTCCCCAACTCACAGGATATCTGCTGGAAATGTTCCCAACCAGGGGCTTCCTTAGCGCACACATGGTGGCTCTGCCCAACTCTCCAGAAATACTGGACCAACATAGCTAAAATGATCAAAACAATAACAGGGATTACACTACCCCATACCCCGCAAACACTACTGTTCTTGACACTCCTACAGCCCCTCCCCAAACCATTACGAATTCTCATTGTGCACCTAGTAACAGCTGCCAACCTGCTCATCCCTGTCAAATGGAAAAACCTGGCTGCTCCATCGATTAGGGAGTGGATCGCCAGAATAGACACACTCAGGAACATGGAGGAAATCCACGCCTCCATCACACATAAACAAACTCTCTTTCGAGACATCTGGGAGCCCTGGGATACATTCATGACCAACAAATAACTCTAACTAATGGACCCCAAGATTAAAAGATCTACTCATGGAATACACGAAACCCACGAAAAATGGGACTGGGGTCAATACCGCTTCAGGCCACATCCACCCCCACATAGAAGACTACCCCTCACCCCCCCACCTAACCATCTTCTAACGTTCAGGACACAATCACACCACCACAGAACACATAAAACATACACAAAGCTAAGACAGAGAGATCACACCTTGCTCATCCGCCTCTGTTACCCCCCCCCCCAGTTTACACACTCACCTCCTACTCCTGACTCCTGTAGCACGCCTAAAGGGATCAACAGGAGCTATAGTTCCTTTCCCCCTCAACATGACGTTATGCATGCCACCACACCGCCACACAGCAATTCTAGCACCAAGTCCAACTTTAGCACCAAGTCAAACTAATAAGTCCTCCACTCTCCCAGTTACCCCTAAGCGTGGCAACACGATAACACGCTGGTACACCAGACGCGAGTTCACTAATCTGACTTCCAACCATGGCGGTTTCCACCACACACACTATACGCCACCCCACTTGAGGTTACATAGGAGACTAGCCATGCAAACTCACATCCACACCCTACAGGGAGAAACTCGGTCTAACATGGCCAACATAAGCTCAATTTTCAGCGACTCAACCTGTCCACAATGTATACAAAGCGACTAATCCAATATTAACTACAAGCTGTATCACTTGTACGTAACCTGCTATATTATTGCAAAATGCGATGTATAAAAACAGATGATCACCGTGCTGTTATTGACCAAGCTTTGAGCCTGCTGATGCTGATGTGGCGGTTCAGGCACTGTTGTATCTACCTCTTTGAGGAATAAAACATTCAAAAAAAAAATATATATATATATATTTTAAGTGACATCTATCCAAAACCTTTCGCTCATGGTTCCCCTGCCCAGCCGCCCTCTACCAACATCTAACCATTCATACCCACATGTACCATTCACAATAGCCACAGTTTTGGCCTGAGGGAGACATTTATGATCCTACAGTCAAGCTGTAGATTCTCTCTTTTGTACAGAAGACCTCTAAATAAAGTCTCCATACTGTTCCTGCTGCTGCCGCAGGAGCCCAGACCAGGCAAATGAGGTTGGATGATATACTGATATCCAGTTAAAAGTTAAGTCGGCCTGGGCTTTGTAATGAGTGTACTAGCTTCTAGAGTTCTAACGCAAAGAGAGAAAAAAAAAGGGAAAGTACCTGGGTCCAATGTAAAAACATTTTTTTTTAATTAAATCAGTAATGAATAGTGTAAATAATATGTTCGGTAAGTAAGAAAATAATGTAATATTCAGAGTTATCTATTGTGTCAGTGGGTTACATATTAACCCCTACTGTTAGACTGGGGCTTAAACTAACTCTTATGCCAGTGTATCTCTAAGTCTAATTTACAAATAGAGCCGAATATGCCGAGATCACAAGTCAACTGACAATATATCATACTACATAACTATGCGGTACTCTTAACCAACAATCCTCATAACATAAGTTATCCATCACCGGTAGCAGTATAGAAAATCCAATAGAACGGAAGTCTAACATTATTTGATTGTAACCTTTGTCTTAAGGGTTCAGTCACTATTGTTTACCATACTTAGTATATTCAATTGATATGGGGTATAGCTATCAACCGTGTCAAAAGATTTACTGTTGACGCTGTTTGTTTAATTTGTGAGCAGGCTTTATTTTATGCCTTTCTCTTCCCTCTCCTTTTTTTGCGAGCTAAGTTAATAATAAATACTACAAGTGTTAAATTCAATAAGAAGAGAGAAATATAAGTATCTGGGTTATTAGTTGTATCTGAGGGTTACATATTAACTATATATTAAACTAGTGCTCAAACTTTTTCTTGAGCCAGTGTATCCCTATGTATTATTTGAAAATAAAATCACCTATGCCGGCATTACTTGTCTGCTAACAATAAATCTTAATAGATAATTTATCAGTTTATTTAAACAACTAAACCAACAGACCCTATGCAGAGAATTACCTTAAGATTACTTAGATGTCCAATGGGAACGAAGGTCAAACAGTATTTATTTTTTTATTATCGACCCCGGTTACTAAAGTTGTGCTCAAACAGTATATTGTGCCATTGTATTTCAATTGTTTTGGTAAGAACAAGAGAGGAACTGATCTTATAGATATGTGGATCAAATCCCCCTCCCACCCCCTCTCTTCACCACTGTGCATCCTTCTTTTTCCTCAGGCCCAATTTAACCCCTTAACGACCGATGACGGTTCAGGACCGTCATCGGAAAAATCCCCTTGAGGACCGGTGAACTGTCATAACGGTATTATGTACTTACCCAATCGCTGTCGTTCCCCCGGCGGCGATCGGCGTTGCTCCCGGTGTGGGGAGAATGCCCGCAGCCCAGGCAGTCTCCCCGCGGTGAATTAGGACCCCGCGGCCATATGATCGCTCTCACAGAGTGGTCACATAGCCACAATAGGTGTCCATGTATCTGCCTGCAGGGGGACTGTCTGTGCTGACAGGCACTCTCCCTGCAAGTGTAAAATGAAAAAAAATATGTTAATGGTAATAAAAAATATAATTTTATAAGTGTATATATATGATATATATAGACATATATTATATTTATATAATATATGTATATATTTTTTATATATATAATGTCATACTAAGTGTATTTTTATATTAATATATATATATATTAATATAAAAATACACTTATAATTAAATTACACACGTGTATATATATAATATATATAATAACAATATATAACGATATGTAGAGCTCAATTTAAAATTCTGGTTCTAGCTTTCAAATCTCTACATAATGCTGCTCCCATCTTTCTATCCTCCCTTATACACAATTATGTCCCGTCTAGGCCCTTACAATCTGCTGAAGACTTACGTCTATCTTCTGTCCGTACTCCCACCTCTGATTCTCGCCTTCAAGATTTCTCGAGGGCTGTACCGTTCCTGTGGAACTCACTTCCCTCCTCCGTTAGATGCTCACCCAGTCTCCACTCCTTCAAAAATCGTTAAAAACCCACTTCTTCATAAAAGCGTATCAACTGAACTGTTAATAGCTCCCGACTGATTCCTCTTCTGCAACTGTCACTAGTCTAATACTATCTTCACCTTTTTGTGTCATTTTACCCCACTCCCTCTAGCATGTAAGCTCATTGAGCAGGGCCCTCAACCCCTCTGTTCCTGTGTGTCCAACTTGTCTGCTTACAACCATGGGCGTCCACAGGGAGGGGAAAGGGGGGGCACTTGCCTCCCCCTGGATTTTTCAGCTTGTTCTGCTAATTTTCGAGTGAGATTGAAAATACAGTGCAATACCGGCACTGGCCAGTAGGTGGATGTGTATGGAGAGAGACAGGGATAGGAAGCGGAGTCTTTCCCTGCTTCTCTCTGACTGAATCCACAGGGGAGCAACACATACAGCCAGCAGAGATAGCCTACAGATCAGGTAAGTGAGGCATGGGGGGGCAGAGATAGCCTATTGATCAGGTAAGTGAGGGGCATGGGGGGCCAGAGATAGCCTATTGATCAGGTAAATGAGGGGCATAGGGGGGGGGCAGAGATAGCCTACAGATCAGGTATGTGAGGGGCATGGGGGGCAGAGATAGGACTGTGTCAAATGAAGGAGAAGAAAAGGAGATCGGAGCAGGAAGGACAAGTTAAGTGAACCATCCACTTTATTCTGGACACCACATCATAAGGCTTTGGTACCTGGGCCTGGCAGGGAAACTTTGGACCTTCTCATCTCCCCAGGTAAAAAAAAATATCAGTGTTAATGTGTTCACTTTTATTTACTGAGTGTCAGGAAGCACAGAGGGCCGCTGGGGAGGGGTGTCGCTGATTGGCTAGAGCAGTCAGCTGGCACTCTAAGCCAATCAGTAGCTCCCCATTCATTAAAAAGTAAAACATTTTTATGAACTGGGAACTAGCGATTGGCTTAGAGCATCAACTGACCACTCTAGCCAATCTGTAGCACCCATGCCTGACGTCAATCTGCACTTCCTGTTTCAGAAGCCGAATACCACTGAGCGACCTGGAAATCTGGAGCTGGAGGAAGCCTTTGGGGTTAAACCATTTGAGAGCTATTTAACCCCTTAAAGGAAAGAGAGCACCCAGTGGCTTCCTAGCATCATAGCATTTTTATTTAGATGAAGTTGTTATGGTGACCAGAATGTTCCTTTAATTTGCTTAAAGGAACTCTATAGTGTCAGGAATACAAACATAGTTGTGAAAACGCTATTCACCCTGACTTTATGTGATAATGAATATGCTCCTCCCCTTCATGACACTGTCAAAAAGGGGCCAAGCATGGATGTCATTACAAGTATGCCCCCCCCCTCCCCCCCACGGAAAAATTCCTGCGGACGCCCATGCTTAAAACTACATGTCTGTTTGTCCACCCATTATAAAGCGCTGCGGAATTTGATGGCGCCATATAAATAACATAATAATAATAATAATAATAATATATATATTGTGTTATATATATATTTGTTATAAAATACAAATAATAAGTAAATTAAAATAAATAAAAAAGTAAAAATAATAAAAAAATACAAATTATATATATATATATTTATATCAAAATACACTTAGAAGGAAATTATATATACATCTATATATATATAAATAAATAAAAATACAACGAAATATATATCAATATGCAAAATTACATAACATTTTTCATAAATATACACGTAGACTTCAAATAGATAAATATGCATATATATTTAAATTCTACGTGCATATTTATGTAATAGTTTTACATAATTAAGTAATTTTATTGATTGCAATTTGAAGGACCTGCCTGACAGTCCACAGAATTTAATTTGCTAGCACTGTATTTCACCCTGTATTTTTTTTTTTTTTTTTACATGGGTCGTACTGTTTTACTCGGGAGACTTCGCTGAACACAAATATTAGTGTTTCAAAACAGTAAAACATATCACAGCGATGATGTTGTCAGTGAAAGAGACTTTTTTTGCACTTTCATTGAATTTATAATTGTTGATATGTTTTACTGTTTTAAAACACTAATATTTGTGTTCAGCAAAGTCTCTTGAGTATAACAGTGCCCCCAATGCACAGGTTTTATAGTGTTTTTGAAAGTTACAGGTTCAAATATTTTTACATTGAAAATTGCCAGGTTGGTTATGTTGCCTTTGAGAGCGTATGGTAGCCCAGGAATGAGAATTACCCCCATGATGGCATACCATTTGCAAAAGAAGACCAGACAACTCAAGGTATTGCAAATGGGGTATGTTCAGTTTTTTTTTAGTAGCCACTTAGTCACAAAAACTGGCCAAAACGAAATTGAACGCTAATTTTGGCCAGTTTTTGTGACTAAGTGGCTACTAAAAAAGACTGGACATAACCCATATTGAATATCCTGGGTTGTCTACTTAAAAAAAATATGTACATCTGAGGTGTGATTCAGAGATTTATGATAGATAACAGTATTACAATGTCACTATTGATACATTTAAAAAAAAAAATTTAAACAGCAATTTCCTTCTTGTACTTGTAGCTTTATAACTTGCAACAAAAAAAAAAGCAAAAAATCACATAAACACTGGGTGTTTTTAAACTCAGGACACAATTTTGAATCTATTTAGCAGGTTTTTCATTAGCTTTCGTAGGTAAGTAAAAGATTTTCCAAGTAAAAGTCAAAAAAACATATTTTTTAAAAAAATTTCACCATAATTTTTTTTTTTTTTTTTTTTAAAGTAAATTATATGACATGATAGAAATAATGGTATGTAAAGAAAGCCTCTTTTGTCCTGAAAAAAACAATATATAACTTGTATGGGAACAGTAAATGAGAGAAAGGAAAAATACAGCTAATCACAAACACCACAAAAGTGTTAAAACAGCTCTAGTCCTTAACGTACAACATTGCCAAAACAGTCCGGTCCTGAAGGGGTTGACTTCCATCCCTGCAACTAAGAATCTTCATTTGAACACTGCAGTTTTAAGGTATGGACTGGGATTCAGAAGATACCTCTGCGGATTCCTTCCACCTTTTTACTACATATTAATTAATATTACAATGTTACCATTTACAGTAGTACAGTTTACTGTAATATGTGTACTTGCAGTTACCTGAAGCAATTAATAATCTGACTGACAGGATTTAATAGGCAAATATTTTAATATGTGCAACAAATGGCTAGTCTGGTCCAACACTCCTCCACCCCTGAATCCTACCCCCCCCCCCCCCCCCCCCTTGCGCGCGCGATCTCCGCTTGCCACTCCTGGCTGTAAGTTCCATTACATATAACTGTGCATCCTTCTTTTTTCCTCAGGCCCAATTTAACTTCCATCGCTGCAACTTAGAATCTTTAAATCTACTCTGCTTTTTTAACCCACCCGCGTTCCTTCTAACTATATAGCATGACTCCTCCAGCTGTTTCCAACCACAGCTAATCACCTCCTCATTCCCTTCACATGTTATTAATCACTGCAGTCACACTATACATTTTCTCTGCCATCACCTTCTATTTCCTTTGCTACCTCTTGTCTCATTTCCCTATTTTTTATTTTTTATTTTTTTTTATTCTTTATTTTTGAGTGCAGAGATGATTACAAGCTTAATCTGTGACATGTTGGTATACAATATTATTGCAAACAATTGATGTATATAGTCAAGAGGTGCTGCACTTTTTTTTTTTTTTTTGTCGAGCAGGAACATGAATTAAACAAGAAATTTTTGCTTAAGACAGGCTTAGTGGGGCTGTAGTAATTAATTAAATATGTTAGTCAAAATGAGAGGTCGTAGCTAAGTATATGTTAATGTCATGTGTTTATCAGGCTTAGTATATGTTAGCACTAATGTACCACAAGAATAAATCTTCCAGGCTAAGGATGTGCTAATGTTAATAATAATATAAAATCAGCTTGTGGTAAGTGGGAAACAGGATGGTTGCCTGTTATCAGAGATGTATGATACGCTCATGTCGTGAGAGTAACAGGCCGAGGATCCGGTATTAATAAAGTACGGTAAGATTATGTCATGTGTAGTATAGGTTGGATACTTGCTGGCAATGACATTTAGCAGTTATCTTAAGGACCAGCCGTGAAAATAACATATGTGCGCTTAAGGCGCTGATAGCACGCTTCTTAGTTGTAAAAGCGTTGCACAGTGTTAGTTATAATGAGTGGGTTACGTCAAGCCTAATATTGTACAGTTTCAGGCAGCAGTGGTGGCAAACTTTGGTACTGCTTTAATTTTGCTTATTTGTAGTGTGAGAGGCTAGGCTGTGTCGTGGTCGAGTC
This sequence comes from Pelobates fuscus, assembly GCF_036172605.1. NCBI lineage: Eukaryota > Metazoa > Chordata > Amphibia > Anura > Pelobatidae > Pelobates > Pelobates fuscus. Next base: position 108,088,074 of record NC_086322.1, read on the forward strand.
ATCGCCCATTTGTGGTGTGACAAGCAGTATGCTCCAGTGTAGTCGTCGGTATGTGCGGGTGTCAGTTAGAGTAGGCAATCAACTTTTTCCTTTAATTTAAGCCACTTCTGTAGGGTGCCTTTTATGTGTGCATAGGCTGAGTGCGCTACGAGTTTAGGGTGAGGCGTTATTAATTGATTACTGACAGTGCGTTATGCGTAAGTTGGGGAGTTATGGCGGGGACCCCTGTGTGATAATGTTCGAAGTTGGGCGTCCATACTATCGCGTGGAGATATTTTAAACAAGTCTGCATCAATATTCATATAAAACAAAACAAATACAGCAAAACAACAGATAAGGAACAAAAAGTAGGAATAGTGCACAAGAGGCATTGCAAACAGGCAGTTTTGGTTACTCTCGTTGTGTATGAACGTTCACAGCCGTTGGGTTTCGGGCTAGGTTGGCGCCCGGTAAAGAGGAGGAGTGCGGGCGAACGACCCAATAAGTTCTGTCCCGTTTCAGGTTGCGGCGGCTGTATGCGGCCCAGCAGGCAGCTTTCGCGGCACGAAGACCGGTGCCCCCACTGCGTTCTTCCCTAAGCTGCATGTAGTTCCAGCCGGTGGTGTCACGACGGCCATTGCTGGTTGTGGTGTTTTCAGGTCCTCCAGTGTCCTTGTGGCCTCCTGTAGGTTCCGCACCACCAGTGGGCCGCTTGCACCTTCAATGTGTAGGGCGCGGCCTGGGCCCCAACGGTACCTGGTTTTTCGTTGAATCAAGAAGGATGTGAGCTGTTTGAGAGACCTTCTCCAGCTCAGTGTGCTCCTAGAGAGATCCGCATAAAATGACAGAGTCATGTCCTCGAAGATGTAGGTTGTGAGGCCTTTAGTGGCTTCTAAAATGGCCCTCTTGTCCCGCATGCTTTGAAAGTGCAGAATTATGTCCCCTGTGGCAGCTGGGGGTGCCGTGGCTGGTCGCGGGATACGGAATATATTGTCTAATATAATTAATTTAGCCGCTTTCGGGGTCAGGAGTGCGGTCAGCAGCCGTCTGGCAAAATGTGGAAGTTCGGCCTCCGGTACAGAGTCCGAGACCCCCCTTAGCTTGAGGTTGTTTTGACGCCGTTTATCCTCATAGGTGGCCAGTTGCTGTTCGTGGAGCGAGGTTAGTTGTTTCAGGTCGTGTACTGCCGCTTTCAGCTGCTCTATCTGTTGTGTATGTCCGCTAGTGGTGCATTCCACTGTCCCGAGCCTTGCTGAGAGGCCTTTCAGGTCATCTCTTATCATGGCCACTTCTGCAGAGATCTTGCTGTGATGGGCGGCCATGAGCTCTTTAATAGCCTCCATGGTCACCGGTGTGGGAGCAGGAGCGGGCATCCGCGGTTTGTCTGGTGGCGGCGGGGCTCTGGTCGGCATGAAGCACCCCTCTCCTTCATCGGACGTGCCGTCCATAAAGTCGGAACAGCCTCCATGCAGGGACGCCATTGTTGCTCCGGCTGTCTCTTGGGCCTGCCTCCACATGTCCCCGATGTTCCTGCCCAGATGGGGCTTGTCGGGCTTCTGCTTTTTTGTTTTTCTGCCCATGTGGATCAGGTAGTTCGTGGGGCCCTCTGGTAAGTGTTTGGGGCGCAGTCGGGTATTGTTCGCTTTGATTTATCTCGCTTTGGGTCAGGAGCTCCGCAGCCATGCGACTGTCCTCGTCCGTTGCTAGACCGGAAGCCCTCATTTCCCTATTTTACCTTGAGATTGTAAGCTCACGGGCAGGGCCATCTACCTTTTGTATCAGCCTGTTTAAATTGTATTGTTCTCCCAATTGTACAGTGCTGCGGAATATGTTGGCGCTTTATAAATGCCAGTAATAAATAAAGAAATAAGTGTGTTCACGTTCAGTGAAATCAGGGGATTTACTGATTTACATTTTATACTGCTTTCCTCTGTCAGCTGACTATGGCATTGACTTTATATAATTGGTTAAGCTTTCCCAACAATTTAATATTTTTGGCTACTTTTTAAAAATTATTTAATGCTATGAAAATATTGTAATCTATATTGATATATATTTTATATTTTGAAATATTGATTTGTAAAGCTTATCCAAACATACTAATACACTTATAAATCTTATGCAACAATATTAAATTGAGTACTATTTTCCTCACCATCTGCTCTGGTGATAACTACCCCTAATGTTGTACCTGCTAATTGAATAATATGCATTTGATTCTATTAAAATCATGCCTTTAAATTAATCACTACAACAAGCACTAACCAAGACATCTAAGTAGTCCATACATTACTTCGTGCAGATGATTCTCAATCTGTCTGAAGTGATTTCTAATTACCTTTTAATTCTTTTTAAATTTCTTACATTTCAACTTAAATTCTCCAGTCATTAAAGGGAATTATCACTTCCCAGAATTGTAATATAATTTTTATGCATCCGGAAATTTAAAGGGACACTATTGAATCATTTGGAAAGCTTATTAAATCAAGGTCATAGTTAGCTAAAGATTAAAAAATCAATTCTTGCCAAATTATTATTATTTTTGCCTACCATTGGTTTAAATCATTTTCTTCAGAAAGTTGAACAGTTAACATGTGTCAAATCATGTAGAAAGTAGAGTCAATCATAGATCGCCATTCTTGCATACCGAAATGACACAGTGCCTACAAAGATGCCTTATTGCTATTTTAGTGCCTTATTGCTATTTTACTAAGCAGACAAATAAAAGTCAATTATTGTACAGAAATAATCTGATATCAGCTATATAGTGTCATTTTTACTGTTTCAATCCAATTATGGCATCCAGTGATCTCAGCTAACCTTGGACTATTTCACCTCAGTAATGCTTGCAGGGGTTTACAATTTACACACACACAAAAAAATCTAAACTTTTGCATTATTATATTAGCACCGTACATTATAAGAGGAAACCATATTACTCAGTGTTAAAGTGTCTTTACAGTAGTACAATAAAAAAATAAAAAATAAAAAACTTGTGTTTCCCAGTTTTTGGGTAAATAATGCAAAACTTTCATTTACAGGCTCTTTAAAAAAATACATTTAAATTAGATTATTTTAGGCTTAAAAGTTATCATTTTTGTATCACAGAGAATGCTCATATGATAGTGACCTTAGGCACTTTTGTAGTTGAAGTAGATTATAAATATTTTATAACTCATATGGGGAGTCTCTTATTATCATCAGTATTCTGTGCCATCAAGCAAAGCAATGATGTTTTGTCACTAATAACAGCTTATCTCAAGCAGTGCTGACTCATTACAAAAGAGTCTGCTTTTCCAACAAGTGCTGTAATGATGCTATAAAAATACACAAGATAAATCATTCTTGGTTATTGAACAGGAGACAGTCAGCAGCACACATGGCCTATGAATTTTCATGAAACGGAGTCTGACATATATTCAAAGACTTTTTTGTTACTTTTAACAAAAAATCTTTATTCAAATGATCATAGCTCTCATACAGAAAATGTTTCAAGGTTAAATATTAGCTTTCTGAATCATGTAATTCATACAGCTAATGAATTATTATTAAAGAATATAGAAATTTGCTAGCTAACAAAGTTTGGAGCACATGCTAAAATCCATATTTTCTTGGTCAGTAAATTGATAGAAAATGTGCATGTGGTAGACTGACATTTATATTTGGTCCATTTTGTTTTTCTTCCTTGTAACTGCAGGGAAGGAAAATTCAATATGCTCTTTAATTCTTTGAATAGTGTAATGGTATTAACAGGGCCGGCCTTAGGGGTGTGCGAGCTGTGCGGGCGCACAGGGCGCCATGTAGCAGGGGGCGCCGTGCGGCCGCACAGCCGGCTGGGATTTAAAAAAAAAAATATATATTTTTTTTTTCAAATTTGCAGCGGGGGCGGAGCTTACCGTGCGGCGGGGGCGGAGCTAAAAGCGCCGGAAAACTGCTGCAGGGGAAGCAGGAAGGAGTCACTGCTTCCCCACCAAACAGTCACCAGGAGCTGCACTGCCTCCACAATGAACTCCACAGGTAACTGTGTGCTTGTCATGTGAGTGTGACTCTCTGCCTGTGTGTATTACTGTCTGTGTGTGTATGACTGTCTGCCTCTGTGTGTATGACTGTCTGCCTGTGTGTGTGTGTGTGTGTGTATGACTGTCTGCCTGTGTGTGTCTGTGTGTGTGTGTATGACTGTCTGCCTCTGTGTGTGTCTGTGTGTATGACTGTGTGTATTACTGTCTGCCTCTGTGTGTGTCTGTGTGTATTACTGTCTGTGTCTGTGTGTATGACTGACTGTCTGCCTGTGTGTGTCTGTGTGTGTGAGACTGTCTGCCTGTGTGTGTGTATATGACTGTCTGCCTGTGTGTGTGTGTGTGTGTATATGACTGTCTGCCACTGTGTGTCTGTGTGTATTACTGTCTGCCTCTGTGTGTGTGTTTGTCTGCGTGTTTGTCTGTGTGTATGACTGTCTGCCTCTGTGTGTATTGTGTATGACTGTCTGCCTGTGTGTGTGTGTGTGTGTGTGTGTGTATGACTGTCTGCCTGTGTGTGTCTCTGTGTGTGTGTATGACTGTCTGCCTCTGTGTGTGTCTGTGTGTATGACTGTGTGTGTATTACTGTCTGCCTCTGTGTGTCTGTGTGTATTACTGTCTGTGTCTGTGTGTGAGACTGTCTGCCTGTGTGTGTGTGTGTGTGTATATATGACTGTCTGCCACTGTGTGTCTGTGTGTATTACTGTCTGCCTCTGTGTGTGTGTCTGTGTGTATGACTGCCTCTGTGTGTATGGCTGTCTGCCTCTGTGTGTATGGCTGTCTGCGTGTTTGTCTGTGTGTATGACTGTCTGCCTCTGTGTGTGTCTGTGTGTATTACTGTCTGCCTCTGTGTGTGTCTGTGTGTATTACTGTCTGTGTCTGTGTGTATGACTGACTGTCTGCCTGTGTGTGTGTGTGGATGTCTTCCTGTGTGTGTGTATGGCCGTCTGACTCTGTGTGTGTGTGTATGACTGTCTGCCTGTGTGTGTGTGTGTGTGGATGTCTTCCTGTGTGTGTGTATGGCCGTCTGACTCTGTGTGTGTGTGTGTGTGTCACATACAACCAATACACGCATATCACACACTGTTAATACACCCATTACAAATATCACACATAGCATACATATCACACACAGTCATCATACCTACTATCACATACACAGACAACACAAACATAGCATACATGGATGACGGGGGGGGGGGGGGCGCTGTGAAGATTATTCGCACAGGGCGTCTAAATGCCTAAGGCCGGCCCTGTCTGCCTGTGTGTGTCTGTGTGTGTATGACTGTCTGCCTCTGTGTGTGTCTGTGTGTATGACTGTGTGTGTATTACTGTCTTCCTCTGTGTGTGTCTGTGTGTATTACTGTCTGTGTCTGTGTGTATGACTGACTGTCTGCCTGTGTGTGTCTGTGTGTGTGAGACTGTCTGCCTGTGTGTGTGTGTATATGACTGTCTGCCTGTGTGTGTGTGTATATGACTGTCTGCCACTGTGTGTCTGTGTGTATTACTGTCTGCCTCTGTGTGTGTGTTTGTCTGCGTGTTTGTCTGTGTGTATGACTGTCTGCCTCTGTGTGTATTGTGTATGACTGTCTGCCTGTGTGTGTGTGTGTGTGTGTGTGTATGACTGTCTGCCTGTGTGTGTCTGTGTGTGTGTGTATCACTGTCTGCCTCTGTGTGTGTCTGTGTGTATGACTGTGTGTGTATTACTGTCTGCCTCTGTGTGTCTGTGTGTATTACTGTCTGTGTCTGTGTGTGAGACTGTCTGCCTGTGTGTGTGTGTGTGTGTATATATGACTGTCTGCCACTGTGTGTCTGTGTGTATTACTGTCTGCCTCTGTGTGTGTGTCTGTGTGTATGACTGCCTCTGTGTGTATGGCTGTCTGCCTCTGTGTGCATGGCTGTCAGCGTGTTTGTCTGTGTGTATGACTGTCTGCCTCTGTGTGTGTCTGTGTGTATTACTGTCTGCCTCTGTGTGTGTCTGTGTGTATTACTGTCTGTGTCTGTGTGTATGACTGACTGTCTGCCTGTGTGTGGATGTCTTCCTGTGTGTGTGTATGGCCGTCTGACTCTGTGTGTGTGTGTGTATGACTGTCTGCCTGTGTGTGTGTGTGTGTGGATGTCTTCCTGTGTGTGTGTATGGCCGTCTGACTCTGTGTGTGTGTGTGTCACATACAACCAATACACGCATATCACACACTGTTAATACACCCATTACAAATATCACACATAGCATACATATCACACACAGTCATCATACCTACTATCACATACACAGACAACACAAACATAGCATACATGGATGACGGGGGGGGGGCGCTGTGAAGATTTTTCGCACAGGGTGTCTAAATGCCTAAGGCCGGCCCTGATGGTATATATCATAAAAATTCATGCTTTTCAACAGTTAACACCATCAATGCCATCTCTATATATATATCCGTCAGAAACATATGCATTATTAATCCCTTAACCCCTTAACGCCGTTACGGCGTTCCATGCCGTCGCGCTTTAAAGCCGTTGCGGCGGCAGGAGCCAGCAACTACTCACCTCCGCCGCGATCCTCTTCTGGGGGGCTGCCTGAGAGCCCAGGCAGCCCCCCTCCGGCAAATGAGGCCCCCGGGGGCCATGTGATCGCTCTCAAAGAGCGATCACATGGCCCCCTATAGCTGGCTATGGATCTGCCAGCAGGGGGACTGTTTGAAATATCAGACAGTCCCCCTGCTGGTAGGAGGTGTAAAAAAAATAAAATAAACATGTTTAAAAATAAATTAAATATATTTTAATATATATGTAATATGTATATATGTTATATATATAATATATATACATATTATATATATGTAACGTCATGCAAAGTGTATTTTAATATTAATATAAGTATATAAATTAATATTAAAATACACTTAGAATGACGTTACATATATATAATATGTATATATATTATATATAATAGATGTACATATATATATTATATATAAATACGTATAATTAAAATAATAAATAAATAAAATAATAAAATAAATAAATAAAATATTGAAACAAAATTTAATATAAATTATATATGCATATGTAATTTCATTCTAACTGTATTTTGTTATTAATATATATATATATCGGTAACAAAATACACTTAGAATGACATTCTATATATATCTATCTATGTATAAAATACAAATAACAGCAAATATATATATATAGATAAATACATATAATTACATAAAAGATTACATTAGTATACACGTAGAATTTAAATACCTATAAATGCATATATATTAAAATTCTACGTGTATATTTAAATAATCTTTTAACGTAATTATGTGATTTGATTAATTAAAATTTGATTGACATGCCTGACAACACAGGGAGAAAGTGCAGAGAATTTAATTCGCAAGCACTATATTTGACCCTGTAACTCTCCAAGACACCATAAAACCTGTACATAGGGGGTACTGTTTTACTCGGGAGACTTCACTGAACTCAAATATTAGTGTTTCAAACTGGTAAATTGTATTACAACAATGATATTTTAAGTAAAAGTGACGTTTTTCGCATTTTTTACAAGCGAACGGCACTTTTATGGTCTATATTATTGTTGTAATATGTTTTACGGTTTTAAAACACTAATATTTGTGTTTAGTGAAGTCTCCCGAGAATAACAGTACCCCCCATGTACAGGTTTTATGGTATTTTGGAAAGTTAGAGAGTCACATATAAGGCTTGCATTTCATTTTTTTCACATTGAAATTTGCCAGATTGGTTATGTTGCCTTTGAGAGCGTATGGTAGCCCAGGAATGAGAATTACCCCCATGATGGCATACCATTTGCAAAAGTAGACAACCCGAGGTATTGCAAGTGGGGTATGTCCAGTCTTTCTTAGTAGCCACTTAGTCACAAACACTGGCCAAATATTAGTTTTTTGCTTTTTTCACACAAAAACAAATATGAACGCTAATTTTGGCCAGTGTTTGTGACTAAGTGGCTACTAAAAAAGACTAAACATACCCCACTTTCAATACCTTGGCTTGTCTAATTTTTCAAATGGTATGCCATTATGGGGGTAATTCTCTTTCATGGGCTACCACACCGTCTCAAAGGTAACATTACTAATCTGGAAAATTTCAATTTGAAAATGGAACGTTCTATATTTGACCCTGTAACTTTCCAAAACACCATAAAACCTGTTAATGGGGGGTACTGTTGTACTCGTGAGACATCGCTGATTACAAATATGTGCATTTTTTTGCAGTAAAACCTAACAGTATTATGACATTCACAGCTAAAATGGCAGACGGAAATACAAATTTAAAAAAAAATCTTATTTTCTCACCTTTTTTTTTATTTTATTCATAATAAATGATGTTCCATATATGAATAGTTAATGATAGATTAAAGCCCTGTTTCTCCTGAACAAAATGATATATAATAAGTGTGGGTGCATATAATTTGAAAGAGGGGAACTACGGTTGAACAGACATATAGCGCAAATTCCAGTTTTTGTTTACGTTTTGTTTTGATCAGAACGTGCACTATTGACTCCGTCCTGAAGGGGTTAAGGACTGAGCCAAATGTACACGTTGTGATCAAAACAAAACGTAAAAAAAAAAATTTAATTTGCGCTATATGCCTGTTCAGGCTTAATTCGCCTCTTTCATATTATGTGCACCCACATTTATCATATATCATTTTATTTAGGGGAAACAGGGCTTTCATTTAACATCAAATATTTAGGTATGAAAGAATTTAATATTAATAAAATATTAAAAAATGGGAGAAAATAAGACATTTAAAAAAATCTATAGTTCTACGTGGCATTTTAACTGTGAATGTCATAATACTGTTTGCATTTACTGCAATAAAAAACACATATTTGTATTCATCAATGTCTCACGTGTAAAACAGTACCCCCTATGTACAGGTTTTATGGTGTTTTGGAAAGTTACAGGGTCAAATAGATCATGTTACATTTTTCAGTTTTTACACATTGAAATTACCGTATATACTCAAGTATAAGCCAACCTGAATATTTTACCCGAAAAAACTTATTGACTCGAGTATAAGAATAGGGTGGGAAATGCAGCAGCTACTGGTAAATTTCTAAATAAAATTAGATCCTAAAAAAATTATATTAATTGAATATTTATTTACAGTGTGTGTATGTATGAGTGCAGTGTGTGTGTATGAATGCAGTGTGTGTGTATGAGTGCAGTGTGTGTATATGAGTGCAGTGTGTGTGTATGAGTGCAGTGTGTGTGTATGAATGCAGTGTGAGTGTGTGTGATGCAGTGTGTGTTTGTGTATGTGTTGGTGGGGGTGGGCATTTTTATTATTATTTTTTTTTAATTATTATTTTAATAATTTTTTTGTTAAATTAGTATTTTTTTGTTTTATTATTATTATTATTATTTATATTTTTTTTTTCGTCCCCACTCCCTGCTTGATACATGGCAGGGGGGGGGGCTCTCACTCCCTGGTGGTCCAGTGGCATTGGCAGTTCAGTGGAGGGGGGCTGGCAGAGAGCGTTTACTTACCTCTCCTGCAGCTCCTGTCAGCTCCCTTCTCCTCCGCGCCGGTCCGGTCAGCTCCTCTGTCAGCTCCCAGTGTAAGTCTCTGGGAGCTGACAGGGGAGCTGACCGGACTGGCGCAGAGGAGAAGGGAGCTGACAGGAGCTGCAGGAGAGGCAAGTAAGAGCTTCCTGCCAGCCCCCCTCCTACACAGCCCCTTGTCTGTATTATGGCAATGTAAGTTGCCATAATACAGACATTGACTCGAGTATAAGTCGAGTTGGGGTTTTTCAGCACAAAAAAAATACTCGAGTATATACAGTAGCCAGATTGGTTATGTTGCCTTTGAGACCGTATGGTACAAAAATAAAGTGCTCTGTGCAAATAGGCGCTTAGTAATAATACAAATATAAAAAAAGCAGTTCAAACACACGTGCAGGTATCCCAATCCTACACAAACAAATATGTGAAAAGAAAATGTGAACTTAGTGGATCATGCTGCCACCACAAAGATCACTCAGTGGAGCGCTAAAAAAAATATATCTTACCCCTATTGAGATAACATATATTCCACTTTAAGGGGTAAACAGCATAATATAATCTAAAACAAGAAAATACACATCATGGTGCAGTATGCTTGTAAAATCTTGATGGAGTGGAAAAAAGGTGCATATCCAACTCACATGGTAAAGAGCCTGGGGATTGGCTCAAATCGCAACAGCTTGGGTATATTTGGTAATACCAGATCTTATGGTAGCCCAGTAATACCAGACCGTATGGTAGCCCAGGAATGAGAATTACCCCCATGATGGCATACCATTTGCAAAAGTAGACAACCCAAGGTATTGCAAATGGGGTATGTCCAGTCTTTTTAGTAGCCACTTGGTCAAACACTGGCCAAAGTTATTGTTAATATTTGTGTGTGAACAATGCAAAAAACTGATTTGAACACCAATTTTGGCAACATAACCAACCTGGCAAATTTCAATGTAAAAAAACTGAAATACAAGCCTTATATTTGACTCTGTAACATTTGAAAACACCATAAAACCTGAACATGAGGGGTACTGTTATACAAGGGAGACTTATCTGAACACAAATAAAACATATCACAACAATTATATCGTCTGTGTAAGTGCCATTTGTGTGTGAAAAATGCAAAATATTTCACTTTTACTGATGATATCATTGTTGTAATACATGTTACTGTTTTGAAACACTAATATTTGTGTTCAGTGAAATCATCCGAGTAAAATAGTACCCCCCATGTACAGGTTTTATGGTGTCTTGGAAAATCACAGGGTTAAATATAGTGCTACAAAATTGGATATTTTTACAATAGGTGTGGAATATATGGCGCTGAATAATAAACGTGAACAATAAGTTGTAGCTGCTGGATACAGTCTATGGGTACTCCTCAAAACCCACCATACAAAGATAATCACCAAGATTGGGTCTTCTACCTTTAAGAGTGCAGCGCTATGTAGGAACACAGTAAATTACCTGTAGCTCAGAGACAGGTACCTCCTCATTTTGGGTGATTCTGGTGTTAGGGAAAAAAAGTACTTTTCCTAGCCAGGGTCATTGCTTCTAGTGTGACACTAGCTTTAGCAGTTTCTGCTGAATTTAGCTAGCAGCTACTAACAGAGGAACTTTAAATTCTGCATTGCAATCTTCTCCCCTCAGTGTGTGACTCCACATGTGAACACTGTCTACACTGAGTGTTTCAGTTGCAGGGTAGAAGACATGATACATCATAATTGATGAAGAATCAATTTGCAAAGACTGTTTTTCCCTTTACTGTGTGTTGTGCAAGTGTCGAAGCACAGTGTTGAAGTGTAGTCAAACACAATTAGTAGTAAATACCCCAACCAGCAACCCACTATTCAAAACAAACATAAGGGAAAGTGAAACCAGTACAATGACAGACATTTTATAAAAGTGGTAGCAACAGTAGCAGCAGTACTTTCTCAACTACTACCAGACCTAGGCACAACAGTGGGCCAGTTGTTGGCAAAAAACAAACAAACATTAATAGGTTGAACAGATACAATTGGATTCCTCACCACCCTAGTACAGTGTCAACCAGACCACTCTTGAATATTTTCTTGGATCTCATGCCTTGATCATGTCTAAACAGCAAGTTAACAAAATCACCCACCTGATCGCACATATTTATGAAGTAGTCCTACTGCCCAGCTTGCCTTTCTTTCCTTAACAGCACAGTGTTGGCAGCCCAGGGTGTCTGAGTATAGTGCTAGTTATAGTGGTAAAAGTCCAACTTTCTTGCAAAAGACACATTAGCATTATTGCATTTGGATTGCCAGGCATTTCCACTGTAGTGTGAAAACTGGGTAACTCTTCAGGCAGGAGAAAGAGGACACATGGATCACCACACACCAGGTTCTTATTCAGTGATCTGTATTCATTTATTTATATATTGGAGTGGCTGGATAATTGACTTATATTTTTTATTTACAAAATAGAAGGGCTGGGGACAATCCACAGTTCATCTGAATTAAAGATTCTATACAGCTGGGATATTCCATCCTTAATATTGCAAACTGAGAACTTCACTCCACTACGACTCACCATCTGGTACTAGTCCACATATGTATCTTAAATGCCATTTAAAATAGTTAGCCAAAAATTGCATAATTACACTGAGATATTCTGAGGAAAATCTACTAATAGTATTATATTTATAATAATAATAACGATACTAGACAACATGATATATCTATAGGGTACATGTGTCAGTATCTCTATGAATCATTCCTGATACCTTTAAATGTAAATGTTACAAAAAGTAAGGCTGCTCTAAAGGTAAGGATGATGTAGATAGATAGATAGATAGATAGATAGATGGATAGATGGATAGCTAGATAGATTATTATATTATTGATGGTTTGTAGTAATAGAGATTTACTTTTTTTTTTTTTTTAAGCCTTTACAGTGTTATTCAGATGAATATATGTCAGGATACTTGATGTCAAGAGAGTTAATTACATATCCCTGTGAGAGTATGTAAAATAAGATAGGACGGGAAAGGAACCCAAGACAGAGCCTTTGGGTAAAGCAGCAGGTAGTCATATCAGACTCAGAATGTGCACAATCGAATAATGGTGTAAAGTAAGAAAAATCAGGAAATAGCTTTGTCATAAATATTGAAAGGTTGTAGTATGAGAAATAAAGGAAGGGTCAACAGATTAAAAAACAGCAGGATAGTCGAAAAGGGTGAATACATATTACAGATATTCTCTGTAGAATGTATTTGCAATATGTATGTAGATCTGAAAGTACTAAAGACACGAGTAGAGAGCATTTGTAATATTCACTTCAAAAAAGGCAAAGCAAATAAATATTACATCTGCTTTAACAGATGCTCTTGCTCAGCCAGTAGCAACTTTCAAATTCATACAAAAGCTAAGTGTGAAATATTGAGTAAATTGAGAAAGGTTAATTTCAAGTGTGACCTACCCCATACTATACAGTGTGATATTTTTTACATCACCTATGAACTGAAATGTAACAGTAATACCAGTGAGATGTTTGCAAGGCAAAGTAAGCATTATTTAGGAAGCACATAATCATATGAAATTATTCATAACCACGGTCAATGACCTTCTTGGAAGCCAGAGAGATTGTGTTATAAAAAAAAAATGTGTAAAAATCAGTTAGGTGAGACGAAAAATACAACAGATAAACTAAAAATGAAATTATCACAGATATTAAGATTAACAGCATCTACGATATCTTAAATACAACATATTCTAAAACGTGAATGAGAAAATCATATAAAGGAGTTTCAAATATATGAGATATTGGTTTATTGCTAGAAGTTAAATCAAATCTTTGAAACCGTATTTACTTCATTATATAGCACTGTTGAATTTGTTTAGACAATAACATTCACATTGATCTAAAAAAGTAAAGAAATTACTGTTTTATATGTAAAAGGTCAAACTTTTCCTCCAAAGCATTCACATGATTAAAACATAGATGCAGAAATCCATAGCGTGTAATGCTTTTGAAATGTGTAGAGTGTACTTTTTTAGTAGCATTCAATAATCATGTTTTACTGGGGGGTCAGAGTTTGACTGCGAGCAAAAATTAACTCTTAATCCTAGTGGTCATTCTGACCCAGACTAAAAAGCAAAACAAAAAAGCAGGCAATTATTACTTTGCAATATTGACATTCCTGTCATGTTTGAACATCTGCACTTGCATAGCATATGAAGAGCATGGGTGGTTAACATAAACGGCAAGAAACCATGTAATCCATGGCATCTCTCTTTTGCACGTTAAAAAAAACCAAAACAAAAACATACCTCCATTTTTAGATGAGTCAGCCCCAGACTCAGATGTCAACACATTTTCCAAAGGGCAAGCTTTGTGGATAACACACTTAAAAATTCCATTGCAAGACTCAATGCAAGTAATTGAGTAATTGAAAGTAATTAAACATCATCTGGCTAAAGAAGCAAGTCTTCTAGATGCAAAAGCAAGATGTGAATTCAGGGCTTGTTCAAAATGGTCTTCATTCACTATCTGCATTAATTTCTACAGGGAAATTTCCCAGATCTACTTATAAGGTCCTCACAAGAAGACCTCACTTTAGGCCACGGACATCAGGACTGGAGTCCTCTCACGATGAACCTCTCTGCACCAAAGCACATTATCATTCATCTGCATTATTTTAGTACAAAAGAAAGGTAATGGCTGCAGTCCTGGATTATCCTCCAATATCATCAGACATATTGAATGTGGCTGAGCATTCACAATTTCTTTCAGAGGATGACCCACCTTGATTAAAGATACTCTCTCTATCAAGCATATAGAAAAATGGGAACCGGGGGCACACCCAGAACATGCCTTTCTAAGTAATGGTGGTGCCGTAAAGACCGCAATATATACAAAATACAGTTAAAGGTACAGCGCACACTTAAACAAAAATAATGTTTTTAATTTTACAAAGGTACTTAAAATCACCAATCTTAGCAAACAAATATAGGTAGTCAGTTAAAACATATGGTCATATTATGTTAAGCCCACCACTATGTCACAGAACCTTTATATATGAGGGTCCTACAGTAATTTTACATGAACTATTTGCATGCTAACTTGCAATACTTGCAGCTTGAACTGCTTCTAGATATTCCTTAATTTATGCTTTCCTGTAGTTACCTCTTAAGGGGCACCTATAGTCGATGAGTGGGCTGCTATGCCCAATAGAAATCTGGTCTGAATTCCAAATCTATACAGAACAAATTGGGGCCACAACCAGAATATGTATGTCTGAGTAGTGGTGGTGTCATAAAGAGAAACTAAATACCAATAACTTAACCCCTTAAGGACACATGACATGCGTGACATGTCATGATTCCCTTTTATTCCAGAAGTTTGGTCCTTAATGGGTTAAAGTAATAATTTTCTGTATGACTTTATCAGTCTCACATTGTTGTGGAGGAATTTTATCCCATTCTTCTTTACAACATTGCTTCATTTCATTAAGGTTTGCTGACATTTGTTTATGCACTGCTCTTGTCAATCAGGTAGAGATATGGATAGTGGGCCACTGCATCTCCTTGAATATTTTCTTTTTCAGCCATTCTGTTGTAGATATCCTGGTATGCTTGGGATCACTGTTTTGTTTTATGACCCAAGTTGATAAATGTAGCACTGTTCACTATGGCCAAAAAAAAGCAAAACAAAAGACCACAACATGTTACACATTTGTGT
The DNA here is from genome assembly GCF_036172605.1 of Pelobates fuscus. NCBI lineage: Eukaryota > Metazoa > Chordata > Amphibia > Anura > Pelobatidae > Pelobates > Pelobates fuscus. Next base: position 108,103,310 of record NC_086322.1, read on the forward strand.
ATAACAAAATATAATATTATATTTTCCATTTGGTCACTCACACTTAATATGCCAAATTGTGCCTTGTAAATATGTCCTAGTACATTGATGTATATTCTATAGGTTGAATGTCAGAGCTCCATGGTTGATATTCACTCCCAGTAATGAGGGACCATGAATAAGAGAGAAAAAGTTGAGCAGCTTTGGTACAAGTAGCAAAATAAGTTTGGATTTTTTTACACTTATATTAAAGTTAAAAAGCACAGTTCTAATCACAAAAGTCACCACAAGTTGTCAAACACATTTCATCCTTTTTGAAACATATTCAGTGTCAAAAGAGTGGATATAACGAAAAATATATGAAAAAACGTCCATTGACAGTGAAGAGTATGTATTTGAATCTGTATTTTATATCCTTTTATATATGGATCGTCCCTGAAGTCCCTGAACAAGTCTATTGGTAGAGGCTCATGTACAAGCTGAACTATTGTCACTGTATTTTGTTCCAATAAAGACTGCCTCATGAACCATTGGGTTTCCATATTGGAGGTTCATAACCATTTTCCCCCTCCCTGATTGCAGGGATCATGGCTGTATACAATCCCCCAAACAGCAAGAGTTACTAATGCAGGGTTACCAATGCAAGTTTCCTGTCTACCCCTTTCTGTATTACCAGTTGAACTTGACAGTGGTGCCCCCTTCCCCCTTCTGTTTATACTGTCATTACTGTTTGCAGCATCCAGGCATCAAGCAGGGATTTCCCTGCACATATCAATGTTTACACTTCAATTGGTAGATAAAACATGATCAGAGATCATCTCTATCTGTACTAAACACCACATAGACCCACAAACACATTCGAAAAGATCACTGATGGCTTTTTCACATTACAGAGTCAACACTCATTGAATTGGAATGATGTATCAATTATTTAGGGCTGGGAAAACACCATATACATATTGCTTTTCTTTTTCCATGGTTGTCTAAGCGTGACTGGACAGAGGCAGGTGCAACTTAACATGGAGATTGTCAGTTTCAGCTGCTCTTAATTTGCATTATTGCTGGTGGGTGGCACTCTTTTGAATGTAAGCATTTCTTTCACTTGTATATATTGTCTGTACTGCTTGTATTGTGTAGGACATTAGCATTGAGGAAGGGCTTGTTGCCTGACACGTTTGTTTATATTGTGTCCTCTAATAAACTGCACTACCTACTTGATGTGCAGAACTCCATTTTTTGTCTATCGGCAGATGCAACTTAAATAGACTACTTCAAGACAAAGGGCAGATTGTTTCCTTTCTCAGACCTACAGCTGAAGTTAGAATTGCCATCTAACCTATTCTTTCCATAACTACAACATCAAAAGTAATAGCACATCATGAGTCAGCCTTTCCCTCAGGATTGAACATTCTTCTTCTATTAGATATGTGCTTAAAAGCTCTATGTAAATTTGCTATAAAACATTGGTAGAGATGCTTTTAAGAAAAGGTGGACGATTGAGTGTGCAATAGAGTTCTCCATCAATACATTAAATGGTGTCACTTTTTGCAAACACTTCATCTGGACTCACTGCAAACTGGTATACCAGTGGTACAATGCCCCTGGTCACCTGCACAAAATTAATAACATCATCCCAACTACCTGCTGGAGGTGCAGTGTGGGGGAGGGAACCATGTTACATATTTGGTGGCACATATTTGTGTCCTTCAGTATAATTTTGGATGCATTTCCTTACCACATCAGGCATCTTAAGGGATAGAAATGTTCCGGGCGTGCAGTCAAGGGCTGGATCCTCATAAGAATCCCCCTGGAGAAACTAGCATTTTTGGAAACTAGCCCAGAGTTCCTCTGATTCAAGAAGGTTCGCTCACTGATCTTAAGTCACTAACTCCACAACAGGCATGGTCTGAGGAAGCCGAAGTTACAGTGAAACTAGTCATCGCATAAGTTCTGTATGCTGCTAGCTAGTTTACCATTCATCGGCCAAAACGGAGGAAAATTGTGTAGCTGTTCTAGTTCTCTGTTAATTCTGAGATGTTTATCAAACTATATGCTAAATATAAAGGCATTCGCTGAACTGCATGTTTAATTCGGAGGTGAATTGTGGGCTGTCCTGCTTTTAACTGTTTTAAATAAAGGCATAGTACACCTTAATTTTACATGTATATGCTGACATTAACAGTTGCACAATGTCAGATAATATTTTCAAATCTTATGATACATTTCATATACTGTAAGCTCGTTTGAGCAGGGTCCTCTTCAACCTATCGTTCCTGTAAATATTCTTGTAATTGTCCTATTTATAGTTAAATATCCCCCTCTCATAAGATGGTAAAGCACTACGGAATCTATTGGCGCTATATAAATGGCAATAACAATAATATACAGTTTGAATTTACTGCATTTTTTATGTTTTTCTTTACATTTTTTTATGTCTTATGTGGTTGCAAAAAGCAGTTTCCGCACTGCTATTTTCAATATCTGTCAAGACAAATGTATTATAACATTTTATGTCATGTATGCCAGCAGGTATATCATTGTTTATATGAATACAATCAATAAACGATAAATACAAAAACAAATAAAAGGTAAACAACAAATACACAAGGAAAGTAAGTTAAGATTGAAACACCATATCAACATATATTCATAGCTGAAGACATACATTTTAAAGGGAAAATATGCTCCACTGACTTGTTTATTTTTTTTAATTGTTATACATGCAAGAATCAAAGTTGCATATTCCATTCTGGTAAATTCTCTTTGCTATATCTAAATCCCATTACTAATTAGACATTACATACAGCAGTGATTTGCTCCTTGGCATTGATCTGGACAGAGGACAGAGGAAGTTCCTCCTTTACAGAGGGCAGCTTTGATCATATATTTCACTTGTAGTTATGTGACGATGTGAGAAATGTGTCAACGTGTCTTTTTTCCTCAAAGGAGAAATACGCTTTCAACATGCACTTCTTATCTTTTTGTCCTTTTGGTCTACACATATGTAATCTACAATACTGCTGTATTGTAACTAAACATTGGCCTCTGTGTACGAAATATACCGAGTATAGCTGGAATCTATACAGTAATTTGGTTCCATTTATTTTTTTTAAGTTCTGCATCCAAACAGAAAGCACCTGCACATCCGAGAACACAATGAACACAATGGTCTTGCTGAATCATTTTTTTTATTTTTTTTGAATTATGGTTGGCAGAACTTATATTTCTGTGCACAAGTGTATGATTCATTACATTCAGGGAGATATTAAATGCAACTATGAATGCAAACTAATTTCTCCAAAACAAATCCATAATGGGTTCCCACCCAAAAGCAAACTTTGTTAACCACTGAGCCATTATCATGTGTTTCATCAGTTTACCAGGTAAGCCTTTTTATTGATTTTGATCAATTTAATACCTACATTAAAAGGCTTTTTATGAGGTGATAAATATTAGATTGAATATTATAAATTTACAAAAAATATATTTTCTAATGATTGGATGGATTGAATTCTATGATATGCTACCATTTATCAAGGATGTACTCCATGACAAACTACCCTGAAAATGTTGACTGCTGAAACCAGCCAGCATGCAAATATTGAAAATAAAAGCAATTGGAAGCATGTTTTCTAAACAGTGAGCAATCAGTAATTTCTAACAGTTCCCCCCCATATACTGTCCCATGAGTATTGGGTGGAGGCTTCAAATTAAAGAATGGCGAATGGGTGAGGGCTCTCTTAAAATAAAAATCTCTTAAAATATCGAGATTAGAGAAAAGGAGACAGACAATATTGGGTGCTGGAGGGAACCAGCTACCCCAACTCTGAAGTGGTTACAAGGGGTATAGGGGGCTTAACCCCGGAGAAATGGAGAAGAAAAATGAAAGAATGGGCAAAGTAACCACCACACATAGAATTATATGAAGGTGGGAGATTGCTCACTCAATGGTCTATACCCCTTTGGTAATGGTACTTGTGGGGAAGAGGAGAGCGTAAGTTTGAAACAAAAAACTTTTTATATTTATTATGGAAGAAGACGTCGGTATTCAACCTTTAATGAGACAACTTATACTAATAACAGTGAAGTATAACACTGGCTCCACTTGTAGCCAGAAGGGTGGAATTTCCCTAATAGGGTAAATTCGTAGGTGAGGTAAGTGCTCACAAATACTGGTCAAAGCTCATGCAGTGAATAAGTGCTTAAGGATCAGTAGGAAACACAGGTCCCTGATGATAATGCACATAGTATGTCAAACTTTAACATCGTATAGTGGCCAGAAAACTGGCCAGCAGGGCTAGGGGCTAGAGTGTATGGGGATAATAAATAAACCTGGGTAGGTAAGGTACCCTTGGAAGGGGAGCAGAGTAGTCACTAAAGCGGGCTATAGGTACTGGTGTGAGAAGACGGGCAGAGGAAACAAATGGCCAATTCTGACAGTGTATGCATGCCCCACAGAGCATGGAATTATAGCTTACTGTCAAGTGGACCCAAAGGACATGTCCATCCCTCACCCTAAATAGCCCTAAGATAACTGACTGTCCTCCTTGAAACCAGGGGACTATGAAACACTACCTGCTGCTTCAAGGCAGCCTCAAGGTAATCCCTGTTACTAAGCCCCACTCGCCCAGATGTTCTTAAAGAATCATGAGGTAAACTGCAAATGTGCTAGAGCCAGAACAAAGAACAAAAGAAAGAAAACGAAGGAAAAAATTATAATAAATGAAAAAAATAATAAAATTAAATAGAACAGGAATGCATCGGCATTCTGTAATGCTCGACGCGCGTTTCGGCATAACAACGCCTTTGTCAAGAGCTGAGGAGGTCTGCCTACCTGTCCTTCGTTTTCTTTCTTTTGTTCTTTGTTCTGGCTCTAGCACATTTGCAGTTTACCTCATGATTCTTTAAGAACATCTGGGCGAGTGGGGCTTAGTAACAGGGATTACCTTGAGGCTGCCTTGAAGCAGAAGGTAGTGTTTTATTTTTATTTATGTATTTTTAATGACTAGCAAGATTAGCTTATCAGATGATACATTTATCAGATGATATATCACTGAGCAATTTATTAAGTCCCACTGCTAGAATTTCAGCTAGTGTAAAATGCAGTCAAATAAATTAGTGAAAATACCGAAAGTATGTTCACTTATGTCCAACTAGCACTAGGCTTGGTATAGAGCATAACCCCTAATCCTAATTGGTTGATACATACAAAGGTAATTCAAATCTGAGACGACAGAGTCAAAAATTCTAGTGTAATATTAGGATACACGAAACACAAGTACATATATATATATATATATATATATATAATAATACTAGCCTTTGTTGCACTCCTACCTCCAGTCAAATGACAAAGGCTAGTATTATTTTGTAATTTTAGAGCTTTAACACAGCACCTTCCTTATGCACCCACCATAAGCACACTGTTAGTGTAATATCCCCAAACTTTGAAGGGATTTGGCTCAAAGTTTTTTTTTTGCCATTCAAGTTGTGCAACTTTTGTGACATTTTGTTTTTAAAGGTGAAGAAGCATTTTTTTTTTAACTGCCCAATTTTTTAGTGCATACCAATAAATATTTTGTTTTTAAAGTAGATTGTATATATTATCAGTTTTTTGGGGGAATTGTGGATTTTTTTTTATTTTTTGCATCCTGTCCTATGGAGGAATTTCTGCAACAAACTGGAGCATGTGCATCCTAAGCGGATACCTTACAGTTCACTGAAGAACAGGTTGAGGATATACTATGGCAGACTTCCAGTCTACAAATACCAACAACCACCACTATGCGTGATGTTTACTTCAAATTATTGAAATTAAAGAAGAAGGAAGTGGACCTGGACCTCTATGGTCTATTCCTTTCTGATTATCACCGCACTAAACAAATACCTAGGGGTTTCAGGGTACATAACATACCAACAATTGGAAGAACGAAATCCAAGGTATGTAAAGATTGGACATCAGTCCTTAACAAATGTTCCTTAGACCTTATGCTAATTACAATCCAGGATGTGAAGGAAGATATTATGGAGATTAAAAGATTTTACCATTGAAAATCGAACATGCCTTATGGATGAATTCACAGGAAGGTGTTACTTTACAACTGAAATTAAGTGAAGAAATCATTAAATATAAAAATCAATTGATTAAGTTCAAGAGACAAATAATGGAGAGATTACACCAGGACCATGATGAATATTCGGTCTATAAATGGCTATCAGGGGAAAATAGGAGCCGTCCTAGAAGATTTAGGAGTGAAATTAATAAACCAAATGTGTCAACAATTGACATCACCTCTGGTGAATCGGCCTCAGAAGGAGAGGGTTCACAAGCACCTAAAACTGTCAATTTTTTAGACAGAACAGAACCTCTGGAAACAACCTCACCCCCGAGAGCCGTTACACGGAGCAGCAGAGAACTCCCACCAGATGTGAACAAAAGCGAGGGGAAAATTGGTCCCAAAGCAAACCCCCTCTCCGGAAATGATTCCAGTCTTTAATCTTTCCACAGAGTACTCACAGAGAAAGAAACATCTTATATAAGGGCTAATCCTTTGTGCCTACATCGGCTCCTAATAATTTCCACTGGAATCTGGAACTCTTCAAATTTGGTCGTACACTTAGATTGAAGGATTTCTTCCATAAAACAATGGCACAGGACAGCACACCAATTAAATAAGCCAATTTAAACCTCCTAGCCAATTTGACCTGGTACCTCATCAGGCAACCATCAGGACCTTCCTCTCTACAGTAAAACATGAGATGGATAAAATCTTGTATAAATACAAATGCCAACATTCCAATCTGTCACAAAACACTCCTTAGTTGATATTCCCTCGTGCAGTACCCATTCACACCACTATCTCTGTTTGAAATTTTTTTTTCATTAGCACTTCACCTGGTCCTTGTTTAGCACCTATATAGTTTGGTTTCTCCCCTCACTCCTTGTCAGATCATTGTCTCTTGTCTCCTGTTTCCCCGGATTCTGGTTCCCTGTGATTCTGACTCCCGACTCCTTGATCCTGTATGTTGTTCCTTGGTCCTGTATCCTGCATGTCCTGGTCCTTAGTTCCTGTGTCCTCGTGGTCTTCGTTCCTGTGTTTTCCTGGTGTTCATTCCTGTGTCCTCCTGCTCCTGTGTTCAGGTACCATGTTAGCTGCTTTATTGCCAATGATCCTGACCCTGCAGCCTGGTTCATTTATTTTGCCTCTGGTCTTGCTTCCTGGCATATCTGCCTTGTGAACTCTGGATCTGTGCCCTACCTATTACTAGTGGTGTCTGCACAATCCTGCCTTTATACCAAAGGACTATTTAAGTATTCACTGCCAGCACTATTCATGCGTATCCTATATTGTTATATACATTTGTTCTGTGACTTTGTATATATTTATTATATGTTGTTTTGTTATCTTTTTTGTACATTGATTCTCTTTAATATATATTTCTTTATTTGCACTATTCATTGTGTCTTTTGCTTTTATTCTTTGCTAAATTGGTTCCTACATTTAAAGGGATAGTGCTGACTCTGGGCAGCACCCCTTCATGCCCATGACACAATCTCTCCAGAGAAGAACATCAACTAATTAAAGCCCTCTTCATGGATCCCACAAATGTCATATGCCCTGTGGATAAGTTCGGAGGGATAGTGATCTTAAACTATGTAGATTATGCCCATGAGATCCTAAGAAAACTCCAGGATCGAACCACGTACCAACCTCTGGAAGAAGATCCCACTGTTAAAATTGCACAAAAAAATTGAAGATACTCTCACATTAGGCCTAAGATCAGGTCATATTGATCTCAATCTATTCCATTTTTTATAGAAGAAAAGTCCTCGTACTCCAATCATATATACACTTCCAAAAAATCACAATAGCTTGAAGAATCCCACGGGAAGCCCACTAGTGTTGGCAGTAGATGGTATCCTTGAATCAATTGCTAAATACCTGGATTATCTTTTCAAAGATTTGGTGATTACAATCCCAACCTGTATCAAAGATACTTGCAGTCTTCTGAGGGACCTGAAGACTATAGAGGAATTCCGGGGCTTATTCATTACAATGGATGTAAATAGTTTTCTATACCATCATTCCTCATGATGATGGTATTGAGGCAATGTGGCACCTCCTGTCCAACTCTGAGGTTTATCACGATTCTTAGGGCAAGAAAACAACAAACCCTCAAAACATTGTAGACCAATTTGCATTATACTACAGCAAATTATATAACCTTAAAAACAACCCTAGCATCACAATACCAACCCAGGACAAAATAGACAAATTTTTTAATGACTTAAACCTACCCAAACTATCGGAGGAAGACCTAATACCCCTGAAACAACCCTTTTCCCTTGACGAACTCACACCAGCAATTTCACAACTCCCGGTACACAAATCACCCGGCCCGACTGTCTAACGAATGAATACTATAAAACTTTCTCCTCTACAATAGCGCCATTACTCCTACAATTAGTATACAAATGTGCCACAGAGGGCGCACTGCCAAAATAAATGCTCTTATCACACATCTCCACTCTCCCCAAGCCGGGCAAACCTCCTACACAATGCAAAAACTTTTGACCCATCTCCTTATTAAATGGAGATGCTAAATTATATGCGAAACTGATCAGTAACCGCCTTGCCTACATAAAATAATCCACAATGACCAATCCGGATTTATACGAGGCCGCCAGGGCTCGGATAACACCAGGAAAATCCTAAACATAATATCCACACTAGAGTCCAAAAGATCAGGGGGGCCTTCTCCTCACTTTGGATGCGGAGAAGGCCTTTGATCGCTTAAATTGGGCTTACATGACCAGGGTCTTATCACAATTCAACTTCCCCACATCTACCATAACGAGCATCATGGCACTATATCACCACCCAGCAGCAAAAGTCTCACATGAATGGTTCCTGTCTACACCATTCTCCATCACAAATGGAACCCGCCAGGGATGTCCCCTGTAACCCCTTTTGTACATACTCGCCCTAGAACCCCTAGCTCAAAAGATCCGATCACATCCCGAGATAGTAGGAGTCAATATCCATGACAAGATGTATTGCCTAGCTTTATATGCGGACGACATCTTTATAGCACTGTCGGACCCTAAACGCTCCCTTGATCCTTTACTTGATCTGCTACAACAATTCGGTAACATTTCATGCTATCACCTGAATCAGGATAAGACACAAGCCCTACCATTAAACCTGCCAAAGCCCCTGCTAGAAACACTACATACCTCATACCCCTTTGACTGGAAATCAAACTCAATAACATACTTAGGGGTGAAGATAGCACCCTCAATATCTACCACTTCACAATTAAACTATAACCCCCTTCTAACACTATGCAAGTCAGAATTGAACAAATGGAAACACACAAAAATCTCCTGGTTAGGGAAAGTCAATACAAAATGATGATTCTACCCCTTCTCCTCTATATTTTTAGAATGATACCCCTTGGGATGACACCCCACTACTGCAAAGCACTACAAAAACTATGTGGTACTTTTATCTGGGGTGGTAAAAGACCCAGGGTGTCCTTGACACTCCTCCAAACCACACCACGAATGGGGGAAGTGGGACTTCCGAACATTAAACAATACCACAGCGATAACAAAATGTAAATGTAATATGGACTGACAGTGAGAAATAAATATACCCAATGAGATGAAATAACAGTAGGGCTGCGTCACATACAAGGGAGCGACTTATTAAATGAAACCGAAAAGATATAACTGGTATGTGAGCGCTCCAATTAATTATGCAGATCTACATAAAAATCAAGATAAAAATATCAATAAACTTAAAAATGACCAATCTCGCCGAGATCACCACAATGACCACCATAAACCACAATTGAATGTACTGGGTGAGTCTTATCTGAATCAGAATACTCTACACATATATATAAGAGTATAACAAAATATCATTTATTGTATAATAAACCAATCATAAAAAATGAAACAACATCTCAAAACGTCCAGTATCAGATGTAATCGTGATGAATAGTAAGGGGCCCCTTATTCATATTCTTGTCGACAAAGGACTGATGTAAAAAATCAGAGATGTGCACATTAGCATAAAAACTATATGTGAACTCAAAAAAGTTCAAGCAGTAGGCTCCAGTCCAGTCCGTGAAAAAATATATAAGTGGATAAACGGATAGTGCCCAGACGACCAAGCCGTCTTACGGAGAGGGAGCTCAAACACCAGCCAAACACCCTGGTCAAGACTAAGAGGGAAGCGATAGGGATGGCCCCAAAGGTGAAAAATCACATCCAGATATGGAAAACTATGGGGATATCACTTCAGCAACTTACCCTATCCGTCCGACCATCGGGTGAGAAACTGGGAGCACATAAACTCCAAACCGTGAAGGCTGCAGGAAAAAGGCCGTTCTCGCCAGGTCGCTTGCCGAAAATCAATGGCGGGTCGTAAAGGACGAATCGGCTGGGAAGTTCAAATCCGTCGGCGGTGTGGTGAGGTAGCAGACAGCACGTCTACGCGTTTCGTCCTAGCTGGAGGACTTTTTCAAGACAATGTCTGCTGTCTAAGAGCCGGGTTTATATACCCACTCTTAATTGATTCATAGAATGGTCATGATTGTTAATTGATTCATAGAATGGTCATGATTGTTAATTGATAAACTGAGATCATTACAGATCTAAAGTAAATGGTCATAATTGTTAATTGATAAACTGAGATCATTACAGATCTAAAATAAAATATGCTGCAAGTGGATAGAAAAACACAAAATATAATAAATGAAAACATATATCCTTATTAGGACAATCTCATATTATTAACATCGAAAAATTATATATATATAGACATAAAATAAAGATTAAAAATATATTTTTATTTTTACTTTTATTTTTACTAATAAAGTATTTCAATCTCAAGTTTAACAGAGATAATTAATCAATCTTGATTTGTGAGCTTTTTTTAAAAATAATAATAATGATAATATAGTTCAATTGTTTTATAAAAATCTGTTATTTATATATATTAGATTAGGAACAAGAACATTAAAATAAATGTTGAGCACTATATTTTTGTATATATATTTATATGTATAATTAAGAAAAAGAACATTGGAAAAAAATGCTGAACACTCATATAGGATTCATATAAGTGTTAAAGAGACCATGGGGTCTAAGGTGAATCGTAATATATATGTGGTTCCCGATTCATCCTCTCCCACATATAGAGACAGTGAAAGATCTTGTCGACAAGAATATGAATAAGGGGCCCCTTACTATTCATCACGATTACATCTGATACTGGACGTTTTGAGATGTTGTTTCATTTTTTATGATTGGTTTATTATACAATAAATGATATTTTGTTATACTCTTATATATATGTGTAGAGTATTCTGATTCAGATAAGACTCACCCAGTACATTCAATTGTGGTTTATGGTGGTCATTGTGGTGATCTCGGCGAGATTGGTCATTTTTAAGTTTATTGATATTTTTATCTTGATTTTTATGTAGATCTGCATAATTAATTGGAGCGCTCACATACCAGTTATATCTTTTCGGTTTCATTTAATAAGTCGCTCCCTTGTATGTGACGCAGCCCTACTGTTATTTCATCTCATTGGGTATATTTATTTCTCACTGTCAGTCCATATTACATTTACATTTTGTTTTCTGTGTTCTGAGCGCCGTTTTGGTCTGACATTGAGTATACCGATTAGCCTTTCCATCCCCTGTTTAGATTTTAATAGTTTATTTCTACTCAGTCACGATTATGCCCCTCCTTAGCCTTACAGAAAGGAATAGCAGAAGGTTAAATTTATTAATAGAAAAAGATAAAGATGAGAACTTTTCCTCCCACATATCAGAACCTTCCCTAAAATCCCTCTTTTTCGAGTTAGAGAAACAACTAAAAACTGAGATGAGGGATTGGTGGGATCATGCATTGTTAGAAAAATACCTTGATCAAAAACTGATCCCAAGAGGCCTGAGGTTTGACAAGAAACCTTTTTTTACGGACCATTCTGAATTGGAAAATGAATGGTTGGTAGCCTTAGATAACTGCTCTATGATACTCATGAGAATTCTGGTTAGGTATAGAGAATACAGATTGAAAAAGACTGAAAAGGAGATCGAAATAATTCATTCAAAGATCAATACCACTGACCAACCCGACTCAATAACAGAGTTGGATACTACTATGAACAATAGGATTATTAGATTTGAGAAAGACCTGGTCACCAAAAAGAACACCAAATACACAAGGGACCTAAAGGACTATGCAAGTGGCTGCATCAGAAATTGGCAAAGAAAGACCTTGAGATCGAAAAGGGACACAACTACTCCTTTTCCGAGGAAGGATTCTAGAAGTCAATACCCTGACCATTTCCAGCCAACTAAAGGAAAAAGGAGTACCAACTATGCTAATCGCTCCTATGGATCCAAGAGGACTCCCCAATGGAGCCCGAAGACCTATGCTGAAGCTGTCCAATCCAAACCATACAATTCCTTCAATCAGAACCACCGTACCAGAAATAATCACTATCAGAAAGAGAAAGGTACTCATTATACCGCCAATACACCTCATCGTGACCGATGGAGGAGACAGGACAACCCCAACTTTATCCCCTTATTGGAGACCACAGACCGAGGTTCCATGGAGGGGTCAGGTCCCCGGACCAAGCATGAGGAACTAGGAGCGCGTCCCAAACCCCCCAGAGTTCTCCACCGGGATAATCCAGTTGAGGCTCATTTTTTAGAAGAGAGCCCTGTGGATCGACCCAAAACGTTCCCACTTTTTTCCAAAATAGGGAGCAAGAAAAGAGATGCACCCACAGGGGAACGAGAGGAAAGGGAAACAAACCCCAACAAGATGAGATGCCTCCCATAACTGGAATTTTCAACCTATCCACCCATGTATTGACCGCACCTGAGATCTCCTTACTCAACAAGGGTCTGAGTTTTGCTCCATTTAGGAATCCGGATATCCTAGATCTATTTCGAGATCTTAACCAATTTATTAGAAAATTAACCTTAACCAGGTCGTTTAATATCAAGGATGCCAATAGCGTTCACACGGCTTCGTTCTTTCTAAATGATCCACAAGATAAAATCATTCTGAAGAACCTGATGAGCCTACTAAATGATCAAACTGAAGCCCTTGGGGAAGTTGATGCCCTGGAGGTGTTGGAGGCTAGTGTATCTACAGGACTTAAAACTCGTTCTACATACTATCCTCTAGCCGACAAAGGAGGGTTCATTCCTATCTTCTATGAATTGGTTATGAAGGATTTTAAACACCTGGTCCTGGATCTTGAGAAGCAACAGAAAGATCGTAAATTGGAACACAATCTTACTAATCTCGAAATGTCAGCCCTAAAGGGCCTTAAAAAGGATAATAACATCATCATAAAGGGAGCAGACAAGGGAGGAGGGATTGTCCTTCTCAATAGAGAGGACTACTTGGGTGAAGCCAATCGAATTCTTGGAGATCAAGAATACTATCAAGTTCTTACCTTCAACCCCTCAACCCGCTTTACCAAAGAATTACGGATTTGGGTAAATAAGATGTTTGACATGAAGGTTATTGACAAAATGGAGAAAGGTTTCCTCCTCTCTGGTGAAGGCAATATCCCCATTTTTTATTTTCTCCCCAAGATTCATAAATCTCTCACCAACCCGCCGGGGAGACCCATCATTTCATCTATTGGTTCTCTGACTGCACCACTCTCAAAATGGGTAGACACTCACCTTCAAAAAATTATGATTCACCTCCCCTCCTACATTAAAGATACAGGACACGTGTTGTCTCTGATGCAGGAGGTTGTGTGGCAGGAGAACTTCTGCTGGCTAACGATTGACGTGGCGGCCTTATACTCCAACATTGACCACCAGTTAGGTTTGAAAGCGGTCAAACATTTCCTTTTGGAAGACCCCCTTCTTCCACGATTTCAAGTGGAAGCCATTGTTGAAAGTATATCCTTCATTTTAACCCACAACTATTTTAGTTTCAATGGGCAATTTTATTTACAGAAGAAAGGGACAGCAATGGGGGCGAGCTTTGCCCCAGCATACGCCAACATCTTTATGGGTTTATGGGAGCATTCCAACATCTACCATAACCCTATCTGGAAGAGGCACCTGAAATTCTACAAACGCTTCATTGATGACATCCTGATCATTTGGGAAGGTGATCTAAATGAAGCTGAGGAGTTCGTTCAAAGTCTCAATAACAACGAGTGGGGGCTCTCCTTCACGAGCAACAAAAATAGATCTACTATTGAATTTCTGGATTTAATCCTGAGTGGGAAACCTGGTTATGTCCACACCAGAACATATAAAAAACAGGTGGATGTCAATGGTTTTTTACACTCCACGAGTGGTCATCATCCTACGTGGATTAATAATATCCCGTTTAGCCAGTTCACCAGGCTCCGACGCAATTGTTCCTTTTTGGAGAATTTTGAAGAGGAGTCGTTGGACCTTTGCCAGCGATTTCTGGATAAGAATTATGACCCTAGCATCATTGGTCGGGCGTACCAGAAGGCTAGAGGGCTCAATAGAGATTCCCTTATCAACCAGCGTAAAATTGGAATGGACGGAAAGAACTCTAAAATTATCCCTGGGCTTGCAGCTGATATACTGATTTCATCACCTTCCCCCTCAGTCAAACATAGGGAGATTCTATCTCTATTGGAGAATCATCCGATAATAAGGAGACCTAAACCGAGGATAGACTTTCACATCAGTACTAGAGAGGTGGGTCAGAATAAAGGTCCCATCTTCTCGACAACGTACAATAGGGCGTACAACCAGATCATTCATATCCTAAACAATCATTGGTCTATTCTGCGGTTGGATCCATGGCTTCGTTTCAGTATCCCTGAAGTACCCAGAGTAACATTCCGTAAAAATAGGAATCTAAAGAACCTATTGGCCCCTTCCAAATTTCCGACTGCAAAAACTAATCAAACATCGATATTATGTGAAGCAGGAAATTTCAAATGTGGTGCCACCCGATGCTTAACCTGCCAACACATATGTCACGGAAAAAAGAATTTCCCCCCTTCCTCTAAAGATGAGAACTTCCATACAACCACTAGAATCTCGTGCAATACCTCATTTGTGGTATATCTGTTGATATGTACTTGTGACTTGCTATATGTAGGTCAGACTTCGAGACCATTAAAAGCCAGGTTCAGGGAACACAGACGAGCCATCAGCAACCGTGATAAAAAATCTCCAGTAGCCAGACACTTCCAAATGGCCCATGACAGTAACCCTTCACAGCTTTTAGTAATGGGCATCGAGCATATTGCAGAGAATATACCCAATAGAAAATTAGCCTTAATTACAGCAGAAACTAAATGGATCTTTAGACTCAACACACTTACTCCTAATGGGTTAAATGAAGAAGTGGAATGTAACATTTAAAATTTGGAAGACATACTTATTTGTCCCTGTGAGTGAAAGATCTTTCACTGTCTCTATATGTGGGAGAGGATGAATCGGGAACCACATATATATTACGATTCACCTTAGACCCCATGGTCTCTTTAACACTTATATGAATCCTATATGAGTGTTCAGCATTTTTTTCCAATGTTCTTTTTCTTAATTATACATATAAATATATATACAAAAATATAGTGCTCAACATTTATTTTAATGTTCTTGTTCCTAATCTAATATATATAAATAACAGATTTTTATAAAACAATTGAACTATATTATCATTATTATTATTTTTAAAAAAAGCTCACAAATCAAGATTGATTAATTATCTCTGTTAAACTTGAGATTGAAATACTTTATTAGTAAAAATAAAAGTAAAAATAAAAATATATATTTTAATCTTTATTTTATGTCTATATATATATAATTTTTCGATGTTAATAATATGAGATTGTCCTAATAAGGATATATGTTTTCATTTATTATATTTTGTGTTTTTCTATCCACTTGCAGCATATTTTATTTTAGATCTGTAATGATCTCAGTTTATCAATTAACAATTATGACCATTTACTTTAGATCTGTAATGATCTCAGTTTATCAATTAACAATCATGACCATTCTATGAATCAATTAACAATCATGACCATTCTATGAATCAATTAAGAGTGGGTATATAAACCCGGCTCTTAGACAGCAGACATTGTCTTGAAAAAGTCCTCCAGCTAGGACGAAACGCGTAGACGTGCTGTCTGCTACCTCACCACACCGCCGACGGATTTGAACTTCCCAGCCGATTCGTCCTTTACGACCCGCCATTGATTTTCGGCAAGCGACCTGGCGAGAACGGCCTTTTTCCTGCAGCCTTCACGGTTTGGAGTTTATGTGCTCCCAGTTTCTCACCCGATGGTCGGACGGATAGGGTAAGTTGCTGAAGTGATATCCCCATAGTTTTCCATATCTGGATGTGATTTTTCACCTTTGGGGCCATCCCTATCGCTTCCCTCTTAGTCTTGACCAGGGTGTTTGGCTGGTGTTTGAGCTCCCTCTCCGTAAGACGGCTTGGTCGTCTGGGCACTATCCGTTTATCCACTTATATATTTTTTCACGGACTGGACTGGAGCCTACTGCTTGAACTTTTTTGAGTTCACATATAGTTTTTATGCTAATGTGCACATCTCTGATTTTTTACATCAGTCCTTTGTCGACAAGAATATGAATAAGGGGCCCCTTACTATTCATCACGATTACATCTGATACTGGACGTTTTGAGATGTTGTTTCATTTTTTATGATTGGTTTATTATACAATAAATGATATTTTGTTATACTCTTATATATATGTGTAGAGTATTCTGATTCAGATAAGACTCACCCAGTACATTCAATTGTGGTTTATGGTGGTCATTGTGGTGATCTCGGCGAGATTGGTCATTTTTAAGTTTATTGATATTTTTATCTTGATTTTTATGTAGATCTGCATAATTAATTGGAGCGCTCACATACCAGTTATACCACAGCGATACTCTCAACCGGCATACTCCTCCATGCCCAGCCCGGCGCGCTCCAGTGGGTTGACATGGCAAGAGCACAATTTAAAGAAATGCCCTTAATTGATTACCTGTGGACACCCAAGAGGTTCAGAACCAGATGCACCGACCTATTCCCAACAACACACCTCACAATATCTCTATGGGACACCTTCATGGAGATGATAGGCCACAAAAACACATTATACGCCAAATCGCCAATCGCAGTCCTTAAAGCAATTGTACCAGAAAGAATGGACTGAGGCAGGGATAATATCACAATTACTAGACATCAAAGGCATAATCCCATTCCCAGTCCTGTAAACGCAATGGCAAGTCCCGAACCGAGCAATTTTCTTCTACTTACAAATAAAAAGTGCTCTACAGGCACACATATCTACACCACAAAAATCAAAAGACCCAGCTAGAACCACCTGATATTTAATTTTATAAAGATGCTGGGCATCACCCACGAAACCCAAAACACTCACATTATACTACAAGGCATGGCAAGAACATTCAGCACCCAAGCCACACACATATAAAGCTCAGTGGGAGACGGACTGCGGAGTGACACTGACAGACAACGACTGGTTACGTGCTCTCAACGGCCTGTCCAAATGGACAAAATGTTACATGCACATCGAAGCCCATAAAAAGCTCCTATACCGCTGGTATATGACCCCACAGAGACTCCACCGCATATATCCCAATACGCCCCAGACTTGCTGGAGGTGTAACACATCTACAGGCACGTTGGAGCACCTATGCTGGTTCTAACCCCGACATGGGGGACCACCCAACAACTTGCCTACTTGATCCACAGGGACAAAGACAAATCAATGTACACCTCTAACTCACATACTCAGGGTTAAAAGCTACTCTGAGAAAAATAACAAGGAGATGTACAGAATTAATGAAAGGTAGCAAACAACGCACTACCAACGCATCGGAAAACCACTTATGGTAAACAAGAGTACATCTCACTTTAGCATCTACCTAGACATTTAATAGCACAAGAATAAAGGCAATCGCACAAACGTGATTAAAAGAAAGTACACTGTACAAGCATGTAAATATTACTGTACCAAGAGAATATATGTAACAAAACTGTCCTTTGTTCTACCAACTGTTAACTGTTGTGAAAAATACAGAATGATGTGTACCCCCATTAACCTACCCTTTTTCCTTCTGTATCCCTTTTTGCAATTTGAAAATAATAAAATACGAATAAAAAAAAAATAAAAAAATAAAAAAGAGGACAAGTGTCCAGGAGATGTTCCTTTGAAGCACAGTACATACAAAGATCACATTTTCTTCTTCTAAATCTTTCTTCCGTAGTTAAAGGGCCTCTAAATGTACCAACTTCCATTGCTTCACTTTTTTGAAGAATGGGAGTAGAAGTAGGACGAGAGGTATATGCAAACAAACAAAATATGTGAACACAACTCCAGTGAAAATAGTGATAATTAATAAGCAAAAAATGGAGCTTCCCTGTGTTAGGTGAAGTATCCAAAAAAGGTCCCCAAAGACTTCCTCTTGTCTTCAGCATAAATACAAAATAGAGTAGGGGATCATCTGCTAAATACAGATCAAATGGAAAAACATAGCGTTTAACTGTGTGAGAGTAAATGAAGATGTATAATTAACAATTGGCCACTCAAAAATTATAAGATGTAAAAAAGCCTTGAGTGTAATCCTTTTCTTCAATATTTTCTATGTTCATCTTCACACTCCCATCAGTAATTAGGAATATTTGCTCAAAAGAGAAAATATATGGAGAATAAAGTGCAATTCCAGAGTAAAGTAAAAAAGAAATTTAATAACTTACATATCAGTTAAAAACAATAAGCATATCACCACTGGGCGTCCTACGTGTTTCGTCCTAAGAAGGGACTTCCTCAGGGACTTGGTGCATCAATGACAGCAAGAAAATGTATAAAAAACATTCCCCCCCAAGTTCTTATATATCCCCTCCAAGCATTCATTATTCAATTATTCCCGGCCGGTGTTGCTTCACTGTTCGGGCGGCACTTCCTGCTTGGACGGGATGTCGTCATCACGCACGTCTTTTGCATTCCAAACGTGCGTTCCACATACCCGGAAGTGGATAGCGATCATAGATTTTCAATTCTCTCGGGGGCATATAGGTAGATAAAAGCATATGAGGGGGGAAAAGAAATTAAAAAGACTCTGGATAGCTCTGGATAGCACAGTATGTTTTATGGATACAAGAGTATATCCCTTATCATCCTATTGTAAACTACAAAAAATCATAAATGCATACATCAATATAAAGGAATATAAACTATGTACTGCATATAAGCTATATACATATATATATATATAATCCCAATCTGGAAAATAAAATGAAACACAATAAAACAAATGTATACATTAAAGCTAATACATTCAAAATGGAGAAGGAAATCTATAATAGAGAATGTAATACTCCATATATTCCATATGTACTAAATGAAACACAATAAAACAAATATATACATTAAAGCTAATACATTCAAAATGGAGAAGGAAATTTATAATAGAGAATGTAATACTCCGTATATTCCGTATGTACTAATTATTTCATTCCCCTTTATGAGAATGTGTACAAGACAAGCAAATGGATCAAACAGACAACCAAATATTACTTTACTTTCCTTATAATATATAAGTGATTGGGTGAGGTGGAACCCATTTTATATGTGTATATACATTAAACACTCCTCCCCTTCATCTCACCTTTTTACAATGCTTAAGTATTTTCCACCAATATGACTTTCTCTTTTGGAGTTTTTTTAAAAAGTCCCAACCTTTAGTAACAATGCCAATAATGAGTTGTATTTTATGTATGAGATTATCCTTTCGGGTTTTCTCAATTAACACCCCGATCAAAATGTTGGCAGAAAATGCATGAAAAAATGAAATGAAAAAAGGAGGAGTGCAACATCCGCAAGAATATTCTATATGTAACCAAAGTGAATCCTCAAAAAAACTCCACAAATCAATATCTAGATTAAGACCCCAAGGTTGGAGTGTTTTTAACTTATTTATCCAGAATGTTTCTCTTTGTGAAAGTTTCTTGGTTAAGTCTCCTCCCCTCCAATAGGGATCCACATGCTCAATGCCCATAAAGGAAAAATGTTGCCAACAAAATTGGTTGCAAGAATTGCAATGCAGAGGTACTATATGTTTAGTCAATTTTTTTCTAATATTGTTTTGATGTTCTAATATTCTTTCTTTAAAATTTCTACAAATTCTTCCCACATATTGTTTCCTGCATGGGCATTGGAGCATGTAGACTAGATTTTTAGTGTTGCAATTTATGTTAGATTTAATTTTGAATTTCTCTCCTGTTGTGAAACTCATAAACTCTTTCTTTTGTATGTATTTTTGATTTTTACATGCTTTGCAGGTATTACAAGGGTTAATGCAAAATAGAACAAAAAAAGGTTGCGCCTAAAATATACAGTAAAACATATAAGAGTGTATATAATAAATAATATAAGATAATACAATTTAATATTAAATATTAAATGAAATATAAATGGATAATTGGCAATAGTCCAAAACACTTATCATAAGTCCATAATGGTAGATGCCATGTATAAGAACAGGGATCGTGAGGCGTAAAATGGGGTGTGTTTTCACAAAGGTGTCCTTGAAATCCAGTGAAGTAATATGTGGAGAAAAAAACAAGAGGAACTCCAATGGCACAGTATATAGATGAATAAAATGGTAAATAAAATAAAAATAAAAGTAGTCTTACTCATAGAACCTAGCTCTGATATAACGCACGTGAAGTGGAATAATCCCCACTCAAGGATATGCGGAGTAATATTGATTGGCGAGTATCTGGCTCAGATTCAACGTCCAAGTTGGTATTATTCGACCCAGGGAGATAAAACAAAGTATATAGTGCTCTCTGTATAGTAATTAAAAGGTATAAAAAGAGAATAAATATACTACTCACAGTATATAGAGCAGGCTTGTACTGCTCAATGTAGGCGCTTGGGTGGTATCATCCCCACCTAAGGATTCTTTAGGCTTCTCGTCAGGTAGATAGTATATGTATAGTCAGGTGAAAAATAAATCAAAATGGCTATAAAATGTTTTATGCCAAAGTATTTTCTTTATTGTAAAGTAATTGTCAGGATCGGGACAGGGATCCAACACGCAGAGTACAAACAGGTGGTAGGTACGTATACCGGACCTTAGAATGGCCGGACTTAACGTAAGGAGTAAGTAGAGAATGGTCTAGGAACAAGCCGAGGTCGAGGGAACGAGAGGACAGGTAAGCGAGAGACAAGCCGAGTCAAAGGGTAACAGAGATAAACAGAGTAATACAAACAAGCCGGGTCAGAACCAAAGAGACAACTAGAATACAAGAGCACTGAGTGACTAGACAGGCTAGAACCACGACAGGGCAATGAGCAGATGCCGAAAACCTTACTTTATACCTTGATTCTAGAGGGTAATCACGCCCCCGACGAGTCCTGATTAGTGCTCGGGACTTGACTGACAGGTCGAGCCGGGTTGGCGTCATGACGTCGACTACTGAGCGTCGCGTCATATAAGGAAGTGGATCCCTCGCGGTCGGCTTGTAAATGGCCGAGAGAACCGCAAGGAACGGAAGAAACAACCCCTCTGGGAGGATAAACGTCTAAGTCTCTCACCTCCTCTGAGGTAGAGACTACAGGTACCCTGACAGTACCCCCCTCTCAGAAACGCCCACCGGGCGGAAGGAACCGGGACGAGATGGAAAACGGGAGTGAAAAGCCCTGGGGAGGCGAGGAGCATGTACATCCTCCTGAGGTACCCAAGTCCTCTCCTCAGGACCATATCCCTTCCAGTCAATAAGATATTGTAACTTCCCCCGGGAGATTCGAGAATCGATGATGGAGTTGATTTCATACTCCTCCTGACCCTCAACCTGAACAGAGCGAGGAGAGGATATAGTGGAGGAAAATCTGTTACAGACTAGCGGTTTCAGTAAAGAAACATGAAAGGAGTTAGGAATGCGTAAGGCAGCTGGAAGAGCTAGGCGATACGCAACTGGGTTAATTCGAGTCAGAACCCTGTAAGGGCCAATGTAACGGGGAGCGAATTTCATAGAAGGAACCTTCAAACGAATGTTTCTAGTACTCAACCATACCCTATCACCTGGAACAAAAACCGGAGCCGCCCTTCTGTGCTTATCAGCGTGTTTCTTGAACAACATGGAATTATGTAGGAGAATTTGTCGAGTCTGATCCCACAACTTCCTCAAATTGGCAACATGAACATCAACCGACGGTACCCCTTGGGAAGGAGAAACCGAGGGAAGAATGGAAGGATGAAAGCCATAATTCATGAAGAATCACGAATCACAAACGAGATTATTGTGGGCAAACTCCGCCCAAGGAATCAAACCGACCCAATCGTCCTGGTGTTCAGAAACAAAACAACGCAAATATTGTTCAATCTTTTGATTGGTACGTTCAGCAGCTCCGTTAGACTGAGGGTGATAGGCAGAAGAAAAATTAAATTTGATGCCTAGTTGAGAACAGAAGGATCTCCAAAAACGTGAAACAAATTGGGAACCTCTATCGGAAACAATTTTGGAAGGTATCCCATGTAAGCGAAAAATCTCTCTCGCGAATATCTCCGCCAATTCAGGAGAAGTCGGGAGTTTAGTTAAGGGCACAAAATGAGCCATCTTAGTAAACCTATCAACCACCGTGAGGATCACAGTCTGTTTTTTAGAAACAGGCAAATCTACAATGAAGTCCATAGCCAAACAGGACCATGGTCTCTCTGGAATGTTCAAGGGATGTAACAACCCACATGGAAGCGTATGAGGTTGCTTAGTCTTCATACAGACCTCACATGCTCCGATGAAATCTCTAATATCCTTCCGTAAAGAAGGCCACCAGAAATCTTTAGAGATCAAGGAACATGTCTTGCGAATACCCGGATGCCCAGCCGCCTTACTGTTGTGAAAACACTGTAAGAGTTCCAGTTGGAGTTCAGGAGGAACGAAATGCCTTGACCCAGGAGTCTGTCTAGGCGCCAGATGCTGCAACTTCATGATCTGACCAAGCAACGGAGAGTGAATCTTAAGACTCGTGTTGGCGATAATATTGCACCTGGGTACTATAGAAGACAAAACCGGCTCAGATATCGCAGAAGGTTCATATTGTCGAGACAAAGCATCGGCTTTAGAATTCTTAGAACCAGGTCTATAAGTGAGCACGTAATTGAAATGCGTGAGGAATAAAGACCAACGAGCTTGCCTGGAGGACAAGCGCTTGGCCTCCCCAATATAGGACAGGTTCTTGTGGTCTGTCAAAATAGTAACAGGATGTAAGGTACCCTCCAGTAAATGTCTCCACTCCTTTAAAGCCATGATAACTGCTAGTAGTTCCCTGTCACCAATGTCATATCTGCTCTCAGGGCCTGATAGTTTCTTGGAAAAAAAAACACATGGATGTAAGGGCTTATCCACACCTAACCTTTGGGACAGGATGGCACCTATACCTGTCTCTGAGGCATCTACCTCGAGTAGGAAAGGCAGAGTCGTATCAGGGTGAACTAAAATTGGTGCAGAAGCAAACAGTTCCTTGAGTGTTTTGAAGGCAAGAAGGGCTTTAGTAGACCAGTTCTTAGTGTCAGCCCCCTGTCTGGTCATATTGGTAATAGGAGCTATAATTGAAGAGTAACCCTTAATGAAGCGCCTATAATAGTTGGAGAATCCAATAAACCTCTGAATGGCCTTGAGGCCCCTGGGTAAAGGCCAATCCAAAATGGACTGGAGCTTATCCGGGTCCATCTTAAACCCTTCCCCAGAAATCACATAACCAAGAAAGTTTATCTGGGATTGGTCAAAGCTGCATTTCTCCAATTTGCAGTACAGGCCATGTTGAAGAAGCTTGCGCAATACCCTTCTGACTTGTCTGTGGTGAGTCTCAATCTCTCTAGAGTGTATAAGTATATCATCCAGATATACAATAACGCAGTCATGTTGAAATTCCCTAAGAACTTCATTGATCAGGTCCTGAAATACTGCCGGTGCATTACAGAGGCCAAAAGGCATTACTGTGTATTCATAGTGCCCATAACGGGTATTGAACGCCGTCATCCACTCGTGTCCCTGCTGAATTCTCACCAAGTTATACGCCCCTCTGAGATCTAACTTGGTGAAAATCTTGGAGCCTTCTAGACGATCAAAGAGCTCGGTAATCAAAGGAATTGGGTAGGCATTTCTAATGGTTATTTTGTTCAAACCTCGATAATCAATGCAAGGTCTTAGTGTACCATCCTTCTTTTTAACAAAAAAAAACCCAGCCCCGGCAGGAGAGGAGGATCTCCTAATGAATCCTTTTTCAAGGTTCTCACGAATATACTCCTCTAAGACTAAGTTCTCTTTAGTGGACAAAGGATATACATTACCCCTGGGGGGCATAGTACCAGGTAGTAGATTAATCTTACAATCAAAAGACCTGTGTGGAGGTAAAGTATCAGCATTCTTTTTGTCAAATACTGCCTTTAAATCCAGGTACAGGGGCGGTATTTGTACCTCTGTAGAGTGGGTAGAATTAATCGGTGTGTTAACTGCGCAAAGCGGTGACACTGTCCGTAAGCACCTGTCCTGACAACCCTGACCCCATGAGATTATCTCCCCTAATTCCCAATCAATAATAGGGTTATGTTTTTTTAACCAAGGATACCCCAGGACTATGGGAACAGAATGAGAAGAAATAAGCAATAAAGATATGTCTTCCTCGTGTAAGATACCAACAGTTAATTTAACGGGTATGGTTTCACGGAAAATAACAGGCTCAACTAAAGATCTACCATCTATGGCCTCAACGGCCAAGGGTGTCTCCCTTAACTGGGATGGGATAGCGTGTTTGGTAACAAAAACTTGGTCGATAAAGCTCTCAGCAGCTCCGGAATCTATCAATGCCATAGTTTCTAGTACTACCTTCTCCCAAGTTAAAGAAACGGGTAGCAGAAGCCTGTGATCTTTATAATTAAGATTAGAGGACAAAATAGAAACACCCAAGGCCTGTCCTCTAGAGAAACTTAGGTGCGAGCGTTTCCCGAGCGATTAGGACAATTTAGGCGTAAATGACCTCTGACTCCACAGTACATACACAACCCCTCCCTTCTCCTGTACTGTCTCTCCTCTTCTGAGAGGCGATTATTGCCTATCTGCATAGGTTCTGGAAAAAGTGATGTTGTGGATTCAGAACTTTGAAATGAAGGAGCTAGTTTAAAGGAAGGTCTACGGTTTCTCTCTCGAGTGTTCTGCCTCTCTCTTAAACGTTCGTCAATGCGAGAAATAAAAGAAATTAAATCCTCCAAATTTTCAGGAAGCTCTCTAGTAGCAACCTCGTCAAGGATTATGTCTGATAACCCGTTTAAAAATACATCTATATAAGCCTGTTCATTCCACTTAACCTCTGCCGCCAAGGACCTGAACTCTAGTGCATAATCCACAAGTGTTCGGTTTTCTTGTCTAAGGCGCAACAGTAATCTAGCTGCATTGACCTTTCTACCTGGAGGGTTAAAAGTTCTTCTGAAAGCAGCTACAAAGGCATTATAATTATATACTAACGGATTATCATTTTCCCACAATGGATTGGCCCATCTCAAAGCTTTCTCAACAAGTAATGTGATAATAAATCCAACCTTCGCCCTATCTGTAGGATAGGAGCGGGGTTGTAATTCGAAATGGATACCTATTTGGTTTAAGAAACCACGACATTTCTCTGGAGAACCACCTTAACGTACAGGTGGAGTGATACGGGAAGAAGCACCTACAGTGGCTACCTCTAGACCTGAACTCACAGGAGAGATAGAAGTATTACGCATCTCCTCTGGTTGATTACTAGAACGAGATCGTAACGCCTGTAGTGCTAGAGCCATCTGGTCCATTCTGTGATCCATGGCGTCGAACCTAGAGTCAGAAGGACCAACCTGAGTGTTTGTACCTGCAGGATCCATTGGCCCTGTCGTAATGTCAGGATCGGGACAGGGATCCAACACGCAGAGTGTATATAAAAAGAGAATAAATATACTACTCACAGTATATAGAGCAGGCTTGTACTGCTCAATGTAGGCGCTTGGGTGGTATCATCCCCACCTAAGGATTCTTTAGGCTTCTCGTCAGGTAGATAGTACATGTATAGTCAGGTGAAAAATAAATCAAAATGGCTATAAAATGTTTTATGCCAAAGTATTTTCTTTATTGTAAAGTAATTGTCAGGATCGGGACAGGGATCCAACACGCAGAGTACAAACAGGTGGTAGGTACGTATACCGGACCTTAGAATGGCCGGACTTAACGTAAGGAGTAAGTAGAGAATGGTCTAGGAACAAGCCGAGGTCGAGGGAACGAGAGGACAGGTAAGCGAGAGACAAGCCGAGTCAAAGGGTAACAGAGATAAACAGAGTAATACAAACAAGCCGGGTCAGAACCAAAGAGACAACTAGAATACGAGAGCACTGAGTGACTAGACAGGCTAGAACCACGACAGGGCAATGAGCAGATGCCGAAAGCCTTACTTTATACCTTGATTCTAGAGGGTAATCACGCCCCCGACGAGTCCTGATTAGTGCTCGGGACTTGACTGACAGGTCGAGCCGGGTTGGCGTCATGACGTCGACTACTGAGCGTCGCGTCATATAAGGAAGTGGATCCCTCGCGGTCGGCTTGTAAATGGCCGAGTGTCAGGATCGGGACAGGGATCCAACACGCAGAGTACAAACAGTAGCCAGATACGTATACCGGACCTTAGAATGGCCGGACTAACGTAAGTAGTACAGTATAGAATGGTCAAAGACAAGCCGAGGTAGAGGGTAACAGAAGACAGGTAAGCAAGAGACAAGCCGAATCAAGGGTAACAGAGATAAGCAGAGTAAGGTAAACAAGCCGGGTCAAAACCAAAAGGGATACTAGAATACACAAGCACTGAGTGACTAGAACAAGCTAGATCCACGACAGGGCAATGAGCTAATGAAAGAAGCTCTGTTAAATACCCTGTTCAGAGCAGTAACCACGCCTCCAAGGCGTCCTGATTGGTCCTGCAGCAATTGAGTGACAGGTCGTTCCGGAGGAGTGTCCTGATGACAACTTCCTGCCTAGATGCTGTAAAAGGCAGTCACTCCCTCGCGGCCGGCCTTGCATGAACGGATAGACCGTGGGGAAGGGAGCCATCAGGCCGTCTGGATGGAGGAACAGCTAAGTCTCTACCTCTTTCGGAGGTAGAGACCACAGGTACCCTGACAGTACCCCCCCTCTCAGATACGCCCACCGGGCGGAATACACCAGGGCGAGAAGGGAATCTAGAGTGAAACGCCCTGCGGAGACGGGGAGCATGCACCTCCTCCTGAGGTACCCAACTTCTCTCCTCAGGACCATAACCCTTCCAATCGACCAGATATTGCAGTCTCCCCCGGGAGATTCGAGAATCAACGATGGAATTGACCTCATACTCCTCCTGACCCTCCACCTGAACTGAGCGGGGAGGGGCGATCGTGGAGGAGAACCTGTTACATATTAATGGTTTTAGCAAGGAAACATGAAATGAATTAGGAATGCGTAAGGCATTAGGCAACGCTAAACGATACGCAACTGGGTTAATTTGAGACAGTACCCTGTAAGGTCCAATATATCGAGGAGCAAACTTCATAGACGGCACTTTTAACCGAATGTTTCTAGTACTTAACCATACTCTATCGCCTGGAACAAACACCGGTGCTGCCCTTCTACGTTTGTCAGCGTGTCTTTTAACCAGCGTAGAATTGTGCAGAAGGATTTGTCGAGTTTGATCCCACAACTTTCTTAAATTGGCAACATGAACATCCACCGACGGTATCCCTTGAGAAGAAGACTCCGAAGGAAGGATGGAAGGATGAAAGCCATAATTCAAGAAAAAAGGGCTAGAATGCGTAGAATCACAAATGAGATTGTTATGTGCAAACTCCGCCCAAGGAATCAAACCGACCCAATCGTCCTGGTGTTCTGAAACGAAACAACGTAAATATTGTTCAACTTTTTGGTTAGTGCGTTCAGCAGCTCCATTGGACTGAGGATGATAGGCAGAGGAGAAATTCAATTTGATGCCTAGTTGGGAGCAGAATGATCTCCAAAAACGGGAAACAAATTGGGAGCCTCTGTCAGAGACAATTTGGGAAGGTATCCCATGCAAACGGAAAATCTCCCTGGCGAATATCTCCGCTAATTCGGGCGAAGATGGGAGTTTAGGTAAGGAAATGAAGTGAGCCATTTTAGTAAATCTGTCTACCACAGTGAGGATGACAGTCTGCTTTTTAGAAATAGGCAAATTAACAATGAAGTCCATTGCCAGGCAGGACCAAGGCTTTTCAGGAACCTCTAAAGGGTGCAGAAATCCTCATGGAAGCGAATGGGGTAGCTTGGTCTTGGTACAAACTTCACATGCCCCGATGAATTCTTTAATATCCTTGCGTAAGTCAGGCCACCAAAAATCTTTAGAGACCAGCGCATAAGTCTTGCGGATGCCAGGATGCCCAGCCACCTTGCTGTTATGGAGACAGCGTAGCACCTCCAGTTGGAGAGCGGCAGGAACGAAGTGTCGATCCCCAGGAGTCTGTTTGGGTGCCAAATGCTGAAACTTCATGATCTCAGAAAGCAATGGAGAGTGAATCCTGAGATTCGTGTTCGCGATGATATTCCCCTTAGGAACTATGGAGGACAGAAGTGGTTCAGTTATAGTGGATGGTTCATATTGACGAGACAAAGCATCGGCTTTAGAGTTCTTAGAACCAGGTCTATACGTAAGAACATAATTAAAGTGAGTGAGGAACAAAGCCCAGCGAGCCTGCCTGGCGGACAAGCGCTTAGCCTCCCCAATATAAGACAAGTTCTTATGATCCGTTAGAATAGTAACAGGGTGTAGTGTCCCTTCCAGTAAATGTCTCCACTCCTTTAAAGCCTTAATGATCGCTAACAGTTCCCTCTCCCCGATGTCATATCTGCTCTCAGGCCCAGAAATTTTTTTAGAGAAGAAACCACAAGGGTGTAATGGTTTATCCACCCCTAACCTTTGAGACAGAACAGCCCCAACTCCTGTCTCAGAAGCATCGACCTCGAGCAAGAAAGGCAGAGTCGTATCAGGATGAACTAGAATGGGAGCTGAGGCAAAAAGTTCCTTGAGAGTCTTAAAAGCAACAAGAGCTTCCTCAGACCAGAACTTAGTATCAGCCCCTTGTTTGGTCATATTGGTAATAGGCGCAATGATAGAGGAGTAACCCTTAATGAAGCGCCTATAGTAGTTGGAAAAACCAATAAACCTTTGGATAGCCTTGAGTCCTTTGGGCAAAGGCCAGTCTAAAATAGATTGGAGTTTACCAGGATCCATTTTAAAACCTTCCCCAGAAATCACGTACCCAAGAAAGTCTACCTGAGACTGATCAAAACTGCACTTCTCCAATTTGCAGTATAGACCATGTTGCAGAAGTTTGTGTAACACCTTTCTGACCTGTCTATGGTGAGTCTCAATCTCCTTAGAGTGTATTAGTATGTCGTCCAGGTAAACAATAACACAATCATGCTGAAACTCCCTAAGTACCTCATTAATCAACTCTTGAAATACTACAGGAGCATTGCATAGTCCAAATGGCATAACAGTGTATTCGTAATGGCCATACCGGGTTCTTGAATGCCGTCATCCACTCGTGACCTTGCTGGATTCTCACCAAATTGTAAGCCCCTCTGAGATCTAACTTGGTGAAGATTTTGGAGCCCTTAAGACGATCAAATAACTCGGTAATCAGTGGGATAGGATAGGCATTTCTGACAGTTATTTTATTCAAGCCTCGGTAATCGATACACGGTCTAAGCGTACCATCCTTCTTCTTAATGAAAAAGAACCCCGCCCCGGTCGGAGAAGAAGACCTCCTGATGAATCCCTTTTCTAAATTCTCCTGAATATACTCCTCTAGAACCGAGTTTTCCTGAACAGACAAAGGATATACATGGCCCCTCGGAGGCATAGTCCCGGGTAGAAGCTTAATTTTACAGTCAAATGACCTGTGTGGTGGCAAAGAATCTGCATTCTTCTTGTCAAACACTGCCCTTAAGTCTAGGTAAAGGTCTGGTATTTGTCTTTCTGTGGCCCGAGTAGGGTTCTCCTGTATGTTAATATTAGCTAATGGAGAAACCTTGCACAAACCCCGATCCTGGCAGCCCTGGCCCCACGAGAGTATCTCCCCTAATTCCCAATCGATAATAGGGTTATG
This sequence comes from Pelobates fuscus, assembly GCF_036172605.1. Lineage (NCBI taxonomy): Eukaryota > Metazoa > Chordata > Amphibia > Anura > Pelobatidae > Pelobates > Pelobates fuscus. The sequence continues at coordinate 108,133,524 of NC_086322.1, forward strand.
TTCTTTCAACAATGGGTACCCCAGAACTATGGGAACGGAAGGAGACGAAATGAGCAGAAGAGATAAATTCTCCACGTGTAGGATACCAACATTTAACTCAATGGGTATGGTCTCACGAAAGATAACAGGGTCTAGTAGTGGTCTACCATCTATGGCCTCAACGGCCAAGGGTGTCTCCCTTAGCTGGGATGGGAAATTGTTTTTTCTAGCAAAGGCTTGGTCGATAAAATTCTCAGCAGCACCAGAATCTATCAAAGCCATAGCCCTTACTACTTCCCCCCCGCAAGTTAAGGAAACTGGTAGCAGAAGCCTGTGATCTTTATAATTAGGAGTAGAGGACAAAATAGAAACACCCAAGGCCTGTCCTCTAGAGAGACTTAGGTGCGAGCGTTTCCCGGGCGGTTAGAACAGTTCGAGAGTAAATGACCCTTAGCTCCACAATACATACACAAACCCTCTCTTCTCCTGTACTGTTTTTCCTCCTCAGAGAGGCGGGTATACCCTATCTGCATAGGTTCAGGAAGCAAAGATACCGTGGAGTCAGGACTTGGAAAAGCGGGAGCTAACCTAAAAGAAGGTCTCCGGTTCCTCTCTCGAGTGTTCTGTCTCTCTCTTAAACGTTCATCTATACGAGAGATGAACGAAATTAAATCCTCTAAATTCTCAGGGAGTTCTCTGGTAGCAACCTCATCAAGGATTACTTCAGATAAGCCATTCAAAAATACATCCATATACGCCTGCTCATTCCACTTGACCTCTGACGCCAGAGACCTGAACTCTAGTGCATAATCCACCAGTGTTTGGTTCTCCTGTCTCAGACGCAACAGTAATCTGGCTGCATTAACCTTTCTACCTGGAGGGTCAAATGTTCTTCTAAAAGCAGCTACAAAGGCGTTATAGTTATAAACTAATGGGTTATCGTTCTCCCATAATGGGTTGGCCCATCTCAGAGCTTTCTCAATAAGTAGGGTGATAATAAATCCTACCTTTGCCCTATCTGTAGGATAAGAGCGAGGTTGCAATTCAAAGTGGATACTAATTTGGTTTAAGAAACCACGACACTTCTCAGGAGACCCACCATAGCGTACTGGGGGGGTAATGCGAGAAGAAGCACCCACTGTGGCTACCTCTAGACCTGAACCGATAGGAGAAACAGGGGTATTACGTATCTCCTCTGGTGGGTTATTGGCACGAGATAATAGAGCCTGTAGCGCAAGCGCCATCTGATCCATTCTGTGATCCATGGCTTCAAACCTAGGATCAGGAGAAGCCAGCTGACTGTTTGTACTTGCAGGATCCATTGGCCCTGTCATAATGTCAGGATCGGGACAGGGATCCAACACGCAGAGTACAAACAGTAGCCAGATACGTATACCGGACCTTAGAATGGCCGGACTAACGTAAGTAGTACAGTATAGAATGGTCAAAGACAAGCCGAGGTCGAGGGTAACAGAAGACAGGTAAGCGAGAGACAAGCCGAATCAAGGGTAACAGAGATAAGCAGAGTAAGGTAAACAAGCCGGGTCAAAACCAAAAGGGATAATAGAATACACAAGCACTGAGTGACTAGAACAAGCTAGAACCACGACAGGGCAATGAGCTAATGAAAGAAGCTCTGTTAAATACCCTGTTCAGAGCAGTAACCACGCCTCCAAGGCGTCCTGATTGGTCCTGCAGCAATTGAGTGACAGGTCGTTCCGGAGGAGTGTCCTGATGACAACTTCCTGCCTAGATGCTGTAAAAGGCAGTCACTCCCTCGCGGCCGGCCTTGCATGACCGGATAGACCGTGGGGAAGGGAGCCATCAGGCCGTCTGGATGGAGGAACAGCTAAGTCTCTACCTCTTTCGGAGGTAGAGACCACAGGTACCCTGACACCGAGAGAACCGCGAGGAACGGAAGAAACAACCCCTCTGGGAGGATAAACGTCTAAGTCTCTCACCTCCTCTGAGGTAGAGACTACAGGTACCCTGACAGTAATAAAATTAATATCTAAACGCGTTTCGCCGCAAGGGCTTCTTCAAGTAGATAATAGTAAAAAGGGTTACAAGGGTTAAAACCGTTGATGTTAAATGGTCTGCCCTTTCGTTGGATTTTTAATGCGTAACTTGGTGCCAGTATGTTTTTCAGATTTCTTGTTCGCTTAAAGATTATTGGCGTTTTCTTGGGTAGCACTTTGCCTAGTATGGGATCTCTACATAAAATATTCCAATGTTTATTGAAAATCCTTTTTATTTTCCAGTGCTGTGTGTTATATTGTGTAATGAAAGATAAATTATGATCATTTTGGGGGGTTTTCTTGGGTTTAGATATCATTAGATCTTTTCTATTCTTTTTTTCTATTTCCTTAATTTCTTTATCTAACACAGTGGGTTCATATTTCTTTGCTATGAATTTATTTTTTAGGTGAATAGCTTGCTCCCTGTAATCTGATTTCTTTGTACAGTTTCTCCTCACCCGTATTAATTGGCTCTTTGGGATTGTTTCTAGCCATCTCTCCTGGTGGCAACTTTTTCTATGTATATAGCTGTTACCCTCAGTTTTAAAAAAAAAAAAAATTGACTCAGTGGTGATATGCTTATTGCTTTTAACTGATATGTAAGTTATTAAATTTCTTTTTTACTTTACTCTGGAATTGCACTTTATTCTCCATATATTTTCTCTTTTGAGCAAATATTCCTAATGGGATGGGAGTGTGAAGATGAACATAGAAAATATTGAAGAAAAGGATTACACTCAAGGCTTTTTTACATCTTATAATTTGTGAGTGGCCAATTGTTAATTATACATCTTCATTTACTCTCACACAGTTAAACGCTATGTTTTTCCATTTGATCTGTATTTAGCAGATGATCCCCTACTCTATTTTGTAGGACGAGAGGTGTTGGAACTAGAAGGTTTAGTGGTAAGTGAGGAGAGATACTGCTCCTTGTGTCATTCTCGCAATCTACGGTCCAGTTGGATGGTCAAATCCATTAATACTTTGAGGGTATCAGGTATTCCAATTCTAGCGAGTTCATTTCGTAAGTAATCAGACAAACCAATCCTGTACTGATACTTTAGAGCTGCTTCGTTCCAAGAGGTATCTGATGATAGTCTTTTGAATTGTGAAATGTACACCTCAACATTGCCACGTCCTTGTGTGAGGGAATTCAATTGGTATTCTGCCGTGTTTTGTTTGTTCATGTCTTCATAAAGATTATTGGTGAGTGGAAAGACAGGGATCCATAGTTTCAATCAATTGATATGCTTATTTAGCTGAATCTCCTTGAAGGAGATAGTTTTTACTTTGAAATTATCATTAATGTAAGTCCTAAGGGCAAACATTAATTTACACTCATAAATAAATTCCCTGAAAGAAGAAATTTTGTAGGGGGGTGCACTGTAGGTTCATTATGAGTGGACACAGCATGTAAACGTAAAGAGTCAAATTGGCTTTGTAAGTTGTTTAGTTTCTCATGGAAATCTTGGATTGATTGGGTAAGTAGTTAAACCTGAGCTTGTAATGTTTGAAAAGCCTGAGTGAAGGTAGTAGTCTCCATTATAAAGCTTTGACAATAATTATGTTAGGTTAGTGACAATATTTGGTTTGAATTTTAAGTTCTGCTGGTTCTGTTTTTAGGCTCAATCAATATGTAATACTTGTGGAAAAGTTATTTGGAACTCAACCGCAGATGAATGAAGAGATTCAATACCGTCACTTTAAGAACATAATATTTATTGAAATAGAACAATTTTGCTTTGGCAATCTTCTGTTGTAATATGATTCTAAAATGATAATGCATGAGCAAAGATAATCTTGCAGGTAATTGCTTCAATCAGAATACTGTTTGGCAAAATTAAATTAAATAAGACAACTCCTTAATTAGGAACATATAATAAAGTTATTTTAACTTCAGCAAAAATAACACAAAGCTAATTCTTATTAGAAAATGTAACAAAGTTCTTTAGGTTCTGTCAGAACTAAATAATGAATAGGTCTTGTTAGGAGATGAGTAGCTGAATCCCAGAGGGCAGACAATTATATTCCTTCTTATCCTTCCCAATAACTTCAGGTGTGAACCAATTAATAATCCCAAGAACTGGAGAACTTATTTTGCTTATTGTGAATGATGTGCATTGAAATCCTATCCAGAATTGATGAGGGTTATGGTTCCTTGAAGTATGTAGAGGAATAGAGGAAGTGGTGATGTCTGTTCTGCAGTCTGTGAGTGGAGAGGTCAGCGTAGTCAGGAGTAAATCGGTGGATTCGGTACACAGAAAAGTCAGCATTGTCAGGAGTAAGCCAAAAGCTTACCTATAGTAGTCTATATCTTGGTCCATGTAAACCTTTAACATTTAACAAAATTTGAATTTTTTTGCATTTTTCACACACAAGTGGCACTTTTACAGATGATATTGTTGTGATAAATTTTACTGATGTAAAATGTATCGCCATTTTGCAACACTAATATTTGTGTTCAGCAAAGTCTCCCGAGTATAACAGTGTCCCCCCATGTACAGGTTTTACAGTGTTTTGGAAAGTTAGAGAGTCAAATATAAGGCTTGCATTTTCCATTTTTTTCACATAAAAATGTGCCAGATTGGTTATGTTGCCTTTGAGACTGTAGGACAGCCCAGGAGTGAGAATCACCCCCATGATGGTATACCATTTGCAAAAGTAGACAACCCAAGATATTGCATGTGGTGTATGTTCAGTCTTTTTTTAGTAGCCACTTAGTCACAAACACTGTCCAAATTTAGCGGTCAAATTTGTTTTTTGCATTTTTCACATACAAAGAAATGTAAATGCTAAGTTTGACCAGTGTTTGTGACTAAGCTGCTACTAAAAAGACTGTACATTATTATTATCATTATTATTATTGCCATTTATATAGCGCCAACAGATTCCGTAGCACTTTACAATATTATGAGAGGGGGGATTTAACTATAAATAGGACATTTACAAGAAAATTACAGGAACGATAGATTGAACAGGACCCTGCTCCAATGAGCTTACAGTCTATAGGAGGTGTGGTATAAAACACATTAGGACAGGAAATAGCAATCAAATAAGGTGGGAGTGAAGCAAAATAAGTTCTCCAGTTCTTGGGATTATTAATTGGTTCACACCTGAAGTTATTGTGAAGGATAAGAAGGAATATATAGAGTAAAGTGCTGCCCTTTAGGAGAGAGCAAGAGACAGGTAAGTGAGGTAGAGGTTACTCTAGGAGGCCATAAGCTTTCCTAAAAAGATGGGTTTTAAGACACTTCTTAAATGATTGAAGACTAGGGGAGAGTCTGATGGCAGTAGGAAAACTATTCCATAGGAAGGGAGCTGCCTGCAAGAAGTCCTGCAAGCGCAAGTTGACCGAACGGCTGCGAGCAGCGGACAGGAGAAGGTCACGGGCAGAGCAGAGAGAATGAAAAGTGGCATGGATCTGTGAAAAGATACAAGAGGGGCTAGTGCTTTATAGGTATGGGTTTTTACTTTGAATTGACTCCTATAGGATACAGAGGGGTGAGGTGTGAGAGGTCCAACTAGAGAGGAAAATCAGTCTGGCGGCAGCATTCATTACATTCTGTAGTGGGTAATTGCAGCTTTGGGAAGACCAATTAGGAGAGAGTTACAATAATCCATGCGGGAAATTACTAGAGCATGGACAAGCTCCTTGGTAGCATCTTGCAAATAGTTGTGTCAATTTTTTTTTTTTTCAATATAGGTACTACAGTGGCATGTTTAAGGTCAGCAGGGACAATGCCAGAAGAGATAGAGCAGTTGAAGATGTGTGTTAAGGAAGGCACAAGACAAGGGGAGAAAATCTGATAAGGTGAGATGGAACAGGATCAAGCAGGCAAGTGGTGGGGCGAGAGGAAAGGAGAAGGGCAGTCACCTCTTGTTCAGTAACCAGGGAGAAAGTCTGAAGGGTAGGAAAGGCATGATCTATGTGTGTGTGAGAAAGAGAACGGCAAGTTGGAGAGAATTCTTTCCTTAGCTGTTCAAACTTGTCGGTAAAGTAGCATGCAAAGCTATCAGCTGTAAGGTTAGTTTGGGGGGTGGCCACAGAAGGGTGAAGAAGAGAGTTAAAGCTGTCAGAGAGACACCTGGGATTGAGGGAACATGAACTAATGAGAGAGGAAAAGTATGACTGTTTGGCGAGGGCAAGGGCTGCGCTGTATGAACACAATATGAATCTATAATGGAGATAGTCTGCCTGGGTGCAAGACTTCCTCCAGGAGCGTTCAGTATAATTAAGTTTTCTCCTGAGTTCAGGGGGGTTAGGCTGAGGTTGTTTGGTGAGGAAATGATAAGAGGTGGTGATCAGAGAAAGGAAATGGAGTGTTGCAGTTACTAGATACTGTACATGCATAAGAGAAAATGAGGAGGAGGGTATTGCCAGCTACATGGGTGGGAGAATTAGCCCTCTGTGATAGCCAAGGAAGGAAGTAATTGAACGTAGTTTAGAGGCTGCTGAGGTCAAAGGTGGGTTAATTGGAATATTGAAGTTGCTGAGAAGTAGGGAAGGAATATTAGAAGAGAGGAAGTAGATTACCCAGGCAGCAAAATGGTCAAGGAAGAGGAGAGGAGAACCAGGGGGCGATAAATAATGGCAATGTTAGCAGAGAAGGGTTTGAAAAGGCGAATCAAATGAATTTCAAATGATAGGAAAGAGAGGGAAGTGGGGGTGGGTAGAGGTTTGAAACAGCAGTGAGGTGAGAGGAGAAACCCTACACCACCACCTTTACATTCAGAGTGTCTTGGGTTGTGGGTAAGTTGAGGACCACCAAAGGATAACGATGCAGTGGTAACAGTGTCAGAAGGGGAGAGCCATGTTTCTGTTAAGGCTAGTAAATTTAGGAAATGAGTGATGAAGAGGTCATGGACAGCAGTGGATTTTGTAATATTGCAAACAGAGCGTGCATTCCAGAGGGCAGTGTTGAATGAGGATTTAGAGGAAGAGTAACATGAGATGGGTATGAGATTGGTGTTGTTCCTTGAGTTAGTACATGGTGGGTTTGCTGAGATGGGAATCAAGGTTTACCTCATATCAAATGTCCTGAGTTGTCTACTTTTGCAAATGGTATGCCATCATGTGGGTAATTTTTATTCCTGGACTATCATACGGTCTGAAACTCAACATTACCAATCTGGCACATTTCAATGTGTATAAACTGAAAAATTGTACATGGTATATTTGACCCTGTAACTTTTCAAAACACCATAAAACCTGTAGATGGGGGTAGTGTTCTACTTTTAAGATATCGCTGAATACAAATATGTGTAATTTATTTTTATTTTTTTTCTAATTCTTTATTTTTGACATGCAAGTAAATACATTCCAGCATTAATCGACACATCAGCGACAAAAGAAGCATAGTAGTAAAAGCTCAGTGGCATGAGAAACTGCAATTTTTTTGGTATATGAACAGGATAAAGCACAATTTTTGTACATATAACATGCTCATATAAGATGTCAACAGATGAGTAGGTACAAGTAGTATGTGATGCAGGCTAGGTAGACTGACATTTTGTTAATCAAGGTAATGTAAGATAATACAAGGTAATATAAGATAATAACAAGAAGAAAATACAATGAAGTGGTACTAGATAACAGATTGTTACTGCAGGGTGGACCATGAGGGAGCTAGAGTGAGACTAAGAGGGGATTTATGGGGAGGCAGAAACGTGATCTGGCACCTCATTGGCACTATAGTAGATAGGTCATCCAATTCCCATGCTTGGCCTCCTTCCCCCAAAGCCACACAAAAACTCCAGGTGTAGGTGTAAAGTCACACAACGTCCCCAGGTGCCCCACCAGCCCCATTTTGTGAGAGGAGCCCAGAAGTGAGTACACCTATTTTGGTGAGTTATGGCACCTTGAACAAAGTCCCATGGGGTATGACATCAGCCCCTCCAGGAGTGTGCGGGAAGCATTGGGGCAATGCACCTGAAAGCCTTTAGCCTGGGTGTGCAGTAGCAGACAGTAGGCACTGTGGGAGCCAGGCTTGTGCCTGCTGGTCAGGACAATCCTCTCCTCCGGTACCGCCACAGCGGTTTGGTTTGCTTCTTCCGGTGCTTGAGTGAAGGGGTCAGACAAAGAGATGGGCCAGGCAAGAGGTTTATAGTGTGGAACTGTGTACCCTGCTGATGAGCCAGATGGTGTGACTCCCTCTCCTCTAAAGGTTGGCCCTGTCGGCTGTTCAGTTTCAGCCAGAAATTTTCAAATATTTTTTCTAGCCTCTCCATGGTAGAGTCCAGTAGGTCACATGTGAGGGGGTAGGCAGTGTGCCCGCCATCTTTGCTCTTGTGGTGTGATAGAGCCTGTGTGCTCTTGGTCACGATTCTGCAAGTAGTCAGGTGAGGAGGTCAGGATATCCCTCACCAGCAAGAGTGAGGAACAGGGGACCCAGTCACTTCTCTTTGTTCCAGCAGAGATGCCAGCAGGGAGATCAGCCGTGTCTCCCTCGCCTGTCTCCGCAGGTAGGCCGCTCCTGATTGTTTGGGCCAAGATCACCGTTCTTGTGGCAGATTGCTCCCAGATGCGTTGTAGTATTCTTTACAATGTCACCTGTGTAAGCAGGTCTGATATATGTAGCTGAAAGGTCACTTTAATTGCCCTTTTCTGGCTTTCCTGGTCAGAGCTCATATGAAATGTGGCTTTTCAGTATGGCGATCAGGCCCCACCCCTAAATATGTGTATTTTATGGCAGTAAAAGTTAACAGTATTATGATATTCACAGTTAAAATGCCACACAGAACTAAAAGAATGAAAACAAATCTTAATTTCTCTCACTTTTTAATATTTTATTAATAATAAATTATGTTATATATATGAATAGTTTATGTAAAATGAAAGCCCTATTTCTCCTGAACAAAATTATATATAATAAGTGTGGGTGTACTTAATATGAAAGAGGTGAATTATGGTTGAACAGACCTATAGCACAAATTCTAGTTTTTGTTTACATTTTGTTTTGATCAGAATGTGTACAAATGTCTCAGCCCTTAAGGGCTTAATAAAAAAAAAACTAAAGTTGTATACACTCATTTCTTAATCATATGAAGGAAGAAAACATTTTCTATATCTACCATATACATAAATAATAAATAGTTATAAAATAAATTGTATCCTTTGAGGAGCTGTTGCAAGACTGACTGCTCTGCCCATGGGATTTCTTCAGATACAGATTTGCAGTTAAAAAATGCAAGGTGGCTGTCCATGGTCAGACCTTTGTTGAAAATCTATGTGCAAAAGAAGGGGTCAAAATGGACTGATTTCCCTTACTCACAATGCCATATGTTGAGAAAATAACCCGACTTATGTAAATCAATGGGACAGAGATCTGGGTGGGAAGCAAGAGGGTGAGGTTGGGCAAGATATCTGGGAAGTAGCTAGTAAGGTCTCGGTGTGTGGGATTTCAGGAACAGATGGTTAAACCAATGAGGAGGTGTCACATAGTGCCATTGTTTGGCACGCTCTCTAATTCTCTAATTGTGTTTGGGACACAAATTGCAATCAACATTTATTTCATTAAATACATTTTAAATTAATAAAACATGTTAAATGAATTTGCTTTGCAGTTGAGTAAATAGGATGCACACAATGCTGGGATATGGGAGCATACCTTTGTGATCATGTACATGTTGATAGGATATTTGCGGATAGACTGTGAAAATATGACATTTAGATAAAAAATAATCATGTGTCTTAATAAATTCCCTTCTCCAAAATGTAGTCTCACACATTAAGCCATGTTGGGAAAAAAGGGAGAGGAGGGTCGGGGGGGGGGGGGGGGGGGATCAGTTGATACCAGTTATATAGGAGTTACCCTTTAAAATAGTGAACTATAAAAAAAAATGACAATGCAAACTCAGTCATTCTCTGATGTTCACAGAGAATTATTACTAAAAGTCCATGATTATGTAATGACATCTTTCCTAGAAATTCCAAAAGAGAATAAAAGTGCATTTAATCAAGGTGATTGTAGAAAATATTAGTCTGCAATATGTCCTGATGTTAATGAAAGAACGGTATTTATAAGCTAAAAATTGTTGATTGTTTTATGTATATTGATGAGATATTATATGAATGATCATTGTTTTGACCCCTCTTGAAGGAGAAATAAGCTTGCCACATTTAATTATACCATCTGATTTCTCACTAAGATAAGTATATTGCACACCATCATTAGGAAAGCACTAGTTTAAATGATAAATAGTAATATACATTATGTCAATACTAGTCCATACAACCATGAGGGGTACCGAGATGTCATATGAAATATCTTTCTAAATACAAAATGTCAGATAATTACAAACTACATAGTCCATAGTCCACTAAAGTCAATTAAGTTCAATCCTGAATCCCATTCTTTTATGAAATTGATCGAAGGGAAGGCAAAAAAAACAAACAATTGTAGCCATTTTCAATTATGCTACAAAAAGGAAAAAATTCTTCTTGACCCATAATGGAAATCAGATTTCTCTTTGATTCACCAACCTGTTTACATTCATAAACAATTATATCCTTGAATATTCTGTTTATGCAAAAAAACACCCAAGTCTTGTTTTTAAAGTATCTATATAATCTATTAAGACAACATCTTTAGACAGATAATTACACATCTTTAGTGTTATTACTGTAAAGAACCTTTCTCTCTGCTGTAAGCGAAAACGCCTTTCTTTCAGTCTTTTCTCTCGTCTGTTATATATTCTTGCAAATTAAATTGGTTAGCACATAATTGTTTGTACTGACCATGTATAGCATTTGTATAGTGCTACAGTTCGTTATCCCCTTTGAGGAGCCTTTTTCAAAAGAAAACAAATCACATTTTTCTATCCTTTCCACCCCAGTTACTATTTTTTGTAGCTCATAATAATTGTTACCTTTTTCTAGCCATATTCTTCTTTAAAACCCGTGCCCAAAATTGTACTAAATATTCAAAGTGGAGCCATTGTTTTGTAAAGAGGCAAAATTATATTTTGATTATATGAATCAATAGCTCTTTTTATACACATAAACACCTTACTAGCTTTTGCAATTGCAGGCCAGAATTGTATACTCTTGTATATTTTGTGATCTATAATTGTTCCTTTTCATTTAATGTTATGCCTAATGCAAGGCCTTTTAATGTATAATTGGCTTGTGGTATCCGAATTCCAAGATGCTTAACTTTACACTTATCTGCATTGGATTATCTGCCAATTGTCTGCTTAGTCCCTCAATTTATCCAAATCCCTCTGTAGTTATATCATTTTTTTAACTGAGTTTTGTGTCATCTGTGAACACAAATGACTTTCAATGCCCACTTCAAGATCATTTATCAACAGATTAAAGTGAAGTGGACCCGAGGCAGAACTCTGCACTCCACTTACTACTTTTGTCAAGTTTTCCATTTACAACTACTCTCTGCACTCTATTTTTGAGCCAGAGTTCTATCCAACTGATTTCAGTTTTACTAGTAATCTTTTGTGTGAAACTGTATGAAATGCATTAGCAAAATTCATGTAGATCACATCTACTGGATCACCCTGATCTATATTTCTACTAACTTCTTCATAGAACACAACTAAGTTAGTTTGACATGACCTGTCTTTTATAAAACCATGTTTATTCCTACTAATGATATTTTTGTTCAAAATAAATTCTTGAATACTATCCCTGAAAAGGCCTTCACATAATTTCCGAACCACAGGTGTTAATCTCATGCATCTATATTTTCTAGGTTAAGCTTTTGAATGATTTTTAAATATAGGGACCAAATTAGTTTTTCTTCAATCCTCTGGAAGCATTCCTGAAAGGAAAGAATCCTGAAAACAGTGATATGAATATTTCTACACTAAGCAACCTGAGTACACGTGGGTGAATATCATTTTGCACTGGTGCTTTGTTGACATTAACTTTTTTAATTTCTGAAGCAATTTATTTTGTGTTAACCAATCACACATTTGCTGTAAGGCTTTTTTTTAACAGGGATTCGCAAATATTCAGCCATAGATTATTTTTCCCTGTATACTGAATAAGAATGTGTATTTCTCCTGATCCTCCTTGATTAAGTCACCCATCTCACTTTTCAATGGACAAATACTTTTATGCTTAACCTTTTTGCCATTAACATACTTAAACAATGTTTTGGGGTTGGTCTTGCTCTCATGGCTATGAGCTTTACATTTTCAAATTTAGCCCATCGCATCGTCCTTTTGAAAGCCCTATTAGCATGCTTATATGTGTTATAGGATGCATTTGATCCCTCTGATTTAAATGATTTTAATGCCCTTCTCTTATCCTTTATCCTTTGACTTATCCTTGTACTAATACACATGTTTTTTAATTTGCTTCTTTTATATTTGTTATCCAATGGTATGTTTTGAGAAATGTACCTTTACAGAATTTGTTTACAGGCCTTCCATTTATCCTCTGTGCTTTTCCCAGTGAATAATTCCTTCCAGTCTTATAGTTGTTCTAATTCTTATTCTAATTTAGCCTTTTATAATTAAGCATTTTTGTACAGTCCATACCATTTTTGTCTGCTTACTCTCAAATGATACCATACTATGGTCACTATTTCCCAAGTTCTTTCTAACTTGAATGTTTGAAAATAAGACAACATTAGATCCAGGATCCAGACAAGCATGTAGTCTAGTTGGTGCTACTAATTGAGAAATTAAATTATTATCAGGTTCAAAAACATGTGCAAACTAGCTTAAGTTAAATGGACAGGTAAATATTTATCAAGGTGCATTGGATTCATTACGTGTCAATTTATTTCCCTAAAGGTTTTACAACATAGAATGAAAATTCCAAATTAGAAATTATTGGGTATAGAGAGTCATCTGCTGGATAGATACCAAGGATAAATAAACAAATACTTGTGTTATGTATAAAACCTTCTACCAATCAGATGTGTGTAAACAACTGCAAACTACACTTTTTAGACCTGCCCTTAGATAAGGAAAATACGGATAAAAGGAGCATTTTAGGCAGGAAGGATCTCTAGCTCAGCTTGAATATCATCAGGAAATTGTACCATCAGTGGTGAGGAGATCATTAGAGAACAGAGACCTCAACATACATCAGTCTTCAATTTAGTGACCAGTTTCGGAATCTCTCAAACAAATACTAGTGGTTACGTATGAATTTAATTTCTCTGGGGCTATAACCATTTCCTGTTAGTAAATTGCATATTTAACAATACTGAAGGGAAAATAAACAAGTAATTTTCATTTTGGGAAAGTAATATTATCACACTCTGAAATGTTAACCCTTTTCTGCAGAGGAGGGTTCTTAAGATTAAGAGTCTGTGTGTGACTATTGGTTCCCTTAAAATAGCCAAGCTTTTTTATGTCACTGACTCTATTCCTATATGAAAGTTTGATTAACTGCCCTAAGACAATTAATTCAGTAAAGTACAATCAAAGCTAATACAGTGATCAGTGATTTGACATATTAATTTCACCAATTATTCTTTCCATCAAGTTGTAGAACTTTGCCATAAAAGAAGGCTGTTTTATTTGTAATAAATAAGTGATTGTGTTTCTGTGTGACTTGGATAAAATCCGATCGCTGCATCCAACTTATCAAATTTATTGTTGAGTTGCTATCAGTAATTAATATTAGTTATTGATATTCATCAAATCCAAGAGATTAATTACATTTTGGGATTGCCATTTACTAAATGATTGAGTGTGGTATATAACCTGTGATACTTCCTCGGACTTGCAGTTTACAACTGACTGTTTTAACCATAATTCAATGTCACTTAATAGATAAATCATGCCTGACTGTAATTGACTTGATAAGTTGAATACATCATTCCGAGATTTGTTTTACTTTTACAGAGTCTTTTATTATTGCAAATAATAGTATGATGTATAAAATTGCTACATAGAATCCAAGGAAAATGAGATATGGTTTAGCATAGTGATTGTTATTCATTTGAATATTTCCTAATTGTGAGATGTATATTAGGTATACCCTTAGGTACTTAAACTATAAATAAACCTCAACAAATTATTTATACAGTGTAAGAGACACGACAATATGATTCTGGTCGTGAAAGGGTTAATGTAAACCATTAAACAAATAAATGTAAGAGCACCTAAATGCACAATATATTGAAGATATGGTAAAAAGGTTTAATTGTTATTTAAAGAAAATATTGAAATAGGGAAGAAATGTGATCAACGTGGAATGCTTGTTGTCAGGTAGGGTCATCTGAGTATGTCAGAAACTGCTAATGCCCTGTCATTTTCGTGCACAGTCTCTATTGTTCACAGAGAAAGCCGTGGAAAAAACACATTGAGCAGCAACTCTATGGGTGAAAATGCCTTGTTAATGAGAGCAGTCAGAAGAGAATAACCAGCTGACAAGGATGTGACAGTAACTGAAATAACTATGCATTACAACATTGCTATGCAGAAGAGCAGCTCTGAGCCCATAGAACATCACACATTGAAGTTGATGGGCTACAGCATTATTCCAGGAAACACTCTTACTTAAGAATTCTGGGAGAAGGGCAGAGGCATATAAACTGTAAAAAATTGAACAGTAAAAAGTTGGAAAAACATAATCTGGTATGGTATATCTCATTTTACTTTCACAAAAAGCTATAGGTAGTATCAGAATGTTGTCAAAAATAACATGAATCATGAAAGTAGGTGGTTTAATAGAGTGTCAAATATGTTCTCTGTGCACTATTACTAGGTGAGAATTGATTAAATGTCATAGTCTATGTGTATTGTTGCTGGCCATCTTTGTCCCTAGTTATCCATCTTCCAAAGTGGCCACTGAATCTGTATTGTGGAAGTAGTATTTTAACACATCGGTTATTTAACCTTAATTAGCCAATGTCTGTTTTTCTTTTCTCTCTACTGCTTTGTACTTATCAGATGAAGAATTAAGCTGATTATACTTTACTCTTTTTTTATACTTTACTCTTTTTTTGTGATTGTGATCTATGAACACAGATCACAATCACAATTATTTATTTAGTTGCCACATATTCCACAGCAATGTACCGTATATACTCGGGTATAAATCAACCCAAATATAAGTCGAGACCCCTAATTTTATCCCAAAAAACTGGGAAAACATATTGACTCGAGTATAAGACTAGGGTGGGAAATGCAGCAGCTACTGGTACATTTCTAAATAAAATTATATCCCCCAAAAATTATATTAATTGAATATTTATTTACAGTGTGTGTATATAATGAATGCAGTGTGTGTGTGTGTGTGTTTGTGTATGAATGCAGTGTGTGAATGAGTGCAGTGTGTGTGTATAAATGCAGTGTGTGTATGAGTGCAGTGTGTGTGTATGAGTGCAGTGTGTCTATGAGTGCAGTGTGTGTGCATGAGTGCAGTGTGTGTGCATGAGTGCAGTGTGTCTATGAGTGCAGTGTGTGTGTATGAGTGCAGTGTGTGTGTATAAATGCAGTTTGTGTATAAATGCAGTGTGTGTGTGAATGCAGTGTGTGTACGGATGCAGTGTCATGAGTGCAGTGTGTGTACAAATGCAGTGTGTGTGTATGAATGCAGCGTGTGTATGAGTGCAGTGTGTCTATGAGTGCAGTGTGTGTGTATGAATGCAGTGTGTGTATGAATGCAGTGTGTGTGTATGATTGCAGTGTGTATTAATGCAGTGTGTGTGTATGAATGCAGTGTGTGTATGAGTGCAGTGTGTGTATGAGTGCAGTGTGTATGAATGCAGTGTGTGTGTATGAGTGCAATGTGTGTATGAATGCAGTGTATGTGTATGAGTGCAGTGTGTGTATGAATGCAGTGTGTGTGTATGAATGCAGTGTGTGTGTATGAATGCAGTGTGTGTATGCGTGTAGTGTGTGTATGAGTGCAGTGTGTATGAATGCAGTGTGTGTGTATGAGTGCAGTGTGTATGAATGCAGTGTATGTGTATGAGTGCAGTGTGTGTGTATGAATGCAGTGTGTGTGTATGAATGCAGTATGTGTGTATGAGTGCAGTGTGTGTATGCATGCAGTGTGTGTGTATGAATGCAGTGTGTGTATGAGTGCAGTGTGTGTGTATGAATGCAGTGTGTGTGTGTGAGTGCAGTGTGTATGGATGCAGTGTGTGTATGAGTGCAGTGTGTGTGTATAGATGCAGTTTGTGTATAAATGCAGTGTGTGTATGAATACAGTGTGTGTACGAATGCAGTGTCATGAGTGCAGTGTGTGTATAAATGCAGTGTGTGTGTATGAATGCAGCGTGTGTATGAGTGCAGTGTGTCTATGAGTGCAGTGTGTGTATGAATGCAGTGTGTGTATGAATGCAGTGTGTGTGTATGATTGCAGTGTGTATTAATGCAGTGTAGGTGTATGAATGCAGTGTGAGTATGAATGCAGTGTGTGTATGAGTGCATTCTGTGTATGAGTGCAGTGTGTATGAATGCAGTGTGTGTGTATGAGTGCAGTGTGTGTATGAATACAGTGTATGTGTATGAGTGCAGTGTGTGTGTATGAATGCAGTGTATGTGTATGAATGCAGTATGTGTGTATGAGTGCAGTGTGTGTATGAATGCAGTGTGTGTGTATGAATGCAGTGTGTGTATGCGTGTAGTGTGTGTATGAGTGCAGTGTGTATGAATGCAGCGTGTGTGTATGAGTGCAGTGTGTGTATGAATGCAGTGCATGTGTATGAGTGCAGTGTGTGTGTATGAATGCAGTGTGTGTGTGTATGAATGCAGTATGTGTGTATGAGTGCAGTGTGTGTATGCATGCAGTGTGTGTATGAATGCAGTGTGTGTGTATGAGTGCAGTGTGTGTGTATGAATGCAGTGTGTGTGTGTGTGTGTAGTGTGTATGAATGCAGTGTGTGTGTATGAGAGCAGTGTGTGTATGAGTGCAGTGTGTATGAATGCAGTGTGTGTGTATGAGTGCAGCGTGTGTATGAGTGCAGTGTGTGTGATGCAGAGTGTGTGTGTGATGCAGAGCCTTGGTGGGGGGGTGGGCATTTTTATTATTATTTTTTTTAATAATTAATATTTTAATATTAATTTTTTTGTTACATTAGTGATATTTTTTTATTATTGTTATTATTTTGAAATATTATTCAATTTTATTTTATTATTTACATTTTGATTTATTTTTTTCGTCCCCCCTTCCTGCTAGCTAGCTGGCCATGGAAGGGGGCTCTCATTCCCTGGTGGTCCAGTGAATGGGCTGTTTAGGAGGGGGCTGGCAGAGAGCATTAACTTACCTTTCCTGTAGCTTCTGTCAGCTCCCTTCTCCTCCGCGACGGTCTGGTCAGCTCCCCTGTCATCTCCCAGTGTAAGTCTCGAGGCCGCGCGGAGCATTGCCACGGTAACCCGTGGCAATGCTCTGACCCCGCGGCTCTCGCGAGACTTACACTGGAGGAGAAGGGAGCTGACCAGACTGGCGCGGACTAGGAGGGAAATGAAAGGAGCTGCAGAAAAGGTAAGTAAAGGTTTTCTGCCAGCCCCCAAAAGCCCCTTGTCTGTATTATGGCAATGTAAGTTGCCATAATACAGACATTGACTCGAGTATAAGTCGAGTTGGTCTTTTTCAGCACAAAAAATGTGCAGAAAAACTCGACTTATACTCGAGTATATACGGTATAATAAGTTCTATTCTATTTTTTGCAATAGGTAAAACAAGTCAAGCAATTTATTGTTTAATTAAACATTTTTGACATATAGGAACAGTAAAGAAAGAAATTGCCTCACTCAATTCCTGAGGGTTTCTGAAGAGGAGGTTTCTGCACTTTTCCTATCGTCTTGTCCTACCACAAATCACCTCTATAGTCTATCTGACCATCTTTGACTAAAATCGTTAGTCTTTCACTGTCCTCTGGCATTTCCCCCTCATCCTTCAAACACACACTGATTATACCCATAGTACAAAGCTTTGCCTAGCTATCATCTCTTCTTGCTTTGCCACACATATTTTTGAAAAGCTTGTTTATACTCAACTTACAGGTTAGTACTAGTTGTACTCCAACTCCTCACTTGACCTATTCAGTCTGGCTTCCATTCTCAACATGCCACAGAGACTACCCTGACCAAAATGACTAATGACTTTGTAAAATCCAAAAGCCATTATTCACTACTTATTCTTCCTGATCTTTCTGACATTTTGCAGCACCTTTAAGCACTTGTTTTTTTCTCTATATCTGTAACTGCTGAATCCGTGTTTCTTACTCTGCTTCCTCCTCCCTTCAATTCTGGGAGGAATGTAAGTGTCCATTGGGGCTCTGCTGCCTGGCAATCCTGATATCCAACCTGCTTTATCTCTGTGCTGTAGTAGGAGGAAGGTTAAGTCCAGCAGCTGTTGATAGGCTGAGGTTTCACAGGCCTACTATTGAGAGAAATAGTAAATGTCTTCCATCAAGCTTAAACTTTCAGTTGCAAGGTCCTAGAGCCCCAAATTCAAGGTTAAACTGTTATAAGAAGATTAAAAACACTGAAGGTAATGAACTGAGTCACCCCTAGCCCCATAATAAGTCAAGCAAGATTTAGCTGTTATGGGGTGGAAGTGTTCATTTAGTTTGCCAAGCAACGCAATTTATTATTATTATTAGTATTATTAATAGTCATATTGTTTATTAATATAAATAGCAGTTAAATGCTATAACATTTTTAAAAGTCATGCATTATAATTTCAGTATGTAATAATACTTTGGATTTTAAATACAAATACTATTACTAAAGTCTTTTAATAATACTTTTATAGCAATTTGCCATCAGAAAGCCAGATCAGCCGCTTCCTGATAATTAGGTGCCAATGCCTTTATCCTTTTGGTAAGCAACACTTATTAGCAGCTATTAATATATTACTTCCAGAAATATATGTTAATTTAGATAAAAATAGATTTTAACATTAGGTGTTAACAAATGTTAATAACTATCTTCTTTTCATACTTTTTACCATGTTTAGTGCCTGATTTCTCTTTTGATCCTCATTCATTGCCCTCAACTTCATTCTTGTCCACTAGTTCCTTCTCTTCCTCTTTTCCTCATGCTCCTTCTTCCCTGTTTCCATGTACTCTGTTACAGTTGTGCATTATTTTATCTTGCCCTGGTTTCTTAATCGTATCGGCACCCTCCCACATTTCATACCTGGGTCCCCCATGTGTCTACTTCACATCCAATCTTCTCCTTAAAAAGAAGCCAGATATCTCTAGAATAAAGCCCAGCTTAATGCAGTACTGTGTTCACTGGCGGAGAGTGTTCAGTAAATTCTATACAAGAACACTCTAAGCAGGTTCTGCAGTGAAGGTCTCTGCAGAACTGAGGTAAGTTGTCAACCCTTCCTAAAATTGTTGTGCTACTTACCACAAAATAGAGTCACGGCACTCTTGTCAAGTACTAGTGGTTATGGTGTTTGGAATGTTCATGTCCCTAAATTTATATTTATCTAATGATACTTTTCAACATGGTGGACTCAAGGTGGTAAATCAAGCCAACAGAGGTTTTGTTGATTCAATATTTCTTGGACCCATTTTATTTATGAAAGTCCATAAACATCATATATCGTTCTTTTTACAATGGGAAAAGTGACAAATGACTCAAATGACAATGAATTATATTCCGATAAAGTCAGTATTAATAAGTATTATTAGTCTGTTTAAAACAGGTTTTACCTCTAAATCTATCAATTGAATGTCCTAGCATCATGAAAGCAACAGACTGCACATATTTAGCATATACACATTCGTGTTGCATTTTCTCTCAATTTTGTTTCTGCTGGTTAAAAACAGAAGCATTTCTTGGTAAATTATGCTACTGTTTATATGTCACTTTGCCCAAGAGTGCACCCAGTTGGTTAACATCAATGTCATGCAGCCAAAAAAAATTGTTATAGAAGTTTTTCTTTTATCAAAGAAAATTACTATTGCAGATCCCATATATTCATGCTGTTATTGGCTCCCAGCTGAGTTTCGTGTTCAATTCCACACTTCAAAGTAGCATTTCAACACATTTCATCTTAACATGTCTCATTTTTAGCCCCAAGGTGCAGTTAAGATTGTAACTATGCTTAAAAGTAAAACTGTTTTGAAAATAATAATAATACAAAATAACTTATTTTGTTTCTATTTTTTGTTTCCATATCTAAATTAGTATTACTGCAAAGAAAACACATACACACAAACACACACATAGGCTAGGTATATACTAGATAAAACGAAAAGCTCAAATACTATTTTTATTATCATTGTGGTTTCTCGTGTATTCTTTAAATACATATTGCTAAAGCAATGGAATCCATGGTTTTTAAGCTAAAACTTTTATTTGACAATTGGTAAACACAATTAAAAAGGTCAAGGATCTCTATAAAATACATTTAGAAAAGTTAACTAGCTAGATACATTTTCTGATTATATGCAGCTGCTCTGTTTAAAGATATAATGAAAATAATTAGTATTTTATATATTTCTAAGAATTAATTCCTCTAGTTATTATACAAAAAAATCTGCTAAATAAAGAATGCCTTTCTCATGTTACTTTAACTAATTAAATATTTTCTTAATATCTTTACTGGCTAAAAGTCAATTAATAAATAAATATATATATATATATATATATATATATATATATATATATATATATATGTGTGTGTGTGTGTATTTGAACATCATAATAAATGACCATATTTTGGAAAGAAAACAACTTAAATAAACCTGTATGCTGTTGACTAAAAACCCATGTAATTTTACTATTTCCTGCTAGATGTTGATGATAAGGCATGCTCTGGGGTATATATGATTTTGTCTTGGATATTGATACACATTTATCACACAAATTACCAATTTGTCAGAAGCTCAAAATTTCAGTATGTTGTCAAACTATCTTCACTGCCTGAAAGGAAGCTGGAGGGCATCTATATAAATGCTGAAAGCAGTGAGGTCTCTATAGAAGCCTAGGGGGCATTGGCATACCTTTATTATGTGTCTAACACATCACCCCATTCTGTTAGTCTCAAAGTGATTGGAAATATATTCCCATCAGCCACTCAGGATAGTTGTAGACAGGGGAAGCTGGGTTTCTCCATACTTATTACTTGCAGAAATTAACCACAATAAGATGCGAGTAGGTGAAAATCTGTTACAGAAAAAAACAATTGTAAAAACAACCATATAAGGATAATAGAAACACACTATCTAAAAATGAAACAGTCTACCGCCAAAATATAGCTAATAAAAGAAAACCATCTATCAGAAAGAAAACAGGAGGTCTACCCACTCCCCACTCTGATTTACAACATAAAGACAGCCATACAAAAGATAGGATAGAATACCCTTCCACCTCACACCAAGAATCGAGACGACCCATAAGGTCTGATCACAAAGAGGAATTCCTGAAATCTAGGTCACCTATTCCCCATTACGGCAATAGGAAACCCCAAAACCCTACTACCACTTACAACAGGTTTAGTGCTTTAAATAGAGATCCAGAAATTTTTTTTCAAGACGAGAGACTCAAAGACAAACACAAGAATATAGCCCCCACATGGAGAAGATCACCGTACCCCGACTCCCCGTACAAGAGACGAAGGAGTGTAGAGGAAGGGGAACTAGAGGAGGAAAGAGAGTTAAGAAGAGCAAAGAAAGATTGGGTACAACAAAATCATTAATTTTCAATTTATCCAGTAAAACACTAACCAAAACCCAGGATTCAGTTTTGAACAAGGGACTTAAGTTCGTCCCCACAAAAGAATTGGACAAATTTGATATGTATGTGGATTTAAACAAATTCAAGAGACTACTATGTTTGAAAAAGTGTTTTTTGAGAAATGATAGACATCCTAGTGACGTTATTGCACAGTCTGAATTTGTTCATACAACACTCAAAGAAAAATCCACTTTTTTCCCACACAATTTCATCTCTGATGAAATGATAAGTTTTGAAAAAGCAGTTATGCAAGAAATTAACAATATTAAAATCAAAACACCAAATAGGAACCTAAACAAAAAAGAATGGCTAGCTTTAAAGGAGTTACAAAGAGATCACAGTATAGTGATCAAACCTGCGGACAAGGGGGGTGGTATAGTCGTTATGGATGTTGAGAAATATCTCCAGGAGGGTATGAGGCTGGTGAACGATGTGACCACCTACCTCCGACTCCCTGGCAACCCAGCCCATGAGATAGAAATGAAATTCAGGAATTTTTTTGAGGCTGGCAGAGACCAAGGGATCCTAAGTGATCAAGAATACAGGTATTTGAATATTCTTCATCCAAAGGTCCCGGTACTATACCACCTCCCAAAGATTCACAAACATTCCACTTTGCCACCGGGTCGTCCGATAGTCTCTGGAATTAATTCAATTTCCAGTAGGCTATCGGAATATATCGACCACTGTCTTCAACCTCTTGTCCGTCAGACTCCAAGCCATTTGAAAGATACTATCAGCATACTCCAAACCCTACGGGACATAACATGGAAGGAGAGCTATATACTGGTTACGGCTGATGTTAGCTCTCTTTATACAATCATCCCCCATAGTAGAGGAGAGGAAGCAGTAAGGTTTCATTTGGAAGAGTCTAAGTTATATCATCAGGACCAGATAGACTTTGTTATTCAAGGTATACACCTTATATTATGCAACAACTTCTTTTGGTTCTCAAATGAGTTCTACCTGCAAATCTGCGGTACGGCGATGGGAACGAGGTTTGCACCCAGTTATGCGAATCTTTTTATGGCCCTATGGGAAAAAGTTTTTATTTTTGATAACGCAGACTGGTGTGCAAACCTCGTTTCCTATCGTCGTTATATTGACGATATTTTTTTTGTGTGGGATGGCCCGGAAGAGAGTCTCAAGATATTTCTGGCATATTTAAAT
Source organism: Pelobates fuscus (assembly GCF_036172605.1). NCBI lineage: Eukaryota > Metazoa > Chordata > Amphibia > Anura > Pelobatidae > Pelobates > Pelobates fuscus. Next base: position 108,156,317 of record NC_086322.1, read on the forward strand.
TTCAACAATTGGGGGATTAACTTAACAGTAGATTACAGCAAGAGGAATGTCAACTTCCTTGATCTGACCATATATATTGAAGAAAGCTCTGTAAAAACTAAAACGCATTTCAAGCTGGTGGATGTCAATAATTATATAGACCTTCAAAGCTGCCATTTCTCGCCCTGGCTCCTAAATATCCCAAGGTCCCAGTTCCTTCGAATACGAAGGAACTGTACCGATATAATAACATACAGCAATCAAGCGGAAAAACTAAAGAGACGCTTTTTAGAAAAGGGATACAATAGTAGCAGCCTACAAAATACGATTGAGGAAGTAAAGTCTCAAGATAGGCTGCCACTTTTGGAATATAGGGATACAAAAGAGAAAGGAAGTGAAAATATTCCCTTTGTATGCAATTTTAACTCAAAGAGTAAGCAGGTGAAAAAGATCATTAAAAAAAAATAAAAAAAAAATTTTGGCCACTTTTAAGGGCTGACCCTTTATTATATAACCTACTGCCGGAACAACCAAGGGTGACATACAGGGGAGCTCCAAGTTTATCCTCAAAGCTAGTCAAAAACCATATAAAGACTAAAAATCAACCTAAAACTTTCTTGCATAAAGATGTTTTTTTCGGCTGTGGAGTGTGTATATCATGCAGACGGACAAACAGTGTGAAGAGACATGTAACCACCTTTAAACATCCACAGGGTACAAAAGAATATACAATAAAAAGTTTAATTACTTGTTATACCAAACAAGTAATATACCTACTTAAGTGTACATGCAATCTACATTACGTAGGAAGAACAAAACGGCCCCTTTATATAAGGATAAATGAACACATCCGAAATATCCAAAAAGGATTCATGCAACATAGTGTTTCGGCACATTTTAAAGAACACCATGGTAGTGACCCACGGTGCCTAACTTTTGTTGCAATCCAGAAGGTTCATTTGAACTGGAGGGGAGATGATGTCATCAAAAAAATGGGACAGGCAGAGATGCGGTGGATTTTTGATTTGAACACTCTGGCCCCACAGGGTCTGAACGCAGACTTTGAATTGTGTCATTTTCTGTGATCCACCGCATCTCTGCCTCTGCCTTATTGTGTATCTGACACACTGTATATATATTTTTCATATTTTTCACCTTTTGAGTATACACATTTTTTTATATACTTCTGAGATAACAGCTCTCTATATCAACATTTTGACCCAGCTTAATAAGTTGCTTTGGGTTATAGAGTCATGTTTGTTCGTCCTTTTTGACAATTGTAAATTTATCCTTGTATATATGGTAACATTTTTTCCCCATTTTTTTCTATGGACTATCATACGAGTTTGTACTAATTGGGGACTTTTTTCGTTATATTTAAATAAAAATTCCGCTGAGTGTGATGGGAGTTATGTCTCTGCCGAACCGGAAGTGAGAGAACTTTGCAGCCGCAAGGTACTCTGGGGAATGTAGTTCCGCCCACCCGCTTGGAACATAACAATGATTCAGGAAATCAACTATATGAAGGTTAGCTGTAAGAAGGAGGAGCTAGACGGACCGGAAAACCCCAATAGGACGAAAATCAAAAGGGGCGTGCCACAACGATGATGTAAATACCGGAACCAGGAAGAAAGACTATGCCGATTGAAAAAGCCTACAGGATAGGTGAAACGCGTATCGGAGGATCCATGCACTTTTTATTTGTAATTTTAATGTGTTTATTTTCTTTACCTTATTAAATTTGGCACTTTTTAGTGCATTTTTTACTACTATTTGGATCCAGTCTCCAGTTTCTGCCCGGTTCCAAGGGAGTTGTCACCCTTATTTGACAATATACTTATATACTCAGAGCCAGTTTTGGAAGGCTCTGAGCCAGGTGAGCATATTCTGTTATACTTTATGCTTTGCTTTGGATATTTGGATATACAGATCTCACTTAGAGCGTATATTCTTTTGTGTCTCCCTTCCCCCTAACGCATATTGGAAGCACTACCTCTGAGGAGAGTGGAAACGGGGGTTGTATGCTACCCTAAATCATACCTGCTGAGGATTTTAGAGCCTGTTTTCCTAAAAAGGCTCACAAGCATGTGAGTGTATTACTTTGCATTTAACCTTATCCACTGGTTGTGATAACTCTGCACTATACAGCTTTTATTTTGTTTCCCCTTACATGCAAATATATGTGACCGAGTCGAATTGTCCAATCAACTTAGATAGGGTGAGTTGATTTTATTGTACAGCGCTGCACTATTGTCCCACAGAGTGGTAGAGGGTTTTTTCTCACTCTCTATCTTCTCTGTGTGTTCCCAGGTGAAAATCTGTGTCACTCAACATGCAAAAGCTGGGTTTATCAGCACAGTCAACACAAACATATAAAAGCTATTTTTTTGATGGCACATAAACAACAAAATGTGTATTATGTCAGTCTATTTCATATATTAAGCACAGGTTTTATTCCATATGTTTTCTAACTTCTCTAGCATTGCTGCTGGAATTCTATTTTATCATTTTAAATAGACTCAGAGAATTATTTTAGGCTGATTTTTTTTTACTTAAAACTCAACCAAAATAAGAAAACACTGTATATCTGTGCACTAACTGTAAACAACATCACAAAGCAATGAAATAGTGCCAATCTGGGAACAGCTAGGAAATAAGATTTTTTTATTCTTTCATTCTTTTTTACTAAAATGCACACTCCCGCCAAAAATTTTTTAAAATATTTATTTTCAAATTATGAAAATATTTGTAAAAATTTACATAGATAAAACATATAAATTTATCGAAAAATATTAACATATTAAAACGTTTAGCTATTTTTCAAAATGCTAATTGATTTTAAAAGTTTATGCAATTTTATTAACTCTTTTGAAAAAGCTTACTTATCCAAAATATTAAATAAAGGCCCAAGACTTTATTTTAGTGTGGCCACATTACAACTCTATTTGAATGTCATTGATAGATAGGAATCATTGGAGTAGGCATAGCCCTTTGATTGCAGCCAGCCCATCATTAGACTTCATAATTCATTTTAGTCTGTACTGAAATTCATCCACATTCGGGCTGATCAGGCGATAGATCAAATTCCTAAACCTTTTGCCAAGAAGCACTCAAATGATGAACCAAATGAAATGTGCTACGGCTGAGTATTTTTGTTATGGTTCTAGATTATGAATTGCACCTGTGACACAAAAAAATGGAGACACTTGATGGCTAGACGAAGGTCACTGCATGTGGATTTTATTATCACAGATCAAGTGAGAAGTGTCCAATAGAGGGATAAAATCAGAAAGGAGTAGAAAAAAATAATCTATACTAATATTTATATATTTAAGAAATGAGTAATTATAAAAATATAAATATACAGTACAGTTTTTACTGTGCCTCCTGTTTTTCCCTCTGTTACTTTTTATCACTTGATCTGTGAACCAAATCTTGGTACACTACTTCTATCGGTGTAGTGCAAAAATATATGAATAATAATAAATAATGCATATATTTTGCAGGATATTAATTGGTCCGTTTTTGTGCTCTTTTGGTTCATCTGATATGGTTCCCGAATCAGGCCAAAATTCACATGAAACTCAGGCATCCCAATAAAATTTCAGTTTTCAAGAAAAATGGTTTGGTTAAACTGAATTTTATCGCCATGTACAGGTCGACCTATCCTGATAATTCTAACATGGATACATTGATATGAACAATACAGAAAAGGCAACAGACAGTTTAGGTCCATAGAGAGCTCTTGTTTTTTGCCACACCATTCAAAAATTATTTTACACTTTTACCATTACCACTACAAAATATATATCTCTTTAATTACTATTAAAATGCCAAACACAGCTAAATAACTGGGGTAACACTTAATTTACCAGTTATATGTTTGTACTTCAGATAAGGAAAGTATAAAAGTTTAGTAAAGACAAAATTCATTCATGCCTAATTATCTAAAATATAAAGCCAGGACATCCTGTTTTAAACTTGTTGAGAAAAAGATATTATTAAAGCCTGTGGGAACAATTTAACTGCATTAAAATAAATGGAAAAGTAAAGTATTTAAAATATATTCAATAAATTATTGAATATAAACCAGCAGCACATACTGAATTGTGAATAGTGTCTTCTTCAGCGTTGTTCTAAAAAATGCACAGTCTCTTAAAGCCCAAGCACATGTATGTTAGGCAATACTTTATTACAACATGAGGATTATGCCTGTCAATTATAGGTAATCTGATCACATTTAATTCAATTCTCCATAAAGTTCATACTAATCTCCTCCTTACCCCATCCATATAGACTCCCCAACAATTGCAATAAAAAAAAACTCCTTTTACAAATGTCCAACAGCAGTCAGAGTTTTGCTTGCACTAAAGACCAATATAATCCATATTATCCTGCCATTTTCAACTCACGACACTCTAGTCCAGGAATAGGCAACCTTCGGCACTCTAGATGTTTTGGACTACACCTCCCATGATGCTTTGCCAGCACTATGGGTGTCAGAGCATTATGTGGGATGTAGTCCAAAACATCTGGAGTGCTAAAGGTTGCCTATCCCTGCTCTAGTCCAAGCCCAGACCGATCTCCCAACAACAGACCTGTTATCACATCTGCTTAGATACTCAACTTAAAAAGCCCCAAGACTAAAAAAAAGCTACATTTCCCAGTCCACCTAGTGATGACCTAACCCCAACAGTAATATTGTATTACTGCCATGCATATTCTGCCACAGTGCTTGATGTCTGTTGCATTTTACATTTAGTAAAAAAAAAATCTATAATACATAATATGTTAATAACCTAATACAGACTACTGTATTTCATAACTCCTAACATTATAAATGGACAAAGAGGGACACTTTAATTATAGTGGTGTGACTGGGATGTAACCAGGTGCTGGGCTGTTCTGAAACAATTTAGGTAACTTAGTAACACTTTATACTACTAAAATCTCATTAAGAACATGAACAATGTATCTTATTTACACAGACTAATTTCTAAACATATTTATCATATTTAAAAAAAATATTACTGTGAATACTATTGCAGTTGAGCTCTGGGATGAATTTAGACTCACCTACAAACGAGGGAGATGAGGTTATAAAAGAGGGACAGAGGGATTTGAGACAAAAATAGGGACAGAGACAGAGGAATTTGAGTCATAAACAGGGACTTAGCATCAATCAACCAAGTGCATGCTGTGTTGCAGCAACTTTTACTGTCACTGATATAAATGCACCTGCATCTTCTGCAGATTCAAGGCAGTTGGTGGGATCTAATATATCACGCCGCAATTTCCACATTCCCAGCTTCATGGCTCAATTTAGCCTGATCTGTCAGGAGGTTTGGAGGCATATCTCTCATCGCACCCAACCCGTTGCATGGGAAATCACACATGCAAATACAGCTGCTGAGCTGAATCGGCGACCTAGCATTGGGCCGGGGACCCACCTGAAAAAATCTCAAACTAGCCGCCCAAACATCTGGAGGGTTCTTTGAGCTGTGAGGCACGTCTCTACCAAGCTGAGGAGGAGGGCCATTGGAAATGTTGTTGTAGCTCCCTACAAGGTCTGGGCTCAATGGGATGTAGAAGCATATTACAGCAGTATCACCATGGATAAAATGCACACTGTCATATTGCATTTACAGGAGAGCATACCAGAGAGTATTGAAATCCTGCCCTGCATGAAGATGGATTCTGTCTCGTGGGCAACCTGTGGCATTGGATAATCTGAGTGATATTGACAGTAAAGACTCTGCTTGCTTTTAAACAGCAGCCAGATTATGTAGAGCAGAGATTTCTGTCCTCTCTTCTACATTTTTATCACACTATGATCAATACCCAGTGGCACTAAAGCTACTCTAAGTTGTTAAGTTGTTCAGCATGTTTAATCCCTTTCAATTCTAGTTTATTTCATACATATCTAGAGGCCAATCGAAGTATATGAGCTAGATTGATTCCTGTTTTTTTTACTTTGACATGCAAGCCTAGCCTAACCCACTAAGCCCACTCGCATACTCAATATGTCTTGACAGTTCTATTAAGCCTAACGTAAATAATAAAGAATCTTTCTAGATATGCCAGCATAGCATGTTGTTAATATATCACAAAAATGTACATGCATACTCCTGCCTACAATATTTCAGCTTTGTGTACTATATTACTTGTCATTCGGTGTTGGGGCATGATAAGCCTGTGTGTTTCTATTTGCATCAAAAAAATAAAGAATTTAAAAATTAAATAAATAAAATAAAATACACTTTTTCTCTTGTTTAGCTGCAAATGCCAGTGCCACTTACCCCCACTTTGATTCACTAGCTTAGAAGTATTTTACTGATCTGCAATATATTTATATATTTATTATTATTTATAGTTTCAAACATGTTAGTTGCTTTGCAGTGTGCTTCTGTGCCACTGCTTAGGAAATCCCAAGCTTTTTTTCTCAGTAATATATACAGTGTGTGGCTAAAGTTTATACTGAGTATGGCAGATTTGTTTTGACTTTTTGTAGAAATAAAAGAGTTTTAAAATGCAGTGATGGGGTAATAATCCCTTAGTCAACCACCAAAAAATTGAAAACAAATGAAAAATGTATTTAAAATGTCTTTCTCCATTCTGACTGAATGCCCTTTCATCAGTTTATACCAAATTCATCTGCATAGGTAGCGGGCACCATAGGACAGAGCCAGGCAAGGCAAGACCATTACAATAAAAGGCATTAGAAAAAGAATGGCAGCACGAGTAATCTAATTTGAAAAATTAGAATAAAAAAAAAAACTTGAGTGGGAAATTGATTAACCTTTAATTTTCTTTTCTTTTTTTTTTTTTAAATCTCCTTATGTCTGATGAAAATACTCCTGCTGCTTCTTTTAGGGCACTGTTTATTTCACAAGTTTTCTCACTTCCTATTTTTTTTTTAATACAGATATATAATACTCTAAATTCTACAATTTAGAATTGCCATTGCAAAGAACCAGATATTGCATAGCCATTAGGCCAGACAATATTATAGACATTTTTACATGTCAGCACAGTCAAAGTAACAATTTTTCTGCTGTTTTGGATACCCAAACAGCCTTCATGAATTTTTTTTCAATACCCAAAATTAACCAAACAAACTAATGTCAGCCGAGCTGAATTCTTATCATTTTTGTCGGAGTGGTTTGGAGGAACCAACATTTTTAGCACTGCACAAATCTAATGATTAATGTAAAATTTAGGGTAGTCCAAAATATCCCTTTTTTTACGGTGCTGAATAATGTCTCTTCATAAAGAAATGGGTTATTTAAGAAGTTTGAAGCTGCAGGTTGTGAAGATTTATCTAAATTAATGTGGCCTTGGGCAGAAGGAACATATGGCAGGTTCACCAGTTTCCTCAGTATGTGCTGTTTCTCCAATTTGTGGATATGCGTTTTTTCATCGTTACTTAGATCTGTTAACTATTCACTAAAGGAATTACAACAAGCTCCTGCAGTCAGTGAAATTATTAAATACTAGGTATAGAACATAATAACAAAGTAAAGATTATGATTACAAATGTCACTCGATCTATGTTCATTTTCTTTCCTTGTCAATAAAGATTACAAATAAAGCAAATGCCTAGGTTCTGTTTTTAACTGCAAATCTATTCACTGTACTAAACAGACAGCTACAAATGCATAGTTTTGAATTGGAATTCTAATAAACTATATAGAGATATATTTGTGTTAAGTTTTATGCTGGTTCTATATTAAAAATCACAACTATCACCATAATCATCATTCAATCAGACAATTCAAAGTGCATATTTCAAATTCCACCTCTAAGCTTAAAGTGTTGTTGCGAACCCGAAATTTTCGGTTCGCGAACGGCGAACGCGAACTTCCGCAAATGTTCGCGAAAGGGCGAACCGTGCGAACCGCCATAGACTTCAATGGACAGGCGAATTTTAAAACACACAGGGACTCTTTCTGGCCACAATAGTGATGGAAAAGTTGTTTCAAGGGGACTAACACCTGGACTGTGGCATGCCGGAGGGGGATCCATGGCAAAACTCCCATGGAAAATTGCACAGTTGATGCAGAGTCTGGTTTTAATCCATAAAGGGCATAAATCACCTAACATTCCTAAATTGTTTGGAATAACGTGCTTTAAAACATCAGGTATGATGTTGTATCGATCAGGTAGTGTAAGGGTTACGCCCGCTTCACAGTGACAGACCAAACTCCCCGTTTAACGCACCGCAAACAGTCCTCTATATACAGAGTAAACATGGCTCCCTCTATATACAGAGTAACATGGCTCCCTCTGTATACTGTGTTAACATGGCTCCCCTCTATATACAGTGTAAACATGGCTCCCTCTATATACAGAGTAACATGGCTCCCTCTATATACAGTGTAACATGGCTCCCCTCTATATACAGAGTAACATGGCTCCCCTCTATATACAGTGTAAACATGGTTCCCTCTATATACAGTGTAAACATGGCTCCTCTCTATATACAGAGTAACATGGCTTCCCTCTATATACCGTGTAAACATGGCTCCCTCTATATACAGAATAACATGGCTTCCCTCTATATACCGTGTAAACATGGCTCCCCTCTGTATATAGAGGGAGCCATGTTACTCTGTATATAGAGGGAGCCATGTTTCCACTGTATATAGTGTAACATGGCTCCCCTCTATATACAGAGTAACATGGCTCCCCTCTATATACAGTGTAAACATGGCTCCTCTCTATATACAGAGTAACATGGCTCCCCTCTATACAGGGGCGTACCTGGAGCATTTGGCACCCGGGGCGGATCCTTTATTTGGCACCCCCCTCCCCAACTTTGAAATGTAAAAAACAGCTGCAATTTTTTTTAAATGTATGTTTATGCAGTGTGTGTATAGTGTGTAAAGTGTGTGTATATTGTGTGTATAGTGAGTGTGTATAGTGTGTACAGTGTGTGTATATTGTGTGTATAGTGAGTGTGTATAGTGTGTGTGTATAGTGTGTATAGTGTGTGCAGTGTGTGTATAGAGTGTGTATAGTGTGTGTATGCAGTGTGTGTAGTGTGTGTGTATAGTGTGTGCATAGTGTATGCAGTGTGTGCAGTGTGTGCATAGTGTGTACAGTGTGTGTATATTGTGTGTATAGTGTGTGTAGTGTGTGTATAATGTGTGCAGTGTGTGCAGTGTGTATGTAGTGTGTGTGTATAGTGTGTGCATAGTGTATGCAGTGTGTGCATAGTGTGTACAGTGTGTGTAGTGTGTGTATAGTGTGTATAGTGTGTGCAGTGTGTGTATAGTGTGTATGCAGTGTGTGTATAGTGTATGCAGTGTGTGTATAGTGTGTGCAGTGTGTGTATAGTTAGTGCAGTGTGTGTATAGTGTATGCAGTGTGTGCAGTGTGTATGCAGTGTGTGTAGAGTGTGTATAGTGTATGCAGTGTGTGTATAGTGTGTGTATAGAGTGTGCAGTGTGTGTATAGTGTGTGCAGTGTGTATAGTGTGTGCAGTGTGTATGCAGTGTGTGTAGTGTGTGTATGCAGTGTGTGTAGTGTGTGTGTGCATAGTGTGTACAGTGTGTGTATAGTGTGTACTGTGTGTGTGTATATTGTGTGTATAGTGTGTGTATATTGTGTGTAGTGTGTGTATAGTGTGTGCAGTGTGTGTATAGTGTGTATGCAGTGTGTGTCCCCAAGCCCCTAGACACACAACCAAATAAAAAAGCCCCTACCTACCCCCCTCACCCTAAAAAATAGTGAAGGGGGAATAAAATGACTACCCTGTAAAGTAAAATTCAACTTACTATTCAACGTCTTCTTCTTCTAAAATCTTCATTTTTTTAGCCCCAAAAAAGGCCAAATAAAAAGCCATCATACCCGTCAAACTTAAAAATAAAATAAAAAACCCGAGCACAAAAAAAAATTAATCCATCTTCACCCATGGAGGGCTCCGTGTCAGTGTTTATCAGGGATCCTTAGGATAGGTGTCAATCCATATCTGCCAAGTGACCCTATGTAGGGGGAACAGTCCCTATTCTGCTCTGTGTCAGTGTCTGGAGGGAGTATCTGCAGTAACACAGAGTGTCTGGGGGGAGTATCTGCAGTAACACAGGGTGTCTGGAGGGAGTATCTGCAGTAACACAGAGTGTCTGGGGGTAGTATCTACTTGTAACATTTATATGCACTAAAAAAAAAAAAAAAAATTGAAAAAAAAAAAAAAAAATGGTTGCAGCTTCCGAATTAATCTAAAATGGATGCTGTCCAGTAGGTAGGAGGGTCTGCTAGGGAGGGTGTGCTGCTGATTGGTTGTAATGTGTCTGCTGACTGTGAGGTACAGGGTCAAAGTTTACTCAATGATGACGAATAGGGGGCGGACCGAACACCGCATGTGTTCGCCCGCGGTGGCGGACGCGAACATGCTATGTTCGCCGGGAAATATTCGCCGGCGAACAGTTCGGTACATCACTAATAGTCACCAAAACAACTACAGCTTATTGTATTTGTTCTGGTGAGTAGAATCATTACCTTCAGGCTTATTGCAGTAAAGACTGTCTTTTCAGAGAAAATGCAGTGTTTACATTGCAGCCCAGTGATAACTTTACTGGCCACTCCTCAAATAACTGCTACAGGTGCTTCCAGGGGCAGTATACTGACATTTAGTGTCACCACTCTCTGCATGGAGACACTGAACTTTCCTCATATAAATACATTGATTCAATGCATCTCTATGAGGAGATGCTGATTGGTAAGGGCTATTTTTGACTTGTGCTGGCTCTGCCCCTGATCTGCCTTCTTGAAAGTCTCAGCCAATCATATGGGAAATCATTGTTATTGGCTTATAGAATCATTTCTGATTATGTCAGCCAATCCACAAGATCAGGGCATAGGCAGCAGCTGTAGACTTGAATAAAAGTAATATTTTACTTCTTTTAGGGAGGCAAGGGGGGGCTAGATGGTGGTTTTAACACTCTAAGTTCAGGAATACACGTTTGTGTTCCTGACCCTATAGTGTTGCTTTAAGCTTTGCATATTATTAAATTCTGATGGCCATCAAACTAAATGTTACATTGTAGTGGTCACTATAGTCACTACAACTAGTATTGTTTAAAGTAGTGGTCCTGGAACATATACAATAGTTAGTTGAACAGTACAGCTTTGTAATGATTATGCTACATTGTTCCTTTAATTTTTGCTATTCTTATTTTTAATTAATTTTATTGTGGATTTTAAGAATTTGGCACGTTATTATAATCTGTGATCATGAGATATTATTTTTGTAATTTTTTTTGTTTTCCTAATTTTTCAATTTTGAATTCTGAATTTAGTTTATTTTCCTAAACTGATTAATCAGGCAACTGGGTATACTGTGTTGTCATGTTTACTGGAGAGCAGCACATTTTTGAAATAATTGATTTAATTTTATTGTGTTTGATTTCACTTTTTTTGTGTTTGATCTTTAAGTGGGGAAAGTGGTCATACAATGATCTTAATCATAGATATTTAAAATGTCCTACGTTAATACAATATGCCCATGAAATTCACTTATTGGCTTTTATACTGCTAAACACAAACCGGGTTATTTTTACACCTAATGGTGTAAATTGAACAAACACATCTCATTTACTACAAAAAAAGTGTCTGGCTTAAAATCATGCATGGGAAACCCAAATATAGGGGTTGATTTGTTCTCCATTGAATTACAGTATTGGGAAGACTGCATTTTTGACATCTAAATAGAGCAATAATAATGATGATATTTGTAGTTGAAGCTGGAAATTGTCCAGAAAACTGGGACCCTGATGACAGCACCCCTCTTGAGCCAATAGCAAAGAGTCCACAGACTCTAAAGACCAGAAACCAATCAGGGACTGTGATAACCAAATATGTTGCCCACAACGTAGAACTCACTCACACGTTTTTCACGTTTTGTATGTTTGTTTTTTTTTATAACTTATGCTTTTGTTTATAATTTTCACTAAAATCTACATTAAAAGACCTGATTCTTTAAGCAGCAGTGAGGTTGAGAGTACTAGATACCCTGAAGGGTTCAACGGAGCCCTGACTACCTTTAACAGAGGTCAAAACTTCCTTACTACCAACAGATTGGTGGTGTATATCTTAACCAACCTCCCTCACCCCATCCTGCCACCCTCATGATTAGGGGTAACAACTATGATGCCAGATTATTATTCCTGTGTTTCTGAGGTGCGCTCCAACCTGAACAGGCATATTATGCACAGTACTCAGTCGACCTGCGAATATAGCCATCTAACTTGCACACATGTTCTAGCCCACCATGTCTCATATGTATGCTCTCACACTTCTCCTTCCTTCCTGGATCACCTCAGCGAGCATAATTAATTTCCCACACTTAAAGTATTCCAGGGGAACAGCATGCACCTCTCTTTAATTTTGTTATTCCTATGTTTACCCCGGGTCTGTTACCTCACCTGTTAGCAATAAGAAAAAGTGCTTAATACCCTCATGTAAATATTTATTTTGCTGATAACCACAAAGTTCCACATGAAAAATCCATTGACCTTTTAATTCTTTTGAAATGTATGATCTTATTGAAATGACAAACCTAGCACGAAAAATAGAGAATTATAAAATAAAATAAAAAATGATTTGAATCATTTCACTTGTTGGGATTTGACAGCATAAAATGGTTGAATCTATTCTTACCTTGATTTATACCCTAGGGTCTGCAAAACCTATAAGATTATTTTATCAATTATTTGCAAGAATCTCTTTATTCCCCTTGTCTTCACATGGAGATGGCATTTTTACACCATCTCACACAATTAACCTTTCTTAGTTCACAATGGTGTTAAACTCTAATGCACTTTTTGTACAGCAATCTAAAATTGACTTTACATACCATTTGTACTTGCTCTGCTTGGTGTTTGCTTAAGCCTATGTTCATATAGCATTGCAACGTTTTCCCAACATAAAGTTTCTTACAGGAACAGGTAAGTAAATAAACTAAGTCTTTCAATTGACAATTGAAGAAGGATGTTACACTAAATTCCTGGGAGTGGGAGGAGTCTGGGAAAGTTTTTGAGGGGCGGCGTATAAAGTGACATGCTTTGCATCTACCACACTGGTAAGTGCCTGATACTGGAGACTTCAGCCAGGTGGAATTCTGAGGTGTATTTTTGAGATGACTGGGGACTAGTATGTCTTTAAAATTGCGTCCCCTTCTTGCAGTAACTGACGCATGAGGTGTAATCACGTTGTGTAAGTGTGGATCTTGGTGCAATAGGGGCCAAAATCTTTCCAAGATATTCATAATTTGATTCCAGCCAGCATCAAAATTCCCTATGCACCTGATCACATCTTGTGACGATTTTTGCTTGCTATCCTCTGATAGTAGATCTTTACGATCTGCAAGGAGTGCATGTTTATATGCATTCTTTATGCATCTATTTGGATAGCCTTTTTGTTTAAACTGGCTTTGGAGAGTCTTAGTCTTCAGTTTGAAGTCCTCTATAGTAGAGCAATTAAGTTGAAGGCGTAGGTATTGCCCTATGGGTATACCTTTCTTAAGGGGTGGAGGATGATAGCTCTCCCAGTTTAACAGGCTATTAGTTGCTGTTGGTTTGCGGAAAAGTGTGGACTTAAGGTGCCCATCCTCTGTCAACATGATGGTGATATCCAAAAAGTTGATTCTCTTGCCTCCCATTTCACTTGTTAACTTCAGATTGATGTCATTCTTGTTTAGGGTCGTCACAAAATCTTGGAAGAGATCTATGGTGTCTGTCCAAATTATCAAGACATCATCGATGTATCTCTTCCAAAGTTTGATGTGTCTAGTGTACCTCTGCATATTAGTGCTAAATACCACCATCCTAGGTGGAGGCTGGCATATGAGGGGGCACAAGCCGTTCCCATAGCCGTTCCTCATACCTGGTGGTAGTATTTACCCTGAAAAATAAAATAATTATAGGTCAGGATGAATTTCATTAGGTCATGCACAAAGAGGTTATGTGAGGAGGAGACTATAGGTTGTATATCTAAAATAGGTTGAATGTGTTTGAGACCGACTTCATGTGGTATAGAGCTATAAAGGCTCTCGACATCCAGGCTGCAAAGGATAGCATCCCTCGTAAGTGAAATTTCCTCAATGATATTCAGAGTGTGTTTTGTGTCTCTCAGATACGATGGAAGTTCAATCACCAATTTATGCAAAATCTGGTCCACATAAAGGCTTGCATTCTGAGTTAAGTTACCCTTACCCGAGACAATTGGTCTCCCACTCAATTCTGGTTTTGTTTGATCACTTTTGGGAGGGCATAGAATGTTGCTGTTATGGTTTTTTTTGTCAATATAAAGTTAAATTCATCTTTAGAAATTAAAGATGTGGTTAGAGCTATATCCAGGATATTTTTTAGTTCCGCTAGATATTTTTTGGTAGGGTTACAGGGGAATATTTCATATGTGTCATTATCTTGGATCAGACTGTGTACCATCGATATATAGTCAGGTTTATTCAAGATAACTGTATTTCTCCCCTTGTCAGACGGTTTAAAGATCACCTCATCCAGGGTCTTTAGATGTTTAAGCGATATTTGTTCCTGTGAAGTGATGTTACTACCCGATTGGACCAAGAGCTCTTTGTAATTGATTTTGTCTATTTCTCCACATGTAAGCTCAATGAATAGGTCAATATATTTGAATTCTGCTAAGTTTGGAGTAAATAGACTCTTTCTCCTTAGTTGTGTAAAAGGAGGTTGCAGATTTGTTGAAAAGTCATTACACGATAGCAAGTCAACCAGAGTGTCTAATAGGCAAATGTCAGAGGCTTGTAGACCCAGACTTTTGGCTCTTTTTTCATCGCGAATGAGATGAAATTTATGTAGAGCCAGTTTCCTCGCAAAGAGGTGTATGTCCTTTGTCCAGTTAAACTTATCAAATTTAGAGACTGGAACGAAGGACATACCACGTTGTAATAGTTGTAATTCTGGGTTCGTGGGAGTATATGAGGAAAGATTGATGATTTGGTTTGCTAATGGAGTATTAGTTAATACCGTTTCCTTTTGAATCGTTGGGGAGGTCTGCCACGGCTCCGTACTTGGGATGTCGTGTTGTCCTCCATGTATGGGTTCCCTGAAAAAGTCACCCCTCTTTTTAAGATGCTTCTGGTGTTATATTCATGGGGTATCTGAGTATATCCCTTGTTAGAGTCTGAGTCCGAACCACTTGTTTCGTATTCAGAAGTAGATATTGGTTCAGAGAAGCTCTTCCTTGTTCTTTTATTCCTCCTATATACATTTCCATGTTTAAAGTCCTGACTGTCCCTTATAAACTTAGAGTGTTTGCAAATCTTTTCTGTTGGAACTTGTCCAGGTTGTTTTTAAGTTTTATTTCTAATGATTCAAAGTTAGATTCACTCTTAAATTTTTCAATCTTATTGATTTGCTCATCCACCTCTTTGTTAATAGTTATCAGTCTTTTCGATTCGAATTTACATAAAATTTCCATGAATCTATTAGAACAGATTCCCGCTGCTTCCTCCCATTCTTTTATAAACTCTTCTTCCTCAATATGAGACACCGGGATATTCTGTATTTCTTAATAAAGCTTTATTATTTTTTGATGTCTTAGATCCCTCAGGCTATTTAGCAGTGTTTTCTCCCCTATATCTAACTTGGTGGTATAGGAGGTATTAGTTACATTTGTATATACCTTATTTTCTTTCTTTTTATTATTTACCTAGCCTCACCACCTGTGGGTCTGTTTAGCCAGCATTTATTCGCATTGCAGTTTCCTACGTGGCTATACTTATATCCAGGCGATGCACGGGGTCTCAAGCCTCTTTTTTTAGATTGAGACTCCTTAGCATCTCTCTTTTTCTTTTGTGTTCTTAGCCCAATACAATGTCTCATAAATATGTAATTTGCTCATTAGAAAATGCACTAAATGGTTGCTTGTAGTAGCTGACCTTAAAATTCCATTTTCTCCAAATAGATTTACATTCAGGTGGAAACTGGTGTCCAAATCATTATCAAAAATATGTTTTCTCTTCTATTTGATGTTTTGGCCCTCAGATAATTTAGTTGCATCCTGCCATTTGAAGGATCAATTTGTTGGACCCACATTTTGTTAGTTATTCTTACGGAAATTACTTTGGTAGGGTGCACATGAATGAAGGGTATTCAATTTAGATGCAAGAGTTGGCATTATACCAATTCAAAAGTGTCAGAATTATAGAATAAAAAAGATTTTATTGGAAATTAAATGAAAATGTTGCTATGCTAAAAAGCAGTAGTTCAGGTTTGATTTGATCAAATGCCAATGATAAAGCTTAATGATTGATGCAACAATTCTATTATATCCAGCTTGTTTCCCAACAGTCACTTTAAGTAATTATATGAATATACAGTGAATTACTTGAACATCCGCAAAAGCTAAATATTGTCACGATTCTGGGAACCAAACGTGCTAACACACACACAGAAAAGGTGCAGTACCGGACCTTAGAGTGGCCGGGCTAAGCACACAAAGAATAGTCAGGAGACAAGCCGAGTAAGGGAAACCAGAAGAAAGAATAACGAGAGACAAGCTGAGGTCAAAGGGTAGGAGAAAGTCACAAGGTCGGATAAACAAGCCAGAGAGTACGTAACCAGAGAGAAACACAAGTAGAACAGCAATACTAGAAAGCAAAGACCACAACATGGCAGAGAGAGACAGGAAAGGTAAGTATTTAAACCCACTGATTAATTCTGATTGGATAATTTCCAATCAGAATTAAGAATCACACGTGAGAGATATCTATACCTCCCACTGTGATTGAGGCACTGTGCCTTTAACGCTGGGTCAGGTGGCTGACCCTGGCGTTTTCAAAAATGGGTGGTCTCCCAGCGTGCAGTGTGATGCATGCTGCCGCTGGAGAACGAAGAGGAAGATGCGGGCGGCATCCGAGGCTGGGAGGATGCCGCTCGCCAAGCGTACGAGGAGAAGGGGACCGCGGACGGCTGGAGGGTGAGTGCCGCAAGCGGACTGCACCCTCCCCTCGCAGCCGCCCGCGGGATCCTGACAAATATGCCATTCCATGTTACATAATTTGATATTATTATTAACTCACCTGAACAATGCTCAACTTCCAATCAATGTTAGAACTTGCTGGTAGACATATATTGATGTAGAAGATCTAAGATGATGTTTCCTAGTTTAAGATCTTTTCAAACTTGCAAATCTCTAAAAAAGGATTAACATGATAATTAATCTTTATGAATACTTTATTAACATCATCACAGCTGCTTACAGTTGTGTAAAACTTAATTGACACTGAAGAAATATTGGGACATTTCAACAATTTATTTTTCAATTCACCACACTTTAATGATCATTGGCAACAGATTACAACAACTAGTAAATTGTTAATAATTCCTTTGGTATTTCTTGTGATCACATTAATCATAATGAACTTGTTTTGTTTTAATGGAATTATAATTAAGCATACCAGATGGTTTCAGAGCCATAAGGGATTTGTGAATAAGCTTAGATTTTGTTTTTTGACTCATCGGATATCAGGCTTTACTTTCTAAAACATGTACAATAGAGTAGTCTATGAAAAAAATATATATTTTGAATTACAAGGTATTGTTCCTTGGTATGGAGCCATGTGCCTGCGCAAAATATGTTGATAATTAAACATAGAATGTTTTATAACAGGTAGATAAGTACATATTTTAAGGTTATTGTAGTATTTTCATTTTGTTTATATAAAATAGAGTTAGGGGATTATAAAATCTTTTTGAGCCAACTATCATTATTGTGCTTATTTGGTATGGCTAAAATCCATATTTTTGTGTAGAGAACAAGCATTATTAAAATTATATAAAAACATAGACTAGTTAATCTTATGAAGGTGGCACAATGTGATTGCTAAAAAAAACACATATTTATCATTTCAACACTTGTGAGAGCTACATAATGAAAGAGTATTTGAATATATATTATATATAAACAAAATAATTTCAATTCGGCCCAAAAGTAAAATTGTATCTCCTTATTTATTTTTTATATATGTGAGTTGCTCATTGGTTGGAGAATTCCTATGTAGTTAAATAATCAAAAACACAATATATCACCACAGTGTCAGTGAATGTAGTGGAATATCAAGTATGAACAATACTTAGCTGAAAATCAAAATACAGCCTCCCAAGATCACTACCCAAAACAGACGACCTTTACAATACATAGAAAACCAAAACAAATATGTGGGATACGGCTGGACAAATCTACAAAGGAACATAAAAGAATATATAGTGTAATACAGTTAGCACATGCAATTATGCGCTATAAATGAATGCACTCACAAGATTTCGTAGAATAAAGCGCTCACAGTGTGCCTCCCCCGATGTTGTGGGGGGCTAGTGATCCAACTTTCACTGCAAAGTAGCCAGTAGTACACAGGACTTCATAATGAGTGAAGATAAAATAAATCACAATATTACAACATGTGAAAAAAGCATATCCCTGATATGTTTTTTTTCACATGTTGTAATATTGTGATTTCTTTTATTATTATTGTGGTCCCTGAGGAAGTTCCTAACGGAACGAAACGCTTAGGACCAATCGCTTTTCTCATTTTATCTTTTGTTGATGGGGATTGTTCACCTTTTAACCAATAAACAGCTGATTTTTTATCCTCACTCATCTTGAAGTCCTGTGTACTACCGGCTACCTTGTAGTTAAAGAATGCCTATTGTCCCAAAAATAAATATTATTTATAAATAAATATTACTCTCCTCTGCTGCAGCTTCCAGTTCCGCCTTACATTGCAGAAGACATACAGCAGTCTTCTTTGGATCTTGTTAGTGAAGTGTAGATAATGGCCTGCTAGGCATAATAAGCATTAAGTCCACATCTTGATTACCTTCTTCACTTAAGGAGACTCTAAACAAATGCACTGAAGTCAAAACAAACTGAGAAGCTCAAAATACAGAGAATAAAAAAAAACTCTGTATTTTGCCCGTCACTTAGTCCAGGGTCAAGTCTCAAACTAAATTGCCAGCAGGCATTAATAAAAAAATGTTTTTTTTGATGGTTTAGTACTTAGACTGTATTAGTGAATTAGGGAATGTAGCTCAACAACTACCAGAGTCTCTCTGTTTTGGCCAAATACATGATATTTGTATGGGAAGGAGGGAGTAGTGCCTCACAATGTTTACAGGTGGTATATGGAGGAAAAAGATTAAAAAATGTAGAAATATATAGTGTAGCATTTAACCAATGTGTGAAAAAGTAAGAAATTAAATGCACTTAAAGATGAATGGAACTATCAAGAGCTCCAATTGAAGGCACGTGAGTGGTATAATCCCCACCTAAGGATACTTATAGTGTCCTTTGGTTGCGCTTGACAGTCCAGGATTTAAGCAACAAAAACAGAAAGTGACCATAGAGTGTAGTGTATTCAAATGTTGAAGAGAAAAAGTAGAAGTGACATTACACTCACATGGCATAGAACCTATACAGTGGCTCTTAAGGTGTAGCATAGAGTGATACAATCCTAACTCTATCTGGGAAGCTCAATTCTGCTCTGTATTGTATATATGTAATAAAACAGAGGTATAATAGGAGGTGATATATTCCCAATGTGGGAAAATTGGTGTCCAGAAGGTATATTGAATTGAAAGCAAAAGTGTCCAGTACTTTTAAAATTAATAATCTATGTTTATTCTAATAAAAAAAACATAATAAAACAATAAAATAAATGCAACACACAGCTTCTGAACGAGTCGGCCGCAACTCACCGCAGCTCCGAGTGCCGACAGGATTAACGGCCGTTTCTGCGGCGAAATTACCACCGGAGTCCGGTGACCACGATCCCCTACAAGCCCCAGACAATGGGGAAGAAAACTAAAAAACACAGACCAGATCCGGGCTCCGGATCCAAAGATATAAGCGCTTACATGCGCCCGACACAGCGACATGAGCTTGCCAAGATGGCGCCGGCTGAGGCCTATACCTCGCAGTCATCGGACGAAGACAGCATACCAGACCCCCTGCCTGCACTTCCTAAGGTACAGTGTAAGCCCCTGCAGCCCACAGATTTAGGCGACCTGGCTCCATCCACTAAAGCTGATATCAAAGCTATGATGCAGGAAATCAGGGCAATGTTTGATGCCGATATGGCACTTGTTAGGGGAGACATTACCACACTTGCAGGCAGGGTGACCTCAGTAGAGGAGGCTGTGAGCAGCACCAAGGTGGCACACACTGCTACAGAAGCAACCCTAGGATCCCTGCAGAAACAGTGCAATATACTGACAGCACAATTAGCAGGCATGGAAGACAAAGCTAAGGCACGGAATGTGCGTGTACGTGGGGTACCTGAAACTACCAACGCAGGCGAATTGCCGCATTACTGCAGGCGACTCATAGCCACGCTGCTACTCCCAAAACAGGCAAAGCAAGTTGGTATAGACTCCTGTTTCCGTCTTCCTAAGGCCGCAAAAGCACCGCAGGATGCCCCACGGGATGTGCTGCTTAAACTAACTCGAGACTCTGATCGGGGGGCCCTTATGGGTGCAACAAGAGATTCCCCCACGATCTCCTTTGAAGGAGCGCATTTAACGCTATACAGAGACTTATCAAGACACACTATCACGTGGCGCAGAACATTCCACCACATCACGCAGCACCTCCGAGAGAACTCCATCCCATACAAATGGGGTCCCCACAAGCTGATAGCAGACCATGCTGGCAAGACGCACCTCCTGACAACGGTCTCCGAAGCTCCACTTTTCTTCCAAACCCTAGGCCTTCCAGCGCCGACGAGCATTACTACCACCCGTCCACCGTGGATCGTCGCAGACATCACGCCCTTTGTGCCTCGAGGAACGATGCCGAGAGCTGCAGGCCAACCAACCTGAGCCGAGCAGATATCCACTTCTAAGATCTGTCATAATGTACTTTGCAATATGCTCTATAACGCCCGGCTGAAGGCGTGTTGGGTCCATAGCTTAGGCCGGCTACTGAGCACGACTGCGGGACTTTCTATTATGATGATCTCATGTTACAGCGTTTATGTTCATGTTACAGCGTTTATATTCCTCTTATGTTAATTTTATATTGCCTCCGAATAGGAGATACGACCTCACCCTGGCTCCGTAAGCGGACGCCCTACGACTTGACCTAAGAGACATCCACCCCCCGCCCCCTTCCCCCCCCCTAACACAGGCCATGTTAGGTCCCAGCTCTCTAGACAACAGCCCTCATTGCGAGGGAAGCGAACTACCTGACAATCCAGGACCGGACATAAGAACTGCGAACAGCCATGGGTATCCTCAGGCCGCAATATCTTTACATCCCCGACCCCTGACTCACTTACCCTAGGTTACGCATATTACTCTATCTCCTTTGGCAGGGTACCTCAAGCATCCCACACAAGCCCCCCTTGACATTACTACAGCACTTGCCCCACGCAGGCTAGGGGGATCAACCTAATCTGACTCATAAAACTAAAAATTGGGTAGACGTAGCACCTGTGCGACTTGGAATACCATAACAATCCTCACATATGTAACTTGTTATATACTATACTTCTAAGCACATGTTGTACCTTGAATTCTTTGCCTGCAACCCTCAAAAATAAAGAATTAAAAAAAAATAAAAAAAAAATAAATGCAACACTAATGCTTTTCACACCTTAAACATGTTCAAAGTATTACAGCTGACTAGACAAACACTCAATATATAGCAAACAAACAAATTCAAATTGGTGGTCGTGTGATGTCATGGGCATGTGACCATGACAAAACAACATTTGCATACACATAAAACTGAGGATGTACAATACAGCATAGAATATTCATATTTTATAACCTTTATAAATATATTTCATATAAAAACAAACATGAAATAAGTTAAAAACAAGAATTATGTTATAAAAGATGGAACTATGTTAAATGTCACATGACTCGTGATTTTAACCTTTTATGTGTTTATAATAAGCAACAACTATGGGGTTCTGGGGACATGGTAGAGCTGGTCATTGTATATTTGTACTGTAAAAATATTTTAAACTGGAAAAGGAGACAAAGATAAAAACTAGAGGGAGTACCAAGATAGCTCTGATGCGGTCACATGATCGGTGCATCGGCGTGTATGGAGAATTGTAATATATAATATATGGATACAAGATGAAGGAAGATTTAGACTCCACATACAGTGTATTTTTATATTGGGAGACAGAAGGATTTGGGAAAATAGGACTACAATTGTGCATAAGGGGTCTTAAGATAGCACTGATGCAGTAACATGACCGCATATCGGTATATTTAAATTGAGCTAAACACCTTTTATAGAACAGCACCTCTTTTGAATAAAGAAATAAGGGAAGCATTTTCACTTAAAATAAAGCTAAATTGAAGATTAAAAAGAAGTAAGCTAACAAAAGACTTCACCAAAATGGCATCTAAGTGTTTAATAACAGGGTCATCTGACGTGCAATAAAGATAAAGCGGAAGTAAAATTTCAGTGTTGGCAATAACATGTAAATGGGATAAAAGTGAAAATAAAAATAATAATAAAAATTTGTATAGAAAGAACCAAATTTAAATAAAGAAAAACTATTTCAATAAAAGTAACATATAGTTAATATTGTATGGAAATAAATAGATAAATAACAATTAAATTGTAAATAATGGTTCAACGCAGGTGACATGTGAACAATAAGATATGTTAAAATACTGTGTAACCAAGCATAAAGGAACATATTAAAAGGTTAAAAATCTAAATTTGTGTTTAGACCATGAGTATCCAAAAGGTAGATCCACAGATGTTGCAAAACAACAACTCCCTTGATACTTTGCATACCTTTGGAATGCTTTTAGAATGACACAACATAATGGAAGTTGTCATTTAAAAAACATCTGCGGATCTACATTTTGGGCACCCCTGGTTTAGACCATAGGAGGTCAAATACCTAACACATTCCTCGCTTTCCTAGGGTTTAAACGGTGTTTCCCACTCTCCAAGAAGAAGTAATTGTATCTAGAGCACAATATTTTAGTAGCTTTTGGAGCATTGTTATGTTGTAAAAAATGATTGTAAACTGTATGGTTCATAAAACATTATTTGATATTTCTACAGTGTTTAGCTATCCTAGTACTTAGGTTCCTTGTAGTCATGGCTATGTATTGTAAGCGAAATGGACATTCTAAAGATATTATGTTTTTCTAATGGCATGTAATGCAATTTCTTACTGTAAATTTCTATTGTGTTTGGCTTGACTTGAACTCCTATATTTGAGCGTTGGATTTACATACAATACAGGATGACATTTAAAAATTTTGTTTAAAAGTGTGCCATTTGAGGTAGATTTTGTTATTGTCATTTTTGTTTAAAATAATTTATGCCAGGAGCCCCTCTAAGAATTATTTTTTGCTTTTCTGGGATGACATCTTTTAAAATGTTGCCTTCATGTAGTATCTCCCAATGTTTCTTGATTATCTTCTTAATTTTTATACTATCGTTGGTGAATCTAACACAGTTATATCTCTTTAATTTCCCGTTATATTGTATACATTATAAAAAAAATTAATTAATGAAAAAGTGGAAAACAAAAAAAGACACAAAATGTAAAATATATGCTAGACTGATAATCAGGCATATTTAAAGTTAATTGATTTTCATTATCTTTATTTTTAATGATTTAGTCAATATTAAAAAAATGCGGATAGTGTCAAATTCCTTAAAGCTGAGCTGAAATGTGCCCGAGAATGTCTGTTTTGGTTCATAATTCGAAATGTCTTCTCTGGCACCAAAAAGATCTGTCTGGCACCAAACAGAATGTTTGTTTTGGTTCATAATTCGAAATGTCTTCTCTGGCACCAAAAAGATGACTGTCTTCTACTCCTGTATTTCCCCCTATTGGTTACTTTTTCTTTCTTGACCGGTGAACCAAATGATGGAAAAAAGCTCCTGTCAGATTACAGCAAAATATGTGCATCATATAATGCATATGATGTATATATTTTAGAGTATATTCTCTGTCTTTTGGCTCATCTGATTTGATTCCTGAACTAGGTTACAGATACCAAAATTTTGCTGAGCCAAAACAACATTTGGATAAAATGTGGGCATCCTGTAAAATTTTCTCATTTCAAGAATAATTGTTTGGCCAAGACAAATTTTCTCATAATGCACAAGTCTAGTAGGGACTGCAAGGACAAACTGGATCTACCTTAGGTTGTGCATAGGAACACCAGGCATATCTATTGTTCACATCTATGTATTGGTTCAAAGCTCTCATCGCTTTGTTCATTAAATAGTGAATCAGGCTAAGTGTAAATTTATTGCAGTCGTCATATGGCTTCTCTCAGTTTATAAACCAGTTCCACTCATTCTAAGTTATGAGTGGAACTGCATATGGAGATTATCTATTAAGTTGAGTGAGGGATCTCTCTGGATCTGTGGGAGCTCTACTAAAAACTGATTAGATGGAACACTTTTAAGGTATTTGTCTTTTGTATTTTATATTTCCTGAATATTTTTTATTTTTATTGTATGAAGAATAATGAAGAGGCTTAAACATGTATAGATAGAATGATAGACAGACATAAAATCCAGTTTATTTTTAAATTTTAACAGTTTATCTATGCAAATTATTTCATTTTGCTATATGTGTCAAAATACTAAATGTATATTGTAAACAAAATAAAATGCAATCAAATCTTATGTTGAAAACATTTATTTTAAACTGTATGTATTGTTTTGCTTAAATTCGTTTCTTAATCTAGTGTTCTAAAGTAGGCAGTGTATTGAGACTACTATCGCCTATTTAATTATTTTTATTTATGTACCATTAAACTTGATTTTCATTATCAGTGTACTACAACACACCAGTCTATTGTATTTGTGCAGTGTAGCAATCTAAATTAAAATTTTCAAGAAGACTACTTATAGTGGAAAGCTTGCATGTTAAAACCTCTGACTTTTTATTTTGTAATTAACTAGTTTTTAGTTAGACTTCTTTCTCAGCTTTGCAATTAGAATGCAAACATGTGTCCCTCACCTACCTGGAGACCTGTTTCATAAAATAATATTAAGGTCCATTAATAAAGCAAGAGGTCTCATTGTCAGCATTCTACTATTAACACCATGCCATATTGCCTTAAGTATCACCATATGAACTAACAATAATGTATTTCTGGCAAGGTTGTGATGCATTAATCATTTTCATAGCACTGTCAGGTTCTTTCTTAAAAGACATGAGGAGCAGAGAAAGCCAGCATGCATTGTTTTGGTGTTAAAATCCTCTTTAAAACCTTAATTAAATTCCACTTGTATATTTATTTACCTGAACGAGCAACTGAAGATATATTTTTAATGCAAAATATGAATTTAATATTTATTTAATGCATATATATTTTCATAGTACAACAGGTTACAACATTTATAAATATCTGTTATGATGAATATTGGTGCACGATCCCCAGAATCTGTAAGAAAAACTGCAAGTACTATTCAAACACTTTACGCAATGTTGGGTCAATTGGACATCAATCTTGACTAGCTGATAAGGCCAGTTCCTTTGCGAAGTCATAAAATCCAGCTAAATCTCACTCCTCATGTTGACTTGTTGCTAAATCTATAACTCTTAAAGCCAAACTGGTTTATTCAAATCAAGGATATCAGGTTGCGGTGCCTGAAAATCCATCCTGAAATAGTCTTAAGGCAGTTCTGAAATGTAACCAAGTAACTATTTAAAAATAAATAGAATGCATTTAAAATCAAGAGATTCTTTGAGCGCCTTCTAAACTTTATAGGCGGCTGCATGGCTGAGCCTCATCTGCCACCCTGTGCACAACAGTTTCTGGGCTGCAAGGACAACACTGTGTTTTAGGAACCACTGCTAACCAGAGAACATAGTTATTCCCAAAATCTAGGTGTAGGGTTTGAGTTTACTTGGGGCTAACAGATGCCCGGTTCACCAGTTCACAGTAAGTTCCTGTAATTCATTTGTAATTTTTATTTATTACTATTATCCGGCTGATAGCAGGCATCTTGGTCCTGACAGCACTAAGATTTTGTGCGGCTAATATTACGCATCTGTATAATATAGGTCATTGTAGGCTGCTACTGCAACCTATAAAGATATTCTGTAGTGGTGTCAGAGACTTACCTTCCTACTTACTGGCTTTTAGAATACAAGGACTGTATTTTAAGTCACTGAGACTTGCAGAGTGTGGAAGGAAGGGGATGTAGCATTTTCAGCCCATTTGTGCTTTGAATTGAGATTAATTGAAATCCTGGCAAATAATTGTTTCCACATGGTGAAGGTTAGTGCTGGAAAGGGGTTAAAGCAAATGTAATGTAAAACAAAATGCAGCCTATTTATTCTGAAGAAAGGAGTCAATTAAATTACTTGAGGCAGTGATTAATTTATATTTACACTGCTCAATTTGCAAACATTTGCCAATTATGGATAATATTACTGGACTAATATAAATAATACCTATGCCTTATTGTATACTTTGATTTGATGATAAGATAGGTAAATATTACTCTTCTATAAAAACACATTTGCCTCTATCCATATTTACTTTTTTTTATAGAAATCTATCCATATTTACTTTTTTTTTTATAGAAATCTTTCTCTCATTGCTGTTTTTAGCAAGATATTCAATTTATGTTTTCCAACATTTTTAATAAAAATGCAGTTTCCATTTTAAAAGCTGTTTGTCGAACAAAGTGATGCAAATTATAATTGAAAGCTGAATACAACTTGGATACCGAAAGGTCATCCAAGATGAAATGAGGCATCTACGAGTATATGTGAAGGTCATCAAATTATAGCTTTTCTATTATATACAGAAAATAAATAATATGGATACTTAGCATGCATGCGGATTTAGACAAGTACTTGCTTTCAAATAACTGCATTTATTCTTGGATATCAAACATTTTTATTCCTATTCTGTATAAATATATTTCATATATATTATATATATATATATATAAATTCAAGCAGGTCTTGGTTCTTGCTCTGTGTCCAGGAATGATTTGTTCCAGTAGCCCACTTGTTGTCAGATTGACCTGGTTCTCTAGCATCTGACGCTGACCTTGTTAATCTGGGTGACGTCCGAGCCGCATGACTCTATATATATATATATATATATATGTATATATATATAGGTAAATCCGAGTTGATTGCACTCCAGGTATATAATAACTGTGATGCCCGGTGCAAATCCAGTAAAAAAAAAATTAGGTATCCAAGAAATGGAATGCACTCCAGGGTCTTTGTAGTATAAATAAAATATAACTTTTAATTCATATTAAAAATAAAAAAAATGAACATCAATGTATCGGCTCACATCTGGAGCCTTCTTTAGGATGGCAAATATAACATAACATACATTGCAAACAGAATATACAGAAAAATTAAGTGCTCACCATCAACAAGTGCGTCTGTGTCTGAAACCGCCAAAATCCACGAGAGGAAAGCAAATCTGATCGCCCAGCCGATACAAAGATCAATCTATCATCAAGACATCTGAAGCCAGAGGAAGAACAATTACTCATGAAAGGTCTCTCTTATGTACCTACTAACTATCCCAATTCCTTTAACAATGAAATTGAACAGTATAAATTCGGCAGGACATTGACATTAAAAGACTTCTTTAAAGGAACCACCCAGAACTCTGAAACAATGCCGAACCAATTAAAAGTCAAAAGCAAGTTCGATCCTGGCACATCCAACGCTTCAATCAAAACATTTTTGAGGAGTGCACAACAAGAAACAAATAAACTAATTGAATCAAAACCATATTATGATTCCAATATTTCAAAAAAAGAAAGACAAATTATTCAATCTCTAGCCAGTGACAAGAACATAATCATCAGACCAGCTGATAAAGCGGGTAGAATTGTGCTTCTGGATTATACAGATTATAGGAGGGAAATCCTATCACAGCTGGAAGACATCAAGACATACCAGACTGCAAGCTCACCCCACCACCCAAATAATGAATTCACTATCCAACATTGTACAACATGGACATGAGGCTGGGTACATCTCTACAGAGCTTAAAACATTTCTGATTCAGTTTCTGACCAGTTCTATATACTTTACCCAAGGTCCACAAGAGCCTTCAACACCCACCGGGTCGTCCTATTGTATCTGCCATTGGGGGAGTCAATGAACCAATAGCCAAATGGCTGGACTTTCTCTTTAAACCCACGATTGAAGTGCTTCCTACAATATTGAAAGACAAACCAGATCTACTGAACCTTCTTGATCACACCACGCTACCAACAGGTACCATTACCCTGGTTATGTGTGATGTAAAAAGCCTATATACTGCTATACCCCATCAAGGTGGCATTTACGCAATGCGATGCATCTTAAATGAATCAATATCTTATATAGGACCACCGATCGAGTTCAAACTAGAACTACTTCAGGCAGTATTGACTCTGGACTACTTTAGATTCAAAGAAAAATGGTTCCAACAGATCGCTGGTACATCCATGGGAGCAGCCATGGCACCGAGTTATGCCAATGGATATATGTATTGCTTTGCAAGACAATACATTTTAATACCATATGCAGAAAATATCATCTTATACTGTCGCTTCATTGATGACATGCTGATCATTTGGAAAGGGGATGCTGACTCAATCAACAACATTATTGAGAATATCAATTCCATGAACACACAATTCAACTCACCATCACCACTGATATTGAATGTGTGGACTTTCTTTATGTACGTATACAAGCAAGGGATAACAAATTAATGTATAGCTTATATACGAAACCTACAGACAGGAATACACTGTTGCATGCAGAAAGTTTCCACCCTCAATATCTCATGGCGTCTCTCCCATATTCACAATTCCTATGGGTAATTAGGAACAATTCAGATCCAACAACAGCTCAACAACAAATGGGTGAGATGTGGAATAAATTCAAGGACAGAGGCTACAAGGATCACGTATGGGCATGGGACAGATGCTACAGCATAACAGAACGAAATGATAGAAAGAATGAAAGGATGGTATTTCCTACCACCTATACAACTGTATCACCAAGAATCAAAGCCTCTGTAAGATCGAATTGGCAAATCCTATCCAACGACTCCACTCTACCAAAGGAATTTATTAACCCCCCTTCCTCCCCCCCCCAATGATGTGCTTTCGAAGGGGCAGAAACCTTAGAGAGCTTTTAGTAAAAACAGTCCCAGTGCAATGTTACTCTACTACACAACTGATAGTCAATACAGGATGCTACAGGTACTTGGGTTGTGTCACCTGTAGCCACATGATCCCCAGTAAGACTTTCTTACATCCACACAGGGGAAACATATTCAAGATATGACATAGGCTAACATGTACATCTGATTTTGTCATCTACAAATTACAATGACCTTGTGGCCTTTCCTATATAGGAAAAACAGATTTGTCTTTAAGAGAGAGAATAAGGAATCGGTCCAGCATTAGAACCGCCTATTGAGATAACAAAGCTGAACTCCCAGTGGCAAAACATTTTTTAATGTTGGGACACCTCTTGACATCACTCAAACTGATGGCGATTAACCACATACCCCCTCTACACCGGGGAGGACACCATAAGACTTTACTCCTACAAAGAGAGACGTTCTGAATACGAACTCTGGGTAGAGTGTGGCCTAAAGGACTTAATGAGAAAATCTCATTTGCCATGTTCCTTTAAACACTCAAGGTTTTGAATCCATATTCTTTATATGCTGTCCATTTTTTGTGAGAGTAATTTCAGCTGTTTTATGTTTTTATTAAATTGTATTACATATGTCATAATGTCTTCACGTATTTAAGCTGCATTTTTCTGAGATTATTCCTTATTCCATGAAATTGATGAGAACTGTTTGTGTCACACACTGGCATGTGCTTCGGAATATGTTGATACATAGAAACATAAAAACATAGAATATGACGACAGATAAAACCATTCGGCCCATCTAGTCTGCCCAATTTTTAAAAATACTTTCCATTAGTCCCTGGCCTTATCTTATAGTTAGGATAGCCTTATGCATATCCCATGCATGCTTAAACTCCTTTACTGTGTTAACCTCTACCACTTCAGCTGGAAGGCTATTCCATGCATTCACTACCCTCTCAGTAAAGTAATACTTCTGGATATTATTGTTAAACCTTTGCCCCTCTAATTTAAGACTATGTCCTCTTGTTGTGGTAGTTTTTCTTCTTTTAAATATAGTCTCCTCCTTTACTGTGTTTGTCCCCTTTATGTATTTAAATGTTTCTATCATGTCCCCCCTGTCTCGTCTTTCCTCCAAGCTATACATGTTAAGTTCCTTTAACCCCTTAAGGCCCAAACTTCTGGAATAAAAGGGAATCATGACATGTCACACATGTCATGTGTCCTTAAGGGGTTTACCTTTCCTTGTAAGTTTTATCCTGCAATCCATGAACCAGTTTAGTAGTTCTTCTCTGAACTCTTTCTAAAGTATCAATATCCTTCTGGAGATACGTTCTCAAGTATTGCATACACTACTCCAAGTGAGGTCTCACCAGTGTTCTGTACAATGGCATGAGCACTTCCCTCTTTCTACTGCTTATACCTCTCCCTATACAACCAAGCATTCTGCTGGCATTTCCTGCTGCTCTATTACATTATCTGCCTACCTTTAAGTCATCAGAAATAATCACCCCTAAATCCCTTTGCTCAGATGTTGCGGTTAGGACTCTATCAAATATTCTGTACTCTTCCCTTGGGTTTTTACGTCCAAGATGCATTATGCACTTATCCACATTAAATGTCAGTTGCCTCAACTCTGACCATTTTCTAGTCAGATACTATATAAATAATAATAATGATAACAATTTAACAACCGCCATTGCATTTGTATGTAGGCTTGAATACTTAATTTGGTCTGAACTGCAGTTAATCTGAATTTGGACAGATCAGGTGATCGGTCGAATTCCCATTTTCCGAACAAACACATTCTGAATCTATGAATCAAATGAGTCATTCAATGGCTGAAAATGTTTGCTTTTACACATACATTTTCAGTTGTTTAATGTAATTATAAGCTACAAATAAAATAATAATATTAAAAAATGGGGGTACTGATATAATATTTTTAAGAAAATTTAATTGCTAGTTAAGTTAATGATCAGAGACAGAAAGAAAATACAGATTCTATATGTTAAGTGTTACATCTGATTTATCCTTCTACATATCAGATTTGTGAACAACATATTTATTTGTATACCATGGTAATTTAGTAAACTATAGTATTAGTAAGAACTTTATTAAAACTTTTTTTGGTATAGTTTATATTGCAAGTAAGCAGTTTGTAGCCCTTATTTAGAGATTTTTATATTTATATGTAATAATGTTATAGCAAATCTTCTACCTAAAACTTCAACAATTATCTATTGTGAAGTCTTCTTTATCTAACTGTTTCCTTTTCATTCCAGTGAGGATTTCCCGATAAACCGAGTCCCTTCTCTGCTCCATCAGAAAACATTATGAAAGCTTTTAGTGAAGCGAGGTGACTAAAAACCATGCTTAGCTTGCAAGGACTCCATACAGAAGAAAATAATTGAAAATAACAGGAACTATACTGTATTTGCAAAGAAATTGCATTTTATCATTCTGAAAAACATTTACACAATATGTGACCAGATAAACAGAAATCAAGGGCACCAATACAATTTAGAGGAGCTGTTGACACAATCAATATGTAATTTGTTTCAATTCCTTCTAGCAAAATGACAGTTGTAACATGAACACTGATAGCTTCCAAAACACTGATTGTGCAATCCCTCCAGCAGTGACAATTACAGCATCTTCCACACTAGAAGATTAAATCCTTTATTGAAATTGATGATTATACATGCATTAATATACATTATTACATTGTCAACGTTGAAAGTGCATTTACCCAGAAATGTGAAGAAAACCGCTGGTTGATGTTTCCTTGCCTGTCTTCGGCACAAATGGTAGAAAGCAAGATTCTTGCTATATATTGTGCTAGTCAAATAGTTTAAAAAATGCATATATTACGTTGACCTTTGATTAAATATTATATATATATATATATATATATACATCCAAAGTTTCCTTGCACTTCAGGCTTAACGTTATGATGTGCTTTAAATGCCGGGTGCAGGACCAGTGTCATTAATACCAGAAATTGAAGTGATGGTCCACACTCACAGTCTTCTTAAAACTTAGCTTTTATTGCTTATTTTAAAGTACATATTATGTAGCCATATAGCGTCAACGTTTCAGTCCCGGGTCGGGACTTTCCTCAGGACAGCATATAATATATTACATATATTTTCAAATACATAAAATAAAATATTATAATTTTCTTAATTCTAGCCCAACACCAATGGAAAAGTAAAATTTTGTCTTTAGGAGAAAAATAATACGTTTCTGTTTTTATAATTCTTGAATAGCTTTTTTCCCTTTTAGTATATTAAGGCCTACATGTTAAGTTATAGTTATGAAAGACATTTCCTCATTGTCCCTCTAGAAGACCAATCTGAAGCCTCATCGCTGAAGAAGAAAACAAAAGTAAAATCTCTCTGCATGCACAGGGGAACTAGCAAGATACACTAAAGCATTAGGAATACAGGTGCTAGTGTTCCTTTATGACAGAGATAACTCTATGTTAAGTAGGTCCTTCGCAACCTGGTTTTCAATAAATCCTATGGAAATGTCTACTGCTAAATATAATCTGTAGCTGTTGGTATTTACTATTTATTCTGATGCAGTTATCTACTTTTTTACTATTGTTACTAGCAAACACCAATGTCAATATCTTCAGCTCATGTCATCAATCATCCTGACATGACACATGATACAAAACAGGAACAATGCAGAAGATACCAAATCTACATGGTGCTTATAACGACAACTATTAGTGGAATACATGTTAATGGAAATGCATATGTGCATAGGAAGATGGTTCTCAAGCTTTGAACCAAACACACTTCAATGGAAGAAAAATGTTCAAGATACATAATGAAATTATTTATTATGAAAACCAGACTACAGGATTAATTTATTCAAGAGTCCGTCGCAAATTTCTGGATGATTGTCATTCTTCGTTGTAGATATTTCCAATTTTTGCAATTTTCTTTGTTGTATTTCATACCCTCTCATGCTATAAAGGTTATAAAGGTGCAGCTAACAATTAAATGTAGTAGTTAGACTATTGCTGTAAAGAAGAATAATACCCTGAGGTAGACCATATGTGCAAGTGTTTTCTTTAGTGCGTTAATGGTTGCTAAGCTGTTTAATTCCTTGATTTATATTTAATTGCTTTCTTTACTCTACACAGCTTTCTTTTTTCAAACTTTTTTTTTTTTGTAAATAAAAATATTGTAATAGAAAAGATAAGGATATATGTTGTGCACTAGAGATCACTGAACCGAGTCTTCTTAGGGCACCATGCCTAATTTGTAAAATAAATGTCAGTTGCAAGATGAATATTAATGTTAAATAAATACACCATATTTTAGTGTGTTAATTGGAGCAATGCTTTCTTTTTTCATAATTTGTAATATTCATCTATACCAATGTTTTATAGATTGGTTTAGGTGGATGTTATAAATACAAGCACTTTGCATTAATGACTAATAAGAACATTCTTGCTTTCTATGGTAAGGCGTAATATGTTAAACCTTTGTTATTATCCAACACATTGTGTAATGATAACCTAATTATATTGAGTTGCAATTGTTAACATTGTAAAAATCATATGAAAACTCCTAGGAAGTGCCAACTCTGCTTTAAACAATGAATCATCTCATGGTGGCTTTAAAAATATTATAGATAAGTTATTTAACCCCAATGCTCTGCATAGTCTCTAGTTTCTAAACTAAAAACGTTTTCAAGACAGTAGACGGGGTGGTTCCAAAAGTTTGTTAAATCAATTACACAAACAGATTGACTTCAAACATTTTTTCACTAGAAATGATAGAAAATTAATCTGTGTAAATATAGCAATGCTGTTATAGCTTTACTTTCACAACCACACACACTGCCTTTATGCAATTCTTTCTAACAGTGAATGCCATCAGAGCTACTATCAGCATGGGGCGCATTAAGGACCAATATTTATATCGACCACTGAACAGCCCAGCTTACTAACTCCTCCAGTGAGATCAATGAACTGGGAGGAAGTGACTTAATTTCACTTCCTCTAATAGCAAAAACAGAACCATGTGAGGAGACAACTATCAGACTGCTACAGGGACCTTCCACTGAGTGTGTGTTTGTGTGTGTGTATATTTACATCTAAGATGCTGTGTATCTGAAAGAGTGTATCCATGTTTTAGTGTGTTAGTCTGTTCATGTATAAGAGCGTGTTTATTGGATGGCGTTTGTTTATGTGTAAGAGTACATATGTGTATATGTCTATCTGTGTCTTAGTGTGTGTATTAGTGTTTGTTGTGTTTGTTTGAGGATATAAAAAAAATTATCCAAGAGTGTGTGTGCATGTATCTGAGTGTGTGTCTCCTGAAGTGGATCAGAAAAAAAAAACAAATTTTCACCCTGCACATGTCTAGTAAATTGTGAAAACTGTGTAGAATCAGATGCAGCATCAGTGGACATGCTGAATGCCCTAGTACTTTCTTGCTTTGCTTCTTTTATCATATGGTATTTATGTAGATGTTGAGATGAGTGTAATAACCCTTGAACCTTACTCACTTACATGCATCTTTGCAAGTCATCCTTCTTGGATGGTAGACATGATGCAGGAGGTGAGTACACACAAGCCACCTGAGAAAATACTGAGCTGCTGTCTGCCCTTTCTACACTCTCCTCTTTTAAACCATCAAACTCATAGTTGAGCAGCTCCTGGACCAGAAGTAAAAGTGCTATATCGGTAGTGGCAGGGGGGAAGAAGGGGGGACAGAATTGTCATGACCTAATGAATCAACTCTATCACCAACACCAGACATTGTGGACATTACTTTGGTACTCTTATATAAGTCTTCACAAAAGAGAGGCGCTAAGCAGACTCTGCTACACTCTAACGAAGTTTCTTCTTGGGGCTTACTAAGAAGGTATAATGCTTAACGCTTGAACTAGCTGCAGTAGAAGGAACTGCAGTGCCAGTGGAAGCTGTAGCTCAAAATGTTTCAGAATGAAAAGGATGAGAAAAAAGCAATTGCCGTATGGGTTTTAAATCAGATGTACTGGACATGTTGCTATTGTCATTATCCTTAGGCTGATTACTACTAACTTAGGTGGCATTAGTGGTGGAGCCAGCAGTGACAGAGAGGTTTGCAGTCCTTCTGACCGAGGTGTTCTTACTCTCAGAAACCTGTGCATTACTACTGACAGTGGATTGGGGGAAAAGCAATCCTTCCCATACTTTCCCTTAATTTCTGCTTCAGATTAGTATGTAACATTGATAACAGTAGGTTTAATTTCTTTTTACATTACATTTTGTATTTTGTAAACTTACACAACTTTATTCAGCAAAAATCGGTGTCTGTTTTGCCAAATGTGTTGGTGCTTGATGAATTTACTACTGTAACATTATTGTGTTTGACATTAAGAAACAGTGAAAAGAACTCCTACACTTGCACTTGACACACTGGACTGAACACATGGAAAAAAATATTCTTTGTCCAAACAACAAACAAAACTAATAACAACTGTGCATTGGTGACCTAGTCTCAAATTATGAACAATGAAAATACTTCAGTGTCTGATCTCCCAGTCAAAGTTTTTGCATTAACTAATTGCTATATACAGCTGCTATCCAAGGCTAGTCTCACAGTAGTAAACAGTGACCCATTTTAGGCAAAAAAATATTTTGCCTTTGTTACTGAACAAACTACAGCCCCTAAAAAAGGGTTTCTTTCACAAGTTAACAAAAACTGTATATTTGCAACCTAGTCTCACACTAGGAATAATGAAAACATATCAATCTCCCACTGAACATTATTTTAAGTACACGTAGCTAGCTACAAGCAGAATTGTAGACACCTGCACATGCATACATTATAGGGTGCTGCTGGGGCCAAAATATACAAAATACAGAATCCAGCGCACACGCTTATCCACTAGACTTGTTGTTAGAGGACTTGTAAGTAATAGGCATGTGCATGGGAAAAAATTTCGGTTCGGTTCGGCATTCCGAAATTCGGGACTTCGGCAATTCAGCACTTCTGCAACTTCGGCACTTTGGAACTTCGACCATTCAGTAATTTTAGAACTTCGGGACCTCGGCAATTTGGCACTTCAGCAATTCGGCACTTTGACACTTCGGAACTTCGGCACTTCGGAATTTCGGAACGTCTCTTGCAGCCACTTGGCAGATAACTCCCTAATTCCCACGGTATAACTCCCTAGTATACGGTATCTACCAAAAGGCTGAAATACCAAAATTGGTAATTCAGCAAAATGTACTAATACTAAGTAAAAATTACTTATTATTAGTAAATTGTGCCCCTACTCGCATGTCTCTGGCCCCCACCCCTGAGCAGTGGGTGGGGGCCATAAATACTAATTAGGGGGGACCAAATGTCCTCCCCCCTGGCCCCCAACCGTGCGTGGTGGGTGGGGGCCCTAAATTAGAAAGAGGGGGAGGACCTAATATCCTCCCCCATGGCCCCCACCCCTGAGCGGTGGGTGAAGGCCCTAAAATACTAATTAGGGGGGACCTAATGTCCTCCCCCTTGGCACCCACCCCTGAGCGGTGGGTGGGGGCCCTAAATACTAATTAGGGAGGGACCTAATGTCCTCCCACCTGGCACCCACCCCTGAGCGGGAGTGTGGGGGCCCAAAATAAAAAAAATAACCCCCCCTTCCCTGGGTGACTAGGGGACCCCAAACCCCTAGTCACCCATCTCCCCCCAAAAATTAACCCCTACCTACCCCCCTCACCCTAAAAATAATGAGGGGGGACCATTTAACTAAGTACCTGAAAAAAACTAAAACTTCCCATTTGATGTTTTCTTTCTTCTAAAATCTTCTTTTTTAAACCCCAATAAAGGCCAAATAAAAAGCCATAATAACCGACGCAATAAAAAAAAAAGAGCGCAACCCCCCCCCATCTTCACCTGGCAAGGGTTCCGTGCAGACTGAGCTCTGCGGGGCGGGGAAGGCCTTTAAAGCCATGCCCCGCCCTGCAATTAGGCTCAGAGCACTCTGATTGGTGAGTTTAAGCCATCCAATCAGAGTGCTCTGACAGGTAAATGAAGAGACTGACAGGTAAGTCTCTACATTTACCTGTCACAGCACTCTGATTGGTTGGTTTGAAATCCAGCAATCAGAGTGCTCTGTGTCATTTTACACAGCATGGGAAAGTTCTTTGGAATTTTCCCACGCTGTGTAATTTGACTAAACACTCATTACTTTACTTTAGGGCCCCCACCCACCGCTCATAGGTGGGGGCCGGGGGGAGGACAATAGGTCCCCCCTTATTTTACTTTAGGGCCCCCACCCGCCGTTTAGGGGTAGGGGCTGGGGGGGGCAATAGGTCCCCCCTTCAGGTAATGGCTGCTCACTGTTTAATAGACATGCCCCTACTCGCGGTATAGCGAGTAGGGGCATAATTTACTAATACTAAGTAATCTTTACTTAGTATTGGTAAATTTGGCTGAAAGACTAAAAGGCCTTTCAGCCTTTTAGTAAATAGCTCCCTAATACCGTGGGAATTAGGGAGTTATCTACTTATTCATTCCTGTCATTACACTGTCTGGCTAAGTAACTTACATTTTATATGAATGTATGTTACTTGATTGTTGTAAGTGTTGCAAATGCTTACAGCTGAATCCTAGCTATGTTTGTATACTTTTTATTTAAACTTGTATACAGTGTAACATTCTTCTTCTTCCACTGGGTAAGTATATTAGTACTTAGGCAATACTGTGCTTCGGAACTTCGGCAATTCAGCACTTCAGCAACTTCGACACTTCAACACTTCGACATTTCGGTAATTCGGGACCTCGGTAATTCGGCACTTCGGAAGTACCTGAATGTCCAAATTGTGCGAAATTCGTCAGAATTCATATTCGGCCCGAAACAAATTGCACATGTCTAGTAAGTAAAATCCTTACAGAGTTTATCAAAAATGCCATCAGATATATAGGCAAACATGTAACCCTAAGTACAATCTCCGGTTATCTTCCTTCACCCATTTCCTTAAGTATATTAATGCTCCTCATTTTATCCCTCTCATGGTCAGTTGTCACTTGATCTTTGAATAAAATTAACATTTCCTGGTTGTCTCCTAACCATCAATAATTTTTTCTAACTCTTGATTGGACAGGAGATTCAGCCCACATGATTGTTTCCTGGAAGTATATTTTTTCACGCTTATCCTTTGAAAAATAAATTATACAAGTAACTGCTTTGAAATTTTACATTCATGGATCTAAAAGTATTCAAGAGCATTATATCTGTGAAAAACGTGGAGCAGATATTTATATGTTCTGTTAACCACCTGAGCATTCACATATACAATTTTAAAACAATGTTTAATTTGGTGACATCTGATTTACTCCTAAATATTTGTTAAGTAATCCAAAAATATATTGCTATCTTATTAATATTTTTATATATTATTTAGAAATACATTTACTATAATAAAGAAAAATGTAAAACATACATATCACATTAATTAAAATGTTAAAGTGCTAAGAAAGGAGGAAAAGTAAAAATAATATCAGCATTATAAAAGCTCAAATGAGCATTAACACTAGATTTGGAACCATAATATCAAGAACTATAAAACATATTAATGTTGTAATGAATTGTTTAATTACTATATATTAATAAAATATGATTATTTATATTTAAGCCACAGCACAACAGAAAGCTTTTTATTCTTGTCGGGGTCAAAAGGATGAGTGGCTGGTAAATTGCTCCCTGAATTTTTCCTTTCCTTTTTAGATAAATCCCATATTTTGAACTTGAAATGACTCCTACTCCGCAATTTTCATTAATACAAGATAGTAAAAGTATTCCTCTTATTTCCTTTTTTTTCCACTCCAGATATCTAAAAATGCACAAACAAATCATCTTCTAGGAGTGCAAACTCACATTAGATTACTATATATATATATATTTTGAACAAAATTATAAACGCAACACTTTTGTTTTAGCCCCCATTTTCCATGGGTTGAACTCAAATACTTTTTCTATGTACACAAAAGACCTATTTCTCTCTTAAATCTGTCTAAATCTGTGTTAGTTGTCATGATCTGCTCTGCTCTGTTCTGATGTCTGGACTTGGCTTCTGGTATCCAGTACTTTTGTTTCAATTCTTGTTTGGTTTTTCTTGGTTTTTGGTTTTCTATTCTATGTCTGGTTTTCTTTATGCTGGGATTTCTGGATTCATTCCTATAGTTCGGCCCTGGATTTCCCAGTCTCCAGGTTTCCTTTAAATGTTTGTTTTATTTGCCACACTCGTTTGTTTCCATCTTTCATTATGTTTCAGTGTTCCTGCAGGCAGCTGCTCACTGCTTCTGTCCTTTCTTGCAGGTAAGTGCTATATATGTGTTCTGAATCTGTGGTTGTTTTAGCATACATTAGGCAGTGTAGGACCTGCCAGATATGGGGTACATTGGCGTTGTTGGCAGGATTATGCAATGTATGATCATATAGTGTGACTAAATCCCCATGCTTTTCATATGTAGTACTTAGTTATTTCTCCTCTTGTTTTGCCTATGTTATCTTGTCTTGTTTTGTTTGTATCCCCAGTCCATGTATAGTCCTGTCCAGTCATGCCCATGTTATGTTCATGTTTTCCTCATGTCTTGTGTATATGTTCTGGGTTTAGCTTACTATCTTTCTCTGGTTCTGGGTTCTATTAGTTCTGTCTTGTTTTCATGTTGCCTATCTCTAGTCTGCCTTGTTTCTAGTACTGGATACAATCTTGATGCAGAGCCTCCCTATTCAGCTCCTGGGAGGTCTGCTTAATTTCCATGATCCTAGTTCCTGGTATCCGCATAAGCTGAATTAGGGTCTTGGTATGTGGCTGCACAAACGCTGGTGCTCAACACCAGGGGGCGTGCGGTTACCCTGCACCAGATCCTGCTAATCCACCTCCACGCTGAAGACTCCCTCTTAACATCAGGCATAATGGGTCCTGGTCCACGCCCCCATTGCCTAGACACTGTCTGGGTTCCGGGCACCAGACTACCACCCTGACATCAGTGAACACTTCTCCTTTGCCGAGATAATCCATCCACCTCACAGGTGTGGCATATCAAGATGCTGATTAGACAGCATGATTATTGCAAAGGTGTGCCTTAGGCTGGCCACAATAAAAGGCCACTCTAAAATGTGCAGTTTTATCAAATAGCACAATGCCACAGATGACACAAGTTTTGAGGGAGTGTGCAATTGGCATGCTAACTACAGGAATGTCCACCAGAGCTGTTGCCCGTGAATTTATTGTTTATTTCTCTACCATAAGCCATTACCCAAGCGATTCAGAAAATTTGGCAGTACATCCAACCGGCTTTACAACCGCAGACCACATGTAACCACACCAGCCCAGGACCTCCACATCCAGCATCTTCACCTCCAAGATCATCTGAGACCATCCAACAATGAATGTTTTCTATTAGTTCATGCTGAAAAATGTTATTGACTCTTTCCAAAAGTTCTTTCAGTGAAGGGGGGATGTACTTTTTCCATTGAGCCACAATGCTAACTTTTGCCGCCAACAAAATGTTAAGAATCACCACCCTGTTTGGCATATCTAAAGAAGGGATTAAAAAAAAGTAAATAGCATTCAGGCTGAAAGGAATTTTTTTTTTTTTTTTTACCATTTTATTTATTATTTTGCAAGTAGCTTCCCAAAACTGCTTTAATACCGAACAGTCCCAACTGCTTTAAGGACCCTATATCGGATAAGCATCTCCAAAATAACGGTGATATCTGTGCATGCAAAGTACCATTTCATGAATATGTGTAAGACGCTGTTTTGGTTAATTGTATAGGTTGTAAATATTGGGAAAGGGGAAAGGTTTTATCTAACTCCTCTTCCCAATTTATTATATGATTTGATTTAACATCATTGCCAAATTCCAAAAAAGCATTTTAACATAAGGATATTATTATTATTATTATTATTGCAATTTATATAGCGCCAACAGATTCCGTAGCGCTTTACAATATTATGAGAAGGGATTTAACTATAAATAGGACAATTACAAATAAAATTACAGGAACAATAGGTTGAAGAGGACCCTGCTCGATCAAGCTTACATTCTATAGGAGGTGGGTGTAAAACACATTAGGACAGGAATTTGCAATCAAATAAGGTGGACTGCCCTTTAGGAGAGGGCAAGAGACAGGTATGTGAGGTAAGGGTTAGTCTTGGAGGCCATATGCTTTCCTAAAGAGATGGGTTTTAAGGCACTTCTTAAAAGATGCAAGACTAGGGGAGAGTCTGATGGCGGTAGGCAGGCTATTCCATAGGAAGGGAGCCGCCCGCGAGAAGTCCTGCAAGCGCGAGTTGGCCGTACGAGTGCGGACAACGGACAGGAGGTGGTCACGGGCAGAGCGGAGAGACCGAGAAGGGACATACCTATGGATCTGTGAGGAGATATAAGAGGGGCTAGAGTTGTTCAGTGCTTTATAGGTGTGAGTTAGTACCTTGAATTGACTCCTATAGCATACAGGAAGCCAATGTAAGGACTGGCAGAGGGGAGAGGTGTGAGAGAAACGACTAGAGAGGAAAATCAGTCTAGCAGCAGCGTTCATTACGGACTGTAGGGGTGCAGTACGGCTTTTGGGAAGACCAATCAGGAGAGGGTTACAGTAATCCATGCGGGAGATTACCAGAGCATGGACAAGCTCCTTGGTAGTATCTGGTGCAAGAAAGGGGCGGATGCGGGCTATGTTTTTAAGATGGAATCTACAGGATTTGGCAACATGCTGGATGTGAGGCTCAAAGGTGAGACCAGAGTCAAGTATGACGCCAAGACAGCGCGCTTGCAAGGATGGACTGATGTTAGTACCACAAACTTGAAGGGAGAGTGAAAGAGGAGGATCAGTATTAGGAGGAGGAAAGACAAGGAGCTCAGTTTTTGAGAGATTGAGTTTCAGAAAGCGGGAGGACATCCAGTCAGAGATGGAAGAAAGGCAAGCAGTGACACGTTGCAGGATGGCAGGGGAGAGGTCCGGGGAGGAGAGATATAGCTGGGTGTCATCAGCGTACAGGTGGTAGTGGAATCCAAAAGAGGTAATAAGTTTGCCAAGAGAGGCAGTATAAAGAGAAAATAGAAGGGGACCAAGGACGGAGCCTTGGGGGACTCCAACCGAGACAGGGCGAGGGGAGGAGGTATCATTAGAAAAGGAGACACTGAATGAGCGTTGGGAGAGATAAGAGGAAAACCACGAGAGGACAGAGTCACAGAGACCAAGCGATTGAAGAGTTTGAAGAAGGAGAGCATGATCAACGGTGTCAAAGGCCGCTGAGAGGTCAAGAAGAATTAGTATTGAGTAGTGGCCTTTGGATTTAGCTGCGATTAGGTCGTTAGTGACTTTGATAAGGGCAGTCTCTGTAGAGTGGAGAGGGCGGAAGCCAGATTGAAGGGGGTCAAGGAGAGAGTTGGAATTGAGGAAATGAGACACACGGGTAAAGACAAGCCTTTCCAGAAGCTTTGAGGAAAAAGGGAGCAGGGATATGGGACGGTAGTTAGAGAGGGTGGATGAGTCGAGGGATGGTTTTTTTAGTATAGGTACTACAGTGGCATGTTTAAGGTCAGTAGGGACGATGCCAGAAGAGAGCGAGCAGTTGAAGATGTGTGTTAGAGAAGGCACGAGACAAGTGGAGAGAGATCTGATAAGGTGAGATGGGACAGGATCGAGCGGGCAAGTGGTGGGGCGAGAGGAGCAAAGAAGAGCAGCCACCTCTTGGTCAGTAGCTGGGGAGAATGTCTGAAGGGTAGGAAAGGCATGATCTATGTGTGATTGAGAAACAGAAAGGCAAGGAGGGGAGAATTCTTTCCTTAGCTGTTCAATCTTGTCAGTGAAGTAACATGCAAAGTTATCAGAAGTAAGGTTAGTTTTGGGGGTGGCCACAGCAGGGCGAAGAAGAGAATTAAAGGTGTCAAAGAGACGCCTGGGGTTGCAGGAACATGAACTAATGAAAGAGGAAAAATAGGACTGTTTGGCAAGGGCAAGGGCTGCACTGTATGAACACAATATGAATCTATAATGGAGAAAGTCTGATTGGGTACGAGACTTCCTCCAGGAGCGTTCAGATAATAGTTTGCTCTTTTTTATTTTCCCCATTTATTGGTGGCCAAAGGAAGTTATATCAAAAGTATTATTGGCATATAAGCCTCTAGAGGAAACAATATTTTTTAAGCCTGAGATACGTAAATAATTCCTTTTGTAAAAAGGAAAACATTTCTTGCAAAGGATTTAATTTATTTTCCATCACAAAGTAGGCTTATTTTATCTGCACCCTTCCTAATCCATGATTCTACAGATAAATCTGGAGTTATAATAGGTGATATAAGTACTTGTAAAGGGGCTAATGATAAAAGATTTACTTTACTCATAAGGGCTGGTGCCCACTTCTTCAAATCCATGATTCTACAGATAAATCCGAGGTGATAATAGGTGAGGTAAGTACTTGTAAAGTGACTAATGATAAAAGGTTTACTTTACTCATAAGAGTTGGTGCCCACTTCTTCCAAGCATATATCCAGAGCTTCTTGAAGCAT
Organism: Pelobates fuscus; assembly: GCF_036172605.1. Lineage (NCBI taxonomy): Eukaryota > Metazoa > Chordata > Amphibia > Anura > Pelobatidae > Pelobates > Pelobates fuscus. The sequence goes on from NC_086322.1 coordinate 108,199,955, forward strand.
ATATCCAGAGCTTGAAAGTGTTGGAGTTGTGCCAGAAAGAGATGTCGAAGTTGACCATAAAGATTGATCTACCATATTTGGTTTCATATATGCATTTTCCAAAATAAGCCATATTGATGGTCTAGATCTAGAAATAGCTGCTAATCCCTGCATGAATATTGATGCTTTATAGTACGTTCAAATACATGTTATTTTCAAACCTCCCAAACGAAAAGGTTTCCATGCTGAGTAGTGAGATATCCATGGGGGGTCCCCTTTTTCAAATGTAGGTGTTTATAATAAACTGACATTTTCTCACTATACTATTAGGCAATGCTATGGGCATTATGGAAAAAAGATACAAAATATGTGGAATAATCATCATCTTTATCAAATTCACGCGGCCTATTAATGACACCTATCTATCTCTCCATTTCTCCATTTGTTGTTCTAATTTATACTTGAGTGTCTTATGGTTTTCCTTTATTAAGAGACTGTTGGTTTTAGACAATTTAATACCTAAATATTTATGCAATGTTTCATGCCAATCAAATGTATATATTTCCTTTAAATGTTTTACCTCCTGATTTGGTAAACTGATAGGCAAAGCTTGAGTTTTTTTAACATTATTTTTATAATATGAAGCTCGACCATATCGGTCAAGAAGTGGAATCAAGGAAGGAATGGCCATAAATGACTGAGTTAAAAATAATAACACATCATCTGCAAATAAAGTTAATTATTGTTCTCCTGCAGGCATAGACAGGCCACAAATATCTGAGTTTTGCTTAATGTGCCTCACTAAAGGTTCTAAACTTAAAATATCAATTATTGGCGAAAGAGGGCATCCCTGACGGGTACCATTTTTGATATTAAATGGTTTAGATAAGAAGCCTGTATTAAAAACTTTTGCAGAAGGATTTGAATAAAGTCTAAAATCCTTTTCATAAACTCTAAAGGGAACCTCATCTTATTCAAAGTCATAGTCATATACGTCCAATGTAAGCGATTAAATGCTGTTTCAGTGCCTAATACAAAAATAATCCTTTGCTGTATCTCCGCTCTACTGGTGACCTTCTCCTGTCTGCTGCTACTACTCATACTCATAATCGTTTGAGCTGGGTTCTCATCAACTTATAGTTCAAGTCAAAACGTTACATAGTTTGTCTCATTTATTGCTAAATCTCCCTTTCTAATCTTGTAAAGTGCTGCAGAATAAGTTGTGACTTTGTAAATGCCATTAATAATAATAATAATAATAATAATAATAATAATCTCTGTATAATAATAATCTCTGTACACTGAGAAATATCTCCAAAACTTCTGCAATTTACATTCTGTAAGTATTTATATTAAAAAAAGGTGTGGCAATTGTTTCACCTTATCCTTACCCCCTGTGCCTCTGCTAATGTTTTGTATATAACATATGCTGGAAGGTTCCACGAGAAAAGCTCACAAGAAAATTCCCCACTGCAAAAACCCCATGGTTACAAATATTCACATGACAAATACCCACATTGAAAATTGCTCACACTGATAATTGTTCTCACGGAAAATGCTCACACGGAAAATAATACATACATAAAACATTCAGAAATTATTTTTAAATTACAAAAAAACATTTACTTCATAGTTTCTAAATGCAACAAAATGAATATATTTTATTTTGATTCCCATGCAATGTATGTTAATGCAACTTTTATTTCTGTATAAGTCTGAGTATAAAGAAATAAAATAGAAAATGTAGATATAAATGTTTGTAAGGGAATGACAGAAAATAAAATGATATGGTTTTATTGAAACTAAACCCATTTCTTTTATATATGAAAACAATTTATTTATTCTTTTTCCAACAAAGTCAACACTTTTTTTTTTTTATCAAGAAGTAATTCAGACATAAGTATTTGAATATAATTGTCATTACTGTAAGTTAGCCAATCTCTGCAGGTTGTTGGGCTTCATGCATACAGTTTGCAACCAAGTCATGCACCACATCTTATCTTTTCTTTTTCACTTCTAAATGACCTGACTGTGCTTTAGCCAATGTCAATCTGTGGCAAACAAGTACCTCTGCAGTCCATCAAGCAAAACACACACATTGGGATGAGTGCAGTGGGAAATGGAAATAAATGCATTGTGGAATCCCTAACAGCAACTTGTAGTTTTAGGCAACTGTTCACGAGCTGCATCAAGATGATTCCATGTTCATGGAAACTGGGAATCCTAACCTGCTGCACCTTAATTATATGAAAAAGAAATATATGCACAACTCAGTATTGCCATAGCAATAGCTAATTATCAGGAAATGTGGAGACAAACTCATCAAAAACAAACCTCATATCAGGAACTGGGGCAAAAATTGGTAAAGTGAAATGTTTAAAACATTTACTGAAAATTACTAGATTCCCTTCTTTTTTTTGTAATTTGTTTTGTTTGATGATTGACAGCTTGAGTAATATACTGCTCAGTCAACCAGTCACACTGACCAGCCTCTCTGACTTTTTTAACCAGTGATCTACCTAGAAAGGTTAAGAATTGATAGGGGCTGTGCTGCAGTAGTAGAAAGATGGAAAGGGAACAGATATCAAATGAGAGGCTAACAATTAAAATGGCACTGCTGCTATAATCACTTCGGATCTGTATTGCAGTACTATCATCCTTGTGCAGCCAGACTGAAACTGCATAATTTTGTGTAGAGAAATGGTACATCATTGATAGATGATGGATTATAAAAACTACATGTGAATTTCTGTGCCTTTACAAACTCTGTCAAAATTTTTTTATATTTTTACGCAGATTAACACAGGCTAACTTAGTTTACCAATATTATGGGATTCAGAATATGGAAGATGTATTTAAAATATTCAATTCTTGCCGATTATGTTTAGGGACAAAGCCCCACCTACCCACTTCCTCGTGGCAAATAATAACCTTTGTGTCATCCAATTGGCAAACTGCCACGCCTCTTTTACCATCAGTTGTAGTGCCATACGGCCCCTGTGTTATGTTAATAATGATAGTTCTGTGACATAGCTGGCGCTTCAAAAAGTAAATAAAACTTTTATTTACTTGCCACCAGTACTGCATCCTTTTAGCATATGCCTCAGCTGCTGCATGATAACCCAATCTCTAATAGAGAATCCCATCTATAGGATCCCCCAATGGAACTTGGAGCTATTCGGGGACTGCGGACCCTGACTTGTATTTCTGGGACTTGGGTCCCTTTTCTCCTATGGAAATTCTGGGTCCTAACCTATATTTCTGGAACTGGCAACTCCTGGTTTATATATATCCATTCTGGCACTGGTATACCCTGGCAAGTACTTTTCTGTGTGAACATTTAATTGTGTGTGCATTTATCCAACTGTGCATTTATCCATCTATGCATTTATCTGTATAAGGAATTTTCCATATGACATTGGAATTTTCATCCATGTGAGCTTCTTTGCAAAAAGTTCTCACTGAACTGCATTGGAATGTCTGTGATTGGACAGACACACGAAGTCTGGGCAGGGTAAGAAGAAGAGGATTTGCAAAGGCTGCAGACAAGAGAACTGTAAATTTTGTAAGCTGTTTTAGATATACCCCTGGGAAAAATGCATAATTAAATGCAAGTTTTCATTTGGGGTATATGTACTTATCTATTTTCTATTTGGACAGTGTAGTGTCCCTTTAAGTTACCTACACTATTAACACTACTTAAATCATTTTTTACAAACTTAACTAATGGTATATATTCTTAAGTGTGGATTGCCTTTGCAAGTACCTCTAACTAAAATAAGACATGTATTCGGTTATGGGGTTCATATTCAGACAATATAGTTATGTTTTTCTTGCTGCTTTTAAATTAAAATTGCTAAAATATTCAGAATATCACTTTACAGAAGTATGATAAAACCACAGTTTCGTATTTCTTATAATTATGAAAATGAATACTGGGCAATTAAAATTAAATTGAAGGTATAAATTAGTGGAAGGAAAAACTTGATACAATTTAATCTAAAGCGGGTTCTGCAGTTAATTCAAAATTGTATTTTAATTTTAGGTTGCCCTATTTAAAACATGCTTCCACGGTGACAATTGGATACTTTTTCTGTGAATGTCTTGTGCAATTATAGTACGTGTCCTGGCAATTTTAAAGAGCCAATCATTTCACAAAAACAAGTCAGTCTTAGTTGCACTGAAAATTAAGCAATTATTTTAAACTGATATTAAAATATCATGCATCAACAGCAATGACTAGGGACATGTACACATGAATCTTATAATTCCTGCAACTAATATTCTCTGTGGCACATTACATTGTCACTTGTTTTTTCGTATCTAAATATGTTTTATTAATCAAATACAAGCTTTCTTTTCACGTTAAATGCATTTATTGCGGTATTAAAAGTGGAAAACCCGGCTTTGACATGTTGGATGCAATGTGTAGGCTAAAATAGGCCGATAGTTGCTGAGTCTGTTGTGCAGAGAGAACTTTTTGGTCCCCTACTGTCCTTATGGGTGGGATCAGTCTTATGTGCAATGGTATAGGTCCAGTCTATAATGGCACAAATAAGAAAAAAATATTTTGAGACCTGAGCAGGGATTTACCGAAAGACAGTCTCTCTAAACTTTTGTCCATTCTCAGGTTTCTCAAATTCTCTGTTTTTGTTATATGAATACCCCTGTCTCATTAGAGATTTTGCCTTTTAGCTTAAATCAGCATGGTGAATTGTTTGTATAGGGCTAACCTAAAAGGTTTTCCTTGACATAGGCATACATTTTTATTGCCACTGGAGTGACACTATAAACCTCTTGTATTCAAATATGCATAGGTATATTTCGTCTTTTTTGTTGTTGTTTTGTACTGTATGTTTGGTCTGAATTAATGAATACTATAACCATTGCTGCCATCGAGGAGTACTGGGAGTTTTTCTGCAGGGCTTAAGTTTGTGTGTTAATGAAAAAATCTTTATAAATTATATATTTATTAAATATCCATAAATCTTTTTTTCCCCATCAATAATCTCTGGCAGAATTCAAAATGATGATTCAAAATGAACGTGTTGTGCATTGTGCAAGTTGTTTCTTTAAAGATTAGTCTATAGAGTGATTCAGAGGTCCGAAATTTGTACAATCACCTGATTTGCTTAAATGTGGATGAATTGCAATTTGTAACAAAATAATTCTCCAAGTCTAGTCATCTTCTTTGGCTGATTAACATACATTGTATTATCCTCGGTTTATATGCTACCACATAAATGTTGCAATGTGACGTTAGATTTAATTTATCCCTTATATTGATTTCTGTGAAATGCAGTATTTTCCTAGATTATGTTTTACAAAAACTGCATAGCTCTATACATACACACACACACACACATACACACACTATTTTGTATTCCATAGGTGTGACAATTTGTCTCCAATGTATATTCAATTAATCTAAAAAAAATACATAAACAAAAAAGCAACATAGTGTAATATGTAAGAAATAAAAATGAAGCAATTCAATATTGAATTACTCACAAGACTGTATAGGTAAACCCAAGTTGCCAATTCAGGATTTTAGAAATATATCCCACTTCTAAAACACAGGACTCAGAATCCAGGGCTAAGCGTATTTAATTAAACAATTATAAAACATACATACATACATATAAAAAAATATTGTGTCCTACCAGAATGAGAACAGTTTTTCCATTCATGTTAGAATGCAATTCAGGACTTTGTTCGGATCGGAATTTCATTCAAATGACTGAAACTCAGATCCTATTCATGCTGCGGCTGCATTTTGTAGCCACTTAGTGGATAACTCCCTAAATTGGTCTTTCAGCCAAATTTACTAATACCAAATAAAGATTACTTAATATTAGTAAATTCTGCCCCTATATATACTGCGAGTAGGGGCATGTCTATTAAACAGTCAGTAGTTTGTCCTTGGCCACGGCCCCCACGCCTCAGCGGCAGATAGTGGCCCTAAATAACAATAAGGGGGGATCTATTGTCCTCCCCCTAACCCCCACCCCTCAGCGGTGGGTGGGGACCCTAAATAACAATAAGGGGAGGGGACCTTTTGTCCTCCCACCCTGCCCCCACCCGTGAGCGGCAGGTTGGGGCCCTAAATTTGCCACTTATGCAGTATATGCTATAAGTGTTGCATGTTTATAGACTCAGATCACTACTAGCGTCCTATCCAAGTTCAAGTGCAGATGATTTTTGACCAGAATTGGTCTTCTTCATGTGCTGTAAAACTTGCTTGCCTCTACGTTTATACATCCGGTGGGTTCCTGTGTTTCCCACATGTTTTCCATGGTCCTTATCTGATTTCTGGTATCCCAATGCTCTCGTATTATAACATCACTTCCAATCGTTCTGGTCCCAATTCCCTTACTAGACGTAGAATGCCCTTTTTAGAGAGGGTAAAAGTCTTGTTTATAAAAATCTGTTTATATAAAATCACAAAAGAGAGCCCTTTAGCACACAGATTATAAGCAAAAATGTTGAATTCCATTTACAATAAAGAATAATGAATATAGAAAATATGATATATGAATCAGAGGAAGTGAAAAGTTACAATAAGAAACAAAAAAGGGCACCATACACATTATTAACACCCAAGAAACAAAAGTCCACGTGCAATAAAGTAAATGCAGTAAAATATATTTGTATCAAGCAAAAATGGGAAAGACGATGGATAGAGTGAAAAAAAAACCTTTTTTATAAGGAATGTATTAATTCAAAATACAACTTAGGACTATACAGTGCTAGAGTGTTCATTTCAAATATCCATCTGCTCTCTATATTGTTTATTCTTTTTTTAATAAGATTTGAATAACCCTGCTTGTTTATCAAATTCTTCAGGATCAGTACGTATGTTTTGAAGCCAAGGACTGTAATGACAGCTGGTAATGTCAATATAACTATTGACACCAACCACTTATTTTCACTTTTTTTAATCAAGTTTTATAAAAGGTAGACATGGCTTAAAACATAGCTTGACAAACTGATTAACATCGGTGCAGTATTGGCGATTCATGGTGATACTTTCTGTTTTATGAATTGAGTATTATTAAAGAGTAAGTCCAAAGAGATGAAAAGGATCAGTTTCTGGCAAGTAACTAATGTTCCGTGGTTGCATCTAACATTTTATTGGTTGAAATGTTTATATAGAACAGTGGATAACAAACTAACTTTAAAGAGTTAGCATAATTTAGTAATTGATTACTAGAGATGTCGCGAACATAACATTTTCCGTTCGCGAATAGCGAACGCAAATTTTCAGAAATGTTCGCGAACGGGCGAACCGCCATAGACTTCAATAGGCAGGTGAATTTTAAAACCCACAGGGACTCTTTCTGGCCACAATAGTGATGGAAAAGTTGTTTCAAGGGGACTAACACCTGGACTGTGGCATGCCGGAGGGGGATCCATGGCAAAACTCCCATGGAAAATTACATAGTTGATGCAGAGTCTGGTTTTAATCCATAAAGGGCATAAATCACCTAACATTCCTAAATTGTTGGAATAACGTGCTTTAAAACATCAGGTATGATGTTGTATCGATCAGGTAGTGTAAGGGTTATGCCCGCTTCACAATAACAGACCAAACTCCCCGTTTAACGCACCGCAAACAACCGCAAACAGTCCATTTGCACAACCGCAAAATCCCCATTTGCACAAGGTTGGATACCAAGCTAGCCATGTCCCGTTCCTTGTCTTCACTGATGTCATTGAAGGTCTCTTCCTCCAACCAGCCACGTACAACACCAAGGGTCCCCAAAAGGTGACAACAAGCCCCCTGGGACACCTGCTGTGTTTGGTCTTCCACCTCCTCAAAGCCACCTTCCTCCTCTGACTCCTCTTCTTCAGACTCCTCTCTCTGCGTTGCCTCTCTCTGTGTTTTTATAAGGTGTGTTAAGTAGTACTATTCCTTTCAGTTTAATCCCTGTTACATCCCCTATCAGGGGACGTGTATATGGCATCGATTTTAGGAACCGGGAGATGGAAAATGATGCTTGGTTGGTCCTCCTACTTCAAATTTGGGGCACTGTGCGTGTAATCTAATGTGCCACCAGATAGGAGTGGTGTGTTAAGTAGTACTATTCTTATCAGTTTAATCCCTGTTACGTCCCCTATCAGGGGACGTGTATATGGCATCGATTTTAGGAACCGGGAGATGGAAAAAGATGCTTGGTCGGTCCTCCTACTTCAAATTTGGGGCACTGCGCGTGCAATCTAATGGGCCACCAGATAGGAGTAGTTGTCAGGATCGGGACAGGGATCCAACACGCAAAGTACAAACAGGTACAGGGTACGTATACCGGTCCTTAGAATGGCCGGGCTAACGTACAGAGAGTATAGAGAATGGTCAGAGACAAGCCGAGGTCGAGGGAACGAGAAGACAGGTAAGCGAGGAACAAGCCGGGTCAAGGATAACGGAGGTAAACAGAGTAAGGAAACAAGCCGGGTCGAAACCAAAAGGATAACTGAGAAACACCAGAGCACTGTGTGACTAGACAGGCTAGAACCACGACAGGGCAATGAGCAACAGGGCGAAGTATGTTTAAATACCCTGGCTAGAGAGGATAGACACGCCTCCGACGAAACCTGATTAGTCTGTCTCGGACTGAGTGACAGGTCGTTCCGGATTGGCGTGATGACGTCGGCCTCCGGGCACCATGCTACAAAAGGAAGAGACTCCCTCGCGGCCGGCGTTTGTGTGACCGGGTTGACCGCGAGGAACAGAGGAAACATGGCGTCCGGACGGATGAACGTCTAAGTCTCTACCTCTCTCGGAGGTAGAGACTTCAGGTACCCTGACAGTACCCCCCCCCTCAGATACGCCCACCGGGCGGAAAGAACCGGGACGAGATGGAAAGCGAGAGTGATACGCCCTGCGGAGACGAGGAGCATGAACATCCTCCTGAGGTACCCAACTCCTCTCCTCAGGACCGTATCCCTTCCAATCGACCAGATATTGTACTTTCCCCCGGGAGATACGAGAATCAATAATAGAGTTAACCTCATACTCCTCCTGACCCTCCACCTGAACAGGACAAGGAGGGGCTGTTGTGGAGGAGAACCTGTTACAAATAAGAGGTTTCAGCAACGACACATGAAACGAGTTAGGGATGCGTAAGGTATCAGGAAGAGCTAGACGATACGCAACTGGATTGATACGAGACAACACCCTGTAAGGTCCAATATAACGGGGAGCGAACTTCATGGAGGGCACCTTTAAACGGATGTTCCTCGTGCTCAACCATACCCTATCACCCGGAACAAAGAGCGGAGCCGCCCTTCTACGTTTATCAGCATGTTTCTTAACCAGCATAGAATTGTGCGTAAGGATTTGCCGAGTTTGATCCCACAACTTCCTCAAATTAGCAACATGAACATCAACCGACGGCACCCCCTGGGAAGGAGAAGCCGAAGGAAGAATAGACGGGTGAAAGCCATAATTCATGAAGAAGGGGCTTGAATGAGTAGAATCGCAAACGAGATTGTTGTGTGCAAACTCTGCCCAAGGAATCAAACCGACCCAATCATCCTGGTGTTCGGAAACAAAACATCGCAAATATTGTTCAATTTTCTGGTTGGTACGTTCAGCAGCTCCATTAGACTGAGGGTGATAGGCAGAAGAAAAGTTCAATTTGATACCAAGTTGCGAACAGAAGGACCTCCAAAAACGGGAAATAAATTGGGAACCTCTGTCAGACACAATTTGAGAGGGTATCCCATGTAGGCGAAAAATCTCCCTAGCGAATATCTCGGCCAATTCGGGAGAAGATGGAAGTTTAGGCAGAGGAATGAAGTGTGCCATCTTAGTGAATCTGTCAACCACGGTGAGGATAACAGTCTGTTTTTTAGAGATAGGTAGATCGACAATAAAGTCCATGGCCAAGCAGGACCACGGCTTCTCTGGAACTTCTAAGGGGTGCAGGAATCCACAAGGAAGCGTATGAGGTTGTTTGGTCTTAGTACAAACCTCACATGCAGCGATGAAATCTTTAGTATCCCTACGTAAAGCAGGCCACCAGAAATCCTTAGAGATCAACGCAAAAGTCTTGCGAATACCAGGATGTCCCGCCATCTTGCTGTTATGGAAACACTGCAACAGTTCCAGTTGAAGAGCAGGAGGAACGAAATGTCGACCCACAGGAGTCTGTCTAGGTGCTAAATGTTGTAGCTTAACGATCTCGGCCAGTAACGGAGAATGAATCCTGAGATTCGTATTAGCAACAATATTGCATTTCGGAACTATAGAGGAAAGGACCGGCTCAGGTACAGTAGAAGGTTCATACTGGCGAGATAAGGCATCGGCTTTAGAATTTTTTGAACCAGGTCTATAAGTCAGCACATAGTTGAAGTGAGTCAGGAATAAGGACCAACGAGCCTGCCTAGAGGACAGGCGCTTAGCCTCCCCAATGTAGGACAAGTTCTTGTGGTCCGTCAGGATAGTAATAGGGTGTAAGGTTCCCTCTAATAAATGTCTCCATTCCTTTAAGGCTTTAATGACTGCTAAGAGTTCTCTGTCGCCGATGTCATATCTGCTCTCAGGGCCCGAAAGTTTCTTAGAAAAAAAACCACATGGGTGCAATGGTTTATCTACCCCCAATCTTTGTGACAGAACCGCCCCTACTCCTGTCTCAGAGGCATCGACCTCGAGCAGGAACGGTAAGGTCGTATCCGGATGGACTAGTATTGGAGCAGAAGCAAAAAGTTCTTTGAGACTCTTGAAAGCAGCTAGAGCATCAGTAGACCATGTCTTAGTATCCGCCCCTTGTTTGGTCATATTGGTGATGGGCGCAATAATAGACGAGTAGCCCTTAATGAAGCGTCTATAATAATTAGAGAAGCCAATAAATCTCTGAATAGCTTTAAGTCCCTGAGGCAATGGCCAATCTAAAATAGACTGGAGTTTGTCAGGATCCATCTTAAAGCCCTCCCCAGAAATCACGTATCCAAGAAAGTCTATCTGGGTCTGGTCAAAACTGCATTTCTCAAGTTTACAGTACAAACCATGTTGTAAAAGTTTGTGTAATACCTGTCTGACTTGTCGATGGTGGGTCTCAATCTCTTTAGAGTGTATGAGTATGTCATCCAGGTAGACAATAACACAATCATGTTGAAATTCCCTAAGAACTTCGTTAATCAAATCTTGGAAAACTGCAGGTGCGTTACAGAGACCAAAAGGCATGACCGTATACTCATAATGACCATAGCGGGTATTAAACGCTGTCTTCCACTCATGGCCTTGCTGAATTCTCACCAAGTTGTACGCCCCTCTGAGGTCCAACTTGGTGAAAATCTTAGAGCCCTTTAACCGATCAAAGAGTTCTGTAATCAAGGGGATAGGATAGGCATTCCTGATGGTTATTTTATTCAACCCTCGATAATCGATACAAGGTCTGAGTGACCCATCCTTCTTCTTAACAAAAAAGAACCCAGCCCCGGCAGGAGATGAGGATCTCCTGATAAATCCCTTGTCTAAATTCTCCTGAATATACTCCTCTAAAACAGCATTCTCTTTAGTGGATAGAGGGTATACATTGCCCCTAGGAGGCATGGTACCAGGTAATAGGTTAATTTTACAATCGAAGGACCTGTGTGGAGGTAGAGTATCAGCGTTCTTTTTATCGAATACTGCCTTTAAGTCCATGTACAAAGGAGGTATCTGTCTCTCTTTAGGCTGGGTAGTAGTGTCAGGTGTGTAAATTACAGCCAAAGGGGATACCTTCTGTAAACACCTCTCCTGACAACCCTGACCCCACGAGAGTATCTCCCCTAACTCCCAATCGATAGTAGGTTTATGTCTCTTTAACCATGGATACCCCAGGACTATGGGAACGGAAGGGGACGAAATAAGCATAAGAGATATACTCTCCTCGTGTAAGATACCAACAGACAGGCTCATGGATATAGTCTCACGAGTAATAACAGGCTCGAGTAGTGGTCTACCATCAATGGCCTCAACGGCCAAGGGGGTCTCTCTTAACTGGGAAGGAATAGTGTGCTTAGTGGCAAAGGCTTGATCGATAAAATTCTCAGCAGCGCCGGAATCTATCAATGCCACGGTCTTAAGTACTTCCTTCTTCCATGTTAAAGAAACTGGTAGTAAAAGCCTGTGATTTTTGTAATTATGCGTAGAGGACAAAATAGAAACACCCAAGGCCTGTCCTCTAGAGAAACTTAGGTGCGGGCGTTTCCCGAGCGAACAGGACAATTCAGGCGTAAATGACCTCTGACTCCACAATACATACACAATCCCTCCCTTCTCCTGTACAGTCTCTCCTCTTCTGAGAGATGAGTATTGCCTATCTGCATAGGTTCAGGAATTAGTGAGGTATTGGACTCAGGACTTAGAAATGCAGGTGCTAATTTAAAGGCAGGTCTTAGGTTCCTCTCTCGAGTGTTCTGTCTTTCTCTTATACGTTCATCAATACGAGAAATGAACGAAATTAAGTCCTCTAAATTCTCTGGTAGCTCCCTAGTAGCAATTTCGTCAAGGATAACATCTGATAACCCGTTCAAGAATACATCCATATAAGCCTGTTCATTCCACTTAACTTCTGACGCCAGAGACCTGAACTCTAGTGCATAATCCACTAATGTTCGGTTCTCCTGTCTCAGGCGCAACAGTAATCTGGCTGCATTGACCTTTCTACCAGGGGGGTCAAAAGTTCTTCTAAAAGCAGCTACAAAGGCAGTATAATTGTATACCAACGGGTTATCGTTCTCCCATAATGGGTTAGCCCATCTCAGAGCTTTCTCAATGAGTAAGGTGATAATAAACCCAACCTTTGCCCTATCGGTAGGATAGGAGCGAGGTTGCAATTCAAAGTGAATGCTGATCTGGTTTAAAAAACCACGACACTTCTCAGGTGACCCACCATAACGTACAGGTGGAGTAACACGGGAAGAGGCACCTACAGTAGCTACCTCTAGGCCTGAACCTACAGAGGAAATAGGAGTAGGACGCGTCTCCTCTGGAGGATTATTAGCACGAGACAACAATGCCTGTAGTGCTAAGGCCATTTGGTCCATTCTGTGTTCCATGGCGTCAAACCTGGAATCAGAGGAACCAACCTGACTGTTTGTACCTGCAGGATCCATTGGCCCTGTCGTAATGTCAGGATCGGGACAGGGATCCAACACGCAAAGTACAAACAGGTACAGGGTACGTATACCGGTCCTTAGAATGGCCGGGCTAACGTACAGAGAGTATAGAGAATGGTCAGAGACAAGCCGAGGTCGAGGGAACGAGAAGACAGGTAAGCGAGGAACAAGCCGGGTCAAGGATAACGGAGGTAAACAGAGTAAGGAAACAAGCCGGGTCGAAACCAAAAGGATAACTGAGAAACACCAGAGCACTGTGTGACTAGACAGGCTAGAACCACGACAGGGCAATGAGCAACAGGGCGAAGTATGTTTAAATACCCTGGCTAGAGAGGATAGACACGCCTCCGACGAAACCTGATTAGTCTGTCTCGGACTGAGTGACAGGTCGTTCCGGATTGGCGTGATGACGTCGGCCTCCGGGCACCATGCTACAAAAGGAAGAGACTCCCTCGCGGCCGGCGTTTGTGTGACCGGGTTGACCGCGAGGAACAGAGGAAACATGGCGTCCGGACGGATGAACGTCTAAGTCTCTACCTCTCTCGGAGGTAGAGACTTCAGGTACCCTGACAGTAGTGTGTTAAGTAGTACTATTCTTATCAGTTTAATCCCTGTTACGTCCCCTATCAGGGGACGTGTATATGGCATCGATTTTAGGAACCGGGAGATGGAAAAAGATGCTTGGTCGGTCCTCCTACTTCAAATTTGGGGCACTGCGCGTGCAATCTAATGGGCCACCAGATAGGAGTAGTGTGTTAAGTAGTACTATTCTTATCAGTTTAATCCCTATTATGTCCCCCTCATCAGGCCTTTTTTAGTCGAATGTATCGCCCACTGTCAGTCCCTTCGGGATCCATCCCTCATTCATCTTAATAAAGGTGAGGTAATCTAGACTTTTTTTACCTAGGCGACTTCTCTTCTCAGTGACAATATCTCCTGCTGCACTGAAGGTCCTTTCTGACAGGACACTTGAAGCGGGGCAGGCCAGAAGTTCTATCGCAAATTGTGATAGCTCAGGCCACAGGTCAAGACTGCACACCCAGTAGTCAAGGGGTTCATCGCTCCTCAGAGTGTCGATATCTACAGTTAAGGTGAGGTAGTGTGCTACCTGTCGGTCGAGTCGTTCTCTAAGGGTGGACCCCGAAGGGTTGTGGTGATGCGTAGGACTTAAAAAGCTCTGCATGTCCTCCATCAACAACACGTCTGTAAAGCGTCCTGTCCTTGCCGGCGTGGTCGTGGGAGGAGGAGGATTACTTTCACCTCTTGCCCTGTTAGATTTCCGTTGTGCTGTGACATCACCCTTATACGCTGTGTAAAGCATACTTTTTAATTTATTTTGGAACTGCTGCATCTTTTCTGACTTGCAGTAATTCGGTAACATTTCAGGCACTTTCTGCTTATACCGGGGGTCTAGTAGCGTGGACACCCAGTACAGGTCGTTCTCCTTCAGCCTTTTTATACGAGGGTCCCTCAACAGGCACGGCAGCATGAAAGACCCCCATTTGCACAAGGTTGGATGCCGAGCTACTCATGTCCCGTTCCTCGTCCTAAGTGATCTCACTGAAGGTATGTTCTTCCCCCCAGCCACGTACAACACTATGGGTACCAGATAGGTGACAATGAGCACCCTGGGATGCCTGTTGTGGTTGGTCTTCCTCCTCCTCCTCAAAGCCACATTCCTCCTCTGACTCATCTTCCTCACAATCCTCTTCCAACGTTGCCGCAGGTCCAGCAAGCGATGCTGATAAGGCTGTTTCTGGTGGTGATGGTGACCACAACTCTTCCTCTTCACGCTCATTTATGGCCTGATCCAGCACTCTTCGCAGGGCACGCTCCAGGAAGAAAACAAATGGTATGATGTCGCTAATGGTGCCTTCGGTTCGACTGACTAGGTTTGTCACCTCCTCAAAAGGACGCATGAGCCTACAGGCATTGCGCATGAGCATCCAGTAACGTGGCAAAAAAATTCCCAGCTCCGCAGAGGCTGCCCTAGCACCCCGGTCATACAAATAGTCGTTAATGGCTTTTTCTTGTTGGAGCAGGTGGTCGAACATTAGGAGTGTTGAATTCCAACGTGTCGGGCTGTCGCAAATCAAGCGCCTCACTGGCATGTTGTTTCGCCACTGGCTTTCTGAAAAGTGCGCCATGGCCGTGTAGGAATGCCTGAAATGGCCACACACCTTCCTGGACTGCTTCAGGACATCCTGTAAGCCTGGGTACTTATGCACAAAGCGTTGTACGATCAGATTACACACATGTGCCATGCACGGAACATGTGTCAACTTGCCCAAATTCAATGCTGCCAACAAATTTCTTCCGTTGTCACAAAGCACTTTGCCAATCTCCAGTTGGTGCAGAGTCAGCCACTGATCCACCTGTGCGTTCAGGGCGGACAGGAGTGCTGGTCCGGTGTGACTCTCTGCTTTCAGTCAAGTCAATCCCAAGACGGCGTGACACTGCCGTATCCGGGATGTGGAATAGTACCTTGGGAGCTGGGGGGGTGCCGTTGATGTAGAACAAGACGCAGCAGCAGAAGAGGACTCAGCCGAGGAGGTTATGGAAGAGGATGGAGTAGGAGGAGTAGAGAAGCAGGCAGCAGGCCTGCCTGCAAGTCGTGGCAGTGTCACCAACTCCTCTGCAGAGCCACGCATTCCATGCTTGGCAGCCGTCAGCAGGTTTACCCAATGCGCAGTGTAGGTGATATACCTTCCCTGACCATGCTTTGCAGACCAGGTATCAGTGGTCAGATGGACCCTTGCCCCAACACTGTGTGCCAGACATGCCATTACTTCCTTTTGCACAATTGAGTACAGGTTGGAGATTGGCGGATGGTTGAGAGGGGGCAAGGAGGACAGCAGTGGTTGACGATGCTGGAGACGCTGGACCAGGAGGAGGATGGCGGCTTTGAGTTTGTGTGCTGCTTGTACTCATGTCTTGATGCCATAGGTGTTTGTGATGTGCGATCATGTGCCTTCTCAAAGCAATTGTACCTAGGTGGGTGTTGGACTTCCCACGACTCGTTTATTTTGGCACAGGTTGCAAATGGCATCGCTGTTGTCAGAGGCAGACACACCAAAAAAATGCCACACTGCTGAGCTCTGCAACGATGGCATTCTGGTGGTGGCAACAGCATGCGTTGATTGGCGTGCTGTCTTGCTGACCCCAGGTGCCGATGCATGCTGTCTGACTGTGCCACTAGCTCCTTGCGATGACCTCCCCCTGCTTCCAACTCGTCTCCTGCTCCTCTCTGTCTCCCCATCTGAACTTTCCCCCTGTTCTTCTTCTCTTCTAGCGGGCACCCACGTGACATCCACGGATGCATCATCATCATCAACCGCTTCACTTGTATCTGACAACTCAGCAAAGGAAGCAGCAGCGGGTACAACATCATCATCATCACACCGTACGTCCATGTCTGTAATGCTGCCTGACTGAGACATATCCCTGCTATCTACATCCTCTGGCAATAATGGTTGCGCGTCACTCATTTCTTCCAACTGATGTGTAAATAACTCCTCTGACAGATCAAGTGAAGCGGCTGTGGTGCTAGTGTTGGTGGGGGCGGCAGGCGGGTGAGTGGTAACTTGAGAGGTGCCCGAAGCTAAGCTAGAGGAGGATGGTGCGTCACGGTTCCGAGCGGAAGCTGTAGAAGATTGGGTGTCCTGTGTTAGCCAGTCAACTATGTCCTCAGAACTTTTCGAGTTCAGGGTACGTGGCCTCTGAACACTGGGCATTATTTTAGGGCCAAAGGGAATCACAGCACCATGACCACGACGGCCCCTGCGGGGTGGCCTGCCTCTGCCTGTCATTTTTTTTTTCGATTAGTGGTACTATGCGTGCAAGCTACTGTGACAACAGATATGAGTGGCACTGTGCACTGGCAGAAGTTGGCAGAGTAGAAGCTGTAGGCCTGACACACACGCTTGCAGACAACTAACTGCTATTCAATCTATTACAGTCAAAATTGCATTTTTTTATAAATGTACACTACTGTTACACCAGATATGAGTTGCACTGGTGTGACACTGTGCCCTGGCAGGCCCTGAAACGCACACGTGTGAAGGAAACTGACTGCTATTATATTACAGTCAAAAAAGTGTGTTTGTTTTTTAAAATTCAAGCTATTGTGACACCAGATATGAGTGGTGGCACTGGGCAAGTGGGCACAGTATACGCTGTGAGCCTGACACACATGTTGGCAGGCAGGCAACTGCAATTAGAGTACACAGAAAAAAAAGCAGACTGATGTTCTAGCCCTAAAAAGGGCTTTTTGGGGTGCTGTCCTTACAGCAGAGATCAGATGAGTCCTATTGGACTGTAGTGGACATTGCATACACTAGCCTAGCTATCGATTTCCCTATTAAATCAGCAGCAGCTACACTGTCCCTCCTCTCACTAAGAATGCAGCTTCCAGGCCTAGCTGTCATGGAGGAAAGAGGCACTTCGTGTGAGCTCCCTCAATATCTCACTTTAAGCAGCTATCAACAAGCGAATTTCACCCCATAAGGGGATGACCCAGCAATGTTGCTCCTACCTGACATGCTTAATAGCGGTCAGCAACTCAACAGAGTCTTACTTACCTCCGCGTGGCAAGTGTGGCCTGGTGCTCACCGGGCGGGAGAGGCGGACGATCTCCTGATCCTGGGATGCCGAGGAGCAGCTACTTCCCGGCAGGAGCTCCATTACCCCCCCCCCCCCCCCCTTGGACCGGTGGGGGTTATCCCGGTCCACCCCTGAGAGGCTGTCTGGCGCTAATGGACGCACAGAGCACAGCCGCCCAGGCTGACATACTCATCTGCGACTCTCCCAATATGGCGCAGCCTCGTGTCCTCCTGGTACCAGCAAAGCAAGGCAGGATATTGAGTCTAAGCTGGACAGACTCTTTAATCAATTTTGGACGCAAATAACAAGCAGGAAGCCCCAACAAGATCCACCACAGCCCCAACAAGCTCCACCACAGCTAAGCGAAGCAGTCCCCATTAAAATCCACCAACGCAAAAGGCGTTGAAGTTCTTTTGTTCCCCTTTCACTTAGTTCTTTTGTTCCCCTTTCACTATTTGTAGGGTGAGGGGAAGTAGGTAGGGGTTTAATAATTTTTTTGGGTGGGGGGGTAACTAGAGGCTTGGGAACCTCTAGTCACTTTGGGGGAGTTACATTTTCATTTAGGGTCCCCACCTGCTCAGGGGTGGGGGCCGGGGGGAGGACAATAGGTCCCCCCCTCATTGTTATTTAGGGCCCCCACCCGATGCTCAGGGGTGGAGGGTCAGGGGGGAGGACAATAGGTCCCCTGCCATTCTCACTTATGGCCCCCACCCGCTGTTCAGGGGTTGGGGCTGGGGGAGGACAATAGGTCACCCCACCTTATTATTATTTAGGTCCCCCACCCGCTGCTCAGGGGTGGGGGCTGGGGGGAGGACAATAAGCCCTCCCCCACATTCTCATTTAGGGCCCCTACTTGCCACTCAGGAGTGGGGACGCTAGGTCCCCCCTTCAGTTTAATTGCCCCCACTCACACGGCACGGGTGGAGGTTTGGGAGGGGGGATAAAAGTTTTTGTTTTTTTGTTTTTTTAACAGTGAGCAGCCACAGGCTGCTCACTGTTAATAGGCATGCCCCTACTCGCGGCATAGCGAGTAGGGGCAGAATTTACGAATATTAGTAATCTTTACTTGGGATCATAGGCGTGCGCAACCTATTGCATTAGGGCATGCTCCCTAAAGCACAAACACACATATATATATATATATATACACATATATATATATACACATATATATATATACACACATATATATATATATATATATATATAAATACAAAGTGATGTGGCTGCACTCACGGATGTTGCTTTAAAAATTAACTTTTATTCGGTTCCATAAAATAGATCAACGTTTCAGTCCAACATGTGGACTTTCATCAGGATCATGATCCTGATTAAAGTCCACATGTTGGACTGAAACGTTGTTCTATTTTATGGAACCGAATAAAAGTTAATTTTTAAAGCAACATCCGTGAGTGCAGCCACATCACTTTGTATTTATGGATAAACGGCCCTGGTATTGCACCCGTTTTTTGGGAAATAATTGGCAGCCTGAGTGCAAGGTACTGTACATATATATATATATATATATATATATATATATATATATATATATACATACACACACATACATATTTGTGTGTGTGTGTGTGTGTGTGTGCTGTTAGTGCGCTGTGTGAGGGTGCTGTTAGTGTGATGTGTGTGAGGGTGTTGGTAGTGTGCTATGTGGGTGAGGGTGCTGGTAGTGTGCTGTGTGTGAGGGTGCGGTTTGTGTGTAAGGGTGCTGTTTGTGTGCTGTCTGTGAGGGTGCTGGTAGTGTGCTGTGTGTGAGGGTGTTTGTGTATGTGTGTTAGGGTCCTGTTAGTGTGCTGTTTGTGTGAGGGTGCTGTTTGTGTTGTGTATTTGTGAGGGTGCTGTTAGTGTGCTGTGTGTGAGTGTGCTGTTTGTGTGAGGGTGCTGTGTGTGTTTGTGAGGGAGCTGTTAGTGAAGGTGTTGTGTGTTTGTAAGGGTGCTGTGTGTGTGTGTGTGTGTGAGAGTGCTGTTAGTGTGCTGTGCTGTGTGTGTGTGTGTGTGAGGATGCTCTGTGTGTGAGGGTGCTGTATGTGTGCTGTTTTTTTGGGTGTTGTATGTGTGTGGGTGCTGTTTGTGTGCTGTGTGTGTGAGGGTGCTGCGTGCGTGCGCTGTTTGTGTTAGGGTGCTGTATGTGTGTAGGTGCTGTGTGTGTGTGTGTGTGTGTGCTGTATGTATGGAGGGATTGTGAAGGTGGGGGCAGATTAGTAAATAACCCCCCTCCCTTCTTACCTTATGTAGGGAGGGGGGATCCTTGCTTTCCAAGGGAGAGTGAACTTTAGCCTGCGGGTCTAGAGTTCACTCTCGCGAGATCTGAGCATTGCCGCGGCAACGCTCAGATCTCACAAGAGGAACCTGGCGGAGCTTCTGTCTCGAGCTCCCTGGGTCCTCTCCTGCCTCCCTCCGTGCTGCTGTGGGCTGGTGAGGTAGATCTTTGATCTCCCCGCCGGCCCATGGAGGCTTAGAGCAGAGCCGGCACTCAGATAGTGCCAGCTCTGCATAAGCCGA